>NC_092027.1:15808720-16408720 GCF_042242105.1 Pempheris klunzingeri
TCCTTCCTTTTAAGCTTGTTATTTCAAAATGAAGAATACATTAAACTTCCAGGTACAAATGTTTGTCTCCTAGGAGATCTCTCCTTTAATTCGCCCAAATATAGCTGCTTAAACATGTTTTCCTTCAGGCTTATTTAGTTAATCATGGAAAAGGACTTCTATTGTCAAGAGGGATTTCTTTATATACTTGAAATGTTTGAAAGTTCATATTCCATGAACACACACTCACACGTGCACAGCTGAAGACACTCTAGCAAGCACATAGAATGGTGGACACAAAAACAGGAACACCTGTAAAATAATTTTTACCCAGCAGAAACACGCACTCACTATCGGCTCTAATTATGTGGTTTATCATAATCACTGAAGGGCGAAGGCGTGCTGTGTTTGAGGTGCGGAGTAAAGAGAAATTGACGTGTAGCTGCTTTTCAACTAAAACTGATCTTTAATTTGTGGTGCACCATGCTGCCGATTTTGGTCATCTTTTTAATTGGGTCTGTTAAAGGAAACCACAGATCGGATGACATGTGACCGTCCTTGGGGCCTTTTTGAAAAGTGCAAAATTATGGACCTATGAAGACGTCAAGGAGGAACTAAGAGGGGACTTAAGGGAACCATGGGATCATACAAATTGGAAACTAAAAGTCCCCTGAGGGTATTTTCGCAGCACAGGTAGTACCGGAGAAATACTTGTTGTTATCTCTGAGGGAATTAATTAACACTGAACCTTGCAGCTGTATCAGCTACTTACAGGCCATAATATATACTGAATGCCATTGGCTGCCGACGCCAAAGAAAGGATGCAGGCCTTATGATTCAGACTTCTGCAGCAGAGCTTCACTCAAGCTGGGTGGTGCGAGCTCCACTTGTGCGTCACTGATGTTCTGTGAATAATAAATAGGACAATTACAATCATGTGTTCATGTTTGTTGTTTGTTCTCTGTCTGAATACCTAATAAGATAAGGCAAAATATATGTATATGAGCAAGGAGACAAACCACAATGTTGCGCTACTGGATAATGTCTGAATAGATGCTTAGAAAGGCAGACATGCAGAGGTGTGACTTTTAAAAAAGGTAGCTGACCTATCTGCAAGGTAGCAATGTTGCTCAATTGCTGAGTGTTTGTTTACTGCTTTCCTTTGGAACACTGATCAAAAAAATAAATTGCAAACAAAAACTTTAGTTTCTTTCACACTTGTTTGCTCACTTTCTCAATATAATTCAATATCATTTAAACTTTAGTCCTAATACGGAACCTAATGCAAACCAGAGTTTTGTGCTGCATACAACTTGGAGCACTAGCAACTCGTGCCAGACCACTAAGCAATGTTCATTTCTAGTTACTCTATCCCAATTTTTCTCAGGCTTTCGGAAGGAACTGCTCCAACAAAGCAGCGGGTGTCAGGAAACCAAACTGTGTAGCTGAAATGCAGTAACTGTTCTTGGAGTGGAAAAGAGCCGTTGCTGTGTATTAGCATATTCCTCTTTGTATGCTGTATCTATTATTTTGTCCAGCCTTTCCATATTTCCTTCTCTCTTTACCATACCTTTTATTGCCTCTAGGACGTGCTCTCACTCATTAACTGACCAAACTACAACTGACGTATTATCTGCCAGCAGCGTGAGCACAGCTACCGTACTCGCCTTTTGGTTTTGTGGATACAATGTGGTATTGTAGCGTATCGGTGTGTGAATTTGAGGCTGTTTGCTGTGTCATCTGCTTGCAGCTGTTTGTTTGCTTGTGCATACAGGAAAGGTCGGAGAAAATGACCCATGGAATCCCTACAGGGAACTGGGTCATCAGACATATGCAGGCACACACACGCACAGCCTCAAACACACACACACACACACACACACACACACACACACACAGCCTCTAAAGTGATCCAAACCTGTGTAATATCACATATATAAATCTCTGAAATGCCCTCACCTTGACCTAAATAACCAGATTTGAATTTACGTCAATCAGTCCAGCGTTTGAGCTACAAGCCCCTGCACTGCAGTAGCACCATATGGCTACAGCGCTCAAAGCTTTAACTTGTCTTGTTGCTAAAAATCAGCTGGGATGAACACATAGATATGAGACACCATTGGGACTTAGAGAGAAATCCATCCCTGTAACTCCTTGACGCCATGAAATATTGAGTGTGATTGTATCAAACTGCAAAGAAATACAGGTCTTGGGACAGAACAGGAACAATCTATAAAGAGATGGGATGATTTAGTTTTGATAATATCTCCAAGCAAGTGAGGAATAGGCAATAAGGTTCAACCCTAGTGACAGATGGAGATGATATCTGCATCCTGCATGGAGCCTCCTCTCGGCTACAATCCCAAAGCTGGGGCATAACGTCTTTTTTTTTTACTCCGTTGTTCAATCATTCCACAACCAAATAGTTAAATACAAGTTGAGTTATGGATGTAAAGAAATATTAGCCAGGAGCTTTGCAAAATTAACATTCCACTATGTTGCTTTACCTTAACAGTACATGAGTATTTTTCCATGACCTGAGGGGTGTGATTTCAGTGACGTGCTCCTGTTGAGTGATTACCCACTATAGCTTGACCACTCCTATCCATAATAGCTTGCAGGTATAGCAGTGTTTCATCCATCAAACTTTCTTTTCTCCTTTTTCTATTTTTTTTTTCTTTTTTCCCCCATTAATCCCCATTATTGCTTTGGGACTTTGAGCTACGATAGCATTGATTTGAATCATAACCTTTTGCACATTTCTGCTGGTTATAGTGAGAGCTCATAATTGTGAGTTGGTATCCAGTGATATATTAAGTACATTTATTTTCAGTAGGGAGATGAAGAGTTTTATTCCCAAGACGACTGGCGAATGTTGAGAAAATCATTAATTTTACGTCTGTAGGCCACATAGTATTATTTTTCCTTATAAAAGAATCCTTTTAACAAGGTTTTCTTTTGTGTGTGATGCTATATCTGTTTCCTAAAACCTTGTTGAAACTGTATTACTTGTATTATGATATGAATGATATAATAAACTAAAGGAATAGCGTTAAATGGAACATTTAAAATAAGTAACAAATGTATTTTTCTTCTCTTGTGATGTGGTTTATCAATATTTAGTCACAGAAAAGAAATGGAATAGTAATTCATTCTTATATTTCACAAAGACACGTCTGCAGTGCTTGAGTCCTGTCCCGACCTCGAGTCCTGTTTTGGGAATTTTTTCTTTTATTTTCATTATCATTATCATTATAACTAACATGTCTTGGTTTCAGTCTCCGGTCTTAACTGAGTTAAGAGTCCTCTCCTGCTAGCTTCCCTTTTGTAAAAACTGTCTAGCTCTACCATGCCCAACACTGACTTGAATTTCATCACATTTGCAGTCATCAAAACACGCAGTGGTATCATAAAATATGCTGGTGACACCACAAACCTCTTGACTCATCTATGATGAATATGTGACAGTAAAGCTAATGCGACTTTGAAAGCAGACTAGCCTCAAACTCTGCATCCTTGAAGATAATGATTGAATTCACAAGCTGCTGTACATGCAAGAACTTGTGAATGTTACAATTAAAATACCACATTTACATAAAGAAATTACGCTGGACTGGTATCAAAGTATGCAGAAAACAGAGTTTCCAGCAATCCAGTGAATATTCTTACTCCATGGTGGATAGCCTAAAAGTTACACATATACTGGCTACAGTATGTTTACTTCTGTTGGTAAATGATTGGCAGCATATTTCTAATTTAACACTGTAAAACTTTTGGTAATGTCTTTTTATAGTTATTCTAAAAGAATAATACTTTTTTGTTCATTAAAATTTAAAAATGATCCATTTGAGTTGTATGAAATTATATTGAATCAGGCTTGAATTGCAATGTATCACATTGTATCGTGTGTTTGTATTCAATAATTGACCATGTATCAAATCCTCTCAGAGGCACACAGGAACATAACCAGGATTTTATAAAATTCTGAGATCCTTATTCCCAGAGTGCACCCTGACTGTGTTTCTTAGCACATAATTATTTTCTTGTACGTGTTTTCTACGTTTGGATTTAGTCTTCGAGCTCCCTGAACTTGGACTTGTCTCGGACTTGACTAAAGTGTTTTGGACTACATCCCTGCGGAGTGAACGATCTCAGTCCCCACTCTTGGTGATGTACTGTAGGCTGTGCGCATTAGGGCAACACGCGTGACTGAATGTGAATGCATGTGTACAGTCACACGCATGAGTGCCAAAATACCTTCTCTCGATGCAAACAGCCGGGTCCATAGGCTCCATAGGCACAGCGCATGTGTGTGCTTACTGTTAGTCTTTTCCAGTGACCCGAGAGTGCTGAAAAGTAAGTGACCCCTCCACTGATAAGTCCCACTGCAGCATGGTTCTTTGACCTGCCACGAATCACCTTGTACTCTCACTTACTCACCAGGCCCCGACTACGCTCACACACACACACATATCCTGGTGCCTCTCTGTGTCCCTTTACTGAACCCTGTAATCCCCTGCCAATACTTAACAGAACCACAAGACAAACTTATACCCTCCATGCTGTGCTGACTGGTAGAAGCCACAGGGGCCTCCCTTCCCTGACCTCATGCCGGCTCGCTCCATCTCCCCACGCCTGAACTGCAGCAGGACACGAAGACGCTTGTTCCCCAAGGCCGACACTCTTGCAACGCTCACACAGACAAACACATCGATAACTTGTTGCTTCACTTGCTTGTGTGTTTGTGTTCAAAATGATGGAACTTTAGTGTATGCTGACAAAATGCCACTCAGTCTCTTGTGAGCTCCTCTCTCTGGTGAATGAGAAGCTCGGCTGTGAAGTTTTTTTTTTTTTTGCAATATAGTCAGTGTGAAAAACAGCATTATCTTTAAAGACCATTTAACACTAGAATTATGTGCATTCTAGAAACTTGTGTTATTACACAAACCCCCCCCCTGGTTGGGTCTGTTATGGTTTGAGATTTCACAGGTATTTAGCTGTGTTGCTGTATAGCGCAGGAGATAGCATTACTCAAGACTGAAAAGAAAAGCAATCGGGCCTCTAAATTTTTGCTGTAATGGCAGACAATTTTTTGCACCTGCTCTTGTCTGGTAATTTTGTTGCTCCAAACAAACCCTTCATGGTGGGTTAAACGCTGCAGCTGAGGTTGTGTTTATGCAGATCATAGGCTGCGGTTCAATTTTGGTGCTTGTTTTAGTAAGAAATTGCATTCGTCTGCAATTATTAAAGAAAAAAAAAACATTCTAAAAGTACATTTTTGCTTTGCTTTTTACTTTGATAGAAATGTTTTCATGAAGTATAAAATTGAATGCACATCAATGCACTGTGTAACTCAACTTGAGGCAGAGTTCATATGAAGTGATATGTGTGTGTTCCATTTGTAGTTTTTAATTTCATGCTTGTGCTACGCGGGCCAAATGGAGTGTATAGCATTATTAATGAATGACTTCAAACTACGACAAAGGATCAACCTCTGACTAAATATGTACGACTCGCTGTGCTTTTCTTTACACCCGAGCGAAAAACTGTTCCACACAGATCACACATTCATGCGGTTAAATAATTTAGAATAGCAGCGTCCTCATGCGTCATGAGCTCCATGAGTTACTCTGGATGTTCCGTGTAATATTTTCTGTCATATCAGGGACATCATTCATAATTGCACTCATGCTATTGTCTAATGCGCATGCTTATGCACAGACAGTCTGCAGCCCTGCATGTTAAGTGTCTTGTCTCAGTGTGTGATTAGTTGGTTGTCTCTATCAGCATGAGGGGAAACAGTTTTTCTCAGTTGCTTAAACACTGAAAATGTTTTAAAACAGTTAAAATATAATGGATTTTCATAAGGTAGAAAAAGCTACTATGGTACAAATTAATACCACTATGTGCAGTGAACTTGTATTTGATGATGAAATCAAAGATTCTACTTTTTTTTTATATACAGAAAAAGAAATAAAGAAGACAAAAAAAAAAAAATCTAAAATGATCCATGCACCCGTGGAACTACTGCCTCAAGAATTCCTCTGTTAAAAATTACACTATATTCAGGAAAGCACTAGTGGCCCATTAATAAACTTCATTTTGAATTATTTATTTGTGATGAATTGTGAAGCGTGTTGTTTTCATTTTCACTCTCTGCCTATTATTTCTTTTTTAATGTTATCCTGACTTGTGAAGCACTTTGAGAAAATGTTTAGGCCACATGATATTATTATTCCTCATAAAATAATCCTTTTAACCAGGTTTTCTTTTTTGTATGATGCTATATCTGTTTCCTAAAACCTTAGTAAAACTATATTGCTTCGTGAAATGAAGGGATAGTATATACTAAAGGAATAGAGATACATTGAAAATTTAAAAGAAGTATGCATTTTTTTTTCTCTTGTGATGCCAGTTTTCAATCTTTAGTAATAGACGAGTGATTATTTTCGTTCTCTGCCTGTTAATTCTAATGTTATCCTGACTTGTGAGGCACTTGTGAAGTCTTCAGTTTTAATATTAGCTCTATAAATGTGTCATTGATCTCCTTTTTGGCATTTAATAAGGATGATTGAGATATCACTGTGGTAACCGTTGCGACACAGTCTGTGAAATTGCACTTAATCTTCGCCATTCCTCTCACTGACAGGTCTAATAAGCAGTGGAAGTGGGCACACACATATTGATATGCAAACGGTTGTTAAAGGGCTATGTCCATTTATGGCTAACCGTGGGAGCGGGAATGACGCTTGCACATGTGCATCCAGGTTTATAATGGTGTCAGACAATGGAGATTCATACATAGAGTTTTAGGCATCTGGCCTTTGAACTGCATGCAATTGCTAAACAATAGTAGGTTTCACATTAGCAGATAGCTCAGTGTGTTTGCCAGACAAAAGTGTTCCCCATTAAAGACTCCACATATTTAGGTTAAAAGTACCAGGAGAGCACGGGAGGAGCCACGGAGGATTCAAGCTGTTTGTTTGTCAAAGAGCTCATCAAGCACACACAGCAAAGACAGAAGATCTCAATGGGCCCTTCAATGCAGATCACACAGAGAGAGAGAGAGAGAGAGAGAGAGAGAGAGAGAGAGACCCTTTAATACCCTTTAATACTGAGGAAAATCATACCTGGCCCTGCTCCCACCTAATCATGTTGTAACCATACAGCAGATGATGAAAGTATTGTCTTGCCGTACCTTCTTACGAGTGGTGAACTTCTACATGAATGCACAATTTTCTGCCAGTTAGCCGAGTTTTGTTCTTGTTTTTTTTTTTTTGTGTGTTTCGTCAGTGCTCTTCTCAGGGGTTTGAAATGGGCAGGGCACACCTATTCTGCGCACCAATCAGAGTTCAGCAATTTGTGAATCAATATTGGTAGCATTGGTGGGGTTGTTTGCTCTGCATTAATATTGATAATACTTAAAGTGCCTAATGGAAACTAGAGTATTAAACTCTATATAAATAATAACAAAGACTGTTTTCACCCAAACTTTAACACTGTTGTTTATTCAGTCGTACATATTAAATGGTTTAGAGAAACACAGAAGATTCTGAATTAATTATTCAGGGATTTTAACACTGGTTTAAACCACAACCCCCGTCCACCTCCCTCTCATAAAACTCATTGAAAGACATGTTAAGTAATGCTATCACCTGGAAATTATGTTTCGTACTAATAATTCGCAAAATATATGATTTTGAGGAACATTTTACCGCCCCCAAATATTTTTATCAACATAATGAGCAAACATTACCTGCAGCAGTAGCCTTTGTATGCCCACCATCCACACTGGCCTCCTGCACTGCAATAATATAGCACTGTGTTGAAAGAACTGTAGGCAGTCAATTTAAGCAGCAGGGCAACACTTATGTAATTCACAACATACTGTGTGGGTGTACGTATAGTAATATTTTTGAGCATCTCTTACATTAATCGTAGAGACATGGGGATAGAGAAGGGGAGGACATGTAGGAAAGGCGCCCACCGGCACTGACCAGGGATGTTAAGATTATTTGGTATAGATCTTCGACCAGTAGATTACAAAGTAGTTATGTGTTCGGTTTTCGAATCCCATCATTGCATGAGCAGCAACAACTTGTGTTTTGCTACCTGGATCAGGAGTCTAGCATGAAATGTCAAATGCAGGTTGAATGGGTGTTCATGATTTCCTGTCATTGGATACATTGGATTTGTGCTCGAAAGACGAAACGACAAGAAAAAGACAGTGAGTAAGGGACTCAAAATGTCGCCACCCTCTGAAGCAGATCAGCTAGAGGTAATTCATTGTCCCCTTTAATTCAGCGGTACATCCCTTATGGGCCATTATTTTGATGCAAATTCGACACTACAAAGTCCTCTCAGTAAAGCTTTTTTGGCAAGCAACTCTGATGAACAAGGGAGAAAGTGCAAAGTGCTGAGCAATGCTTTTCAGGGGCCTAATTGGGAAGCGCACAGTGACAGAGTTGAATGAGAGACGCTGTCCCGGCTGTACTTTTTAGTTTTTCTATCGATTCCTTAATAAGTGTGAGTACTATGAAATAGGCTGCATAGTTTTCAGGCCCTGGAGACATCTGTATCGACCGCTGTTAAGCTCCAGTTTAGATTCAGGCATAATTTGGTGTTATATTAATGGAGAGAAACAGACAAGACACTCTAATTAACAAACACACACCTGGTAATAGATGGAACCTTGCTGATTAAGACACATTCAACCAAACAAATGTTTGTGTTTGTCTTCAAAATAGGTCAGGTGCTACACCAGAGTGATTTATGACTTTTTAGAACAGTTTGAGGCAGTTATAATTCCTCTCTGTAGCCTTTTTATTTGCTCAATATTGAAATATAGCTTCTCACCAACCAGCACGGTTGGCATTATTTACATTAGCCCAGGTTGTTTATTCCTGCCCATTCCTCCTCCTCCTCCCCTCCCCTCTTTTCTCTCCATACTTATTTCATTTGCTCTCCCTGTGGTGATTTACCTCCCAGACCTCTATTTATCCACCACTAACAAATTGGGTTATCATGCTCCACCACTCCCCTATTCCTTCTCTGCCTCCTCTACCCTTTACCTGCCTTCTCTTTCTCCTCTCACCACCCCCCCATCCTTCGCTCCGTCTCCTCCCCCAGCCTCGGCAACTGACTTATGAGATGCCATGTCAAAGTGAGGGATGGTGTCTGCCATAGAGGATATGTGTGTGGTTTAGGCAGTGTTTGTGTTGGGATTCTGTATGTGTGTGAATACAGTGTGTGTGTGTGTGTGTGTGAGAGAGAGAGAGAGAGAGAGAGGGGGAATCGTGCTCCTGCCTTGTTGTTCCGCATTGCTGCCTCCTCTGGCCGTGACCGTATGACAGGTGGCTGGTCTATGACAGGTTGAGGACAAGCGTGTCTGTGTGTGTGTGTGGTTCGTTTACAACCTTACATACGATTCTAATAATACACTTCAAGATGTCATGTGTTAAGTACATCAGAAAAAAGCCCTCATTCCATTCGAATCCTGGAAGCAAATATAATATGTGTTTTGTGCCTGGTACAGTGGACAAATCTTGTTGTAGTGTGCATTGTTGTTTGTGTGTATAGACGTGCGTGTGTGTGTGTGCGTGTGTGTAAGTCTGTACCCTGGCTGTCAGACAACCAGTTGTATCCATGCAGGGCCTCACAAGCTAATGTGGGCTTGACATTTAAACTTGGGTGACAGAGTGGGTGTGAAAGGCCAAGAGCAGCTCAGTACAGCAGCCATTCTGCAAAGTGTACCAAGCTTTAACTACAGATAAAGGCTTTCTCAAGAAGCCTTAATGTCAAGTGGCACTCCAGTACATACTAGATATAGACGAACCCCTTCCACGTCGTCCCCACTTGTGGGTGCTATTGGTTCTAAGTGCACAACAGTAACACTCTTGTGGTGGGGGGAAACATAATGCTTTTAGGCAAACGGCAATGGATATGACAAAGTGGGAAATTCAGTCTACTAAGAGTCAACTTTGTTGGAGGGGAAAAAAATTGCCACACCAAGATGTGGTTGGTCGCCATTTATAATATCCTACTGCTTAAAGGTGCATTTTCGCTTAGAGCCTGGCTTTGTTTGAAAAAAAAGTTGCAGTCTACAATAGAAAGTCCACTGATTGGCTTTGTTCAACAATCTGTCTAAAATGATTATATGGAAGTTTACTTTTCTTTTCCTTGGAAATGATACTTTGTTCTTATGGTCTCATCTGCTGATGAAGACCATAAGATGTGGTTGGAAGCTCCAGAAAAAAGCGAATTGGATTAGATTAGATTATTCTGATATATCTGGAAAATGGCACGGCCCCTTTCCAGATTTGGTTTAACCTCAGTGTTCATAGCTCGCAACATGTACAGGTGGGAAGCCGGTAAGGGATCGTGCCTTCATTGCTGCTCTAACAGCTAACATTCCAGGGGCATCACTGAATGGAGGAAGATGACAGGACATTTTTTGGACCTTGTGCTCATTTCATCATCAGTGAAATTTAGGGGAAAACAACAATGCCATATCTGCTTTGAACCCTCAAAAGAAAAATGGGCTTTTGATATATTGTATGACACGTTCATGGTGGAAGAATGAAGAATTGGCATACCTGCAAGCTTCCTAATTGCTAGTTAGATTTTATTCATTCATTTTAAAGAATTGCTGAGTATGGCCCCCGGCTGTAGCTCACACCTCTCAATCCCCCCTATGAGGTAGAGTGCAGCAAAGTCGAGTTTGAAAAATAAAGGTGGTCGGCCTTACTCCATCAAAGCCTCGACGCTTTCGAAACAGTCTGTCTGAGGAGAGATCAGGTATGCTGAATCAATATATTCTTTTAAGTTACTTTGAGAAACTTACTTCTGTGCCCTCACTTTTTATCGAGTTTCTCTAACCCAAACCTACATCTTTCGTCTTTTATTCTGTCCGCTTATGTGTTCTTATGTGTGTTAGTTCTCCTTCACATTTGACCTTCTACAGCGCATTATCAAGACTTTGCTGGTTCTCTCTTTACACCTTTCGTAGCACTTTAAACAAGATGAAGAGTTTTTAATCAGGTTTATTTATGTAATTCAGTTCATATTAATTAAATCGCGTCTGCAGTAATGTCACACAAGTGGTTTATAATGGCTTTCTAACAGTCTTTTACCTTTTAATCGTGTTGTATAGCTTTTCATTTACAAATTGGGCCTTTGGATTCACTTTGTAAGTGGCTGGTTGGGTGTAAGAGCTGTTGTGTGTTTATCACTGCTTGGCTCAGCGATCAGTCAGTCCATAAAGAACGAACAGATGTGTTTTACAGTCTCATAAAGTAAACTTGAAACAGAAAATCAGATAGCTAGACTCTTACTGGAACTTAATCTCATTTTATTCCACATCAAATAAAAGTTAAGTAAACGCTGACTGCTCATTATGAATACATGGGATTTCAGAAAGATTTTATGCAACCTAAATAGTTAAGGAAAGCATATGTATATGATGTATTAAATCGGTAGTGATGTTGCTGGCTGGAGCTTTGTAGAAATATTCTTTTCTCCATCACAGTAAAAATCAGCTCCATTAGCTGTAGCTGCTTTTCTGCCATTTTTTGTATTGCAGGCTGTAATGGGGAAAAAAAAAAAAAAAAAAGAAGCCACCTGCTGCAGGCTTTACTCTCCCATCTGCTGAACTTTACTTCTCAGGACCTCAGAGGTATTTGCTGATATGTGTGTAGGCAAACAAAGCAGTTAGAATAATAATTACACATTCCCAAATGTTTGATTTCTTTCATCTTCATTTATTTGTGCGCGGCGCTGCTGAATATGCAGCATATTGAAGTTTAAAACCTTTTCATTCTTAATGAATGGTAATAGATAGCGCAACACAAGCCTTTGACTTGGGCTATTGAATTTAATTAATTGAATGAACAAGAGCCAAGAGGTATGCTAATGGAGATTGATTGAAGGTCTTTAAAAACCAAAAATGTGTTAAAGAAAAGGACTTTCAGGACACTGGCTGGTTTATTGGACTGAACTGATATGAAAAGTGACGTTAACTCTCGACACACTGTATGGCTTCAAATATAACAGGCACAAAATGATTCATTGACATTTTACATAGCTCACTTTTTCTCGTTCTGATTCACCGTCTCTGCAGTCTCCTCAACATCTTCTCATACCAAAGATACATTAATAATGGCAATTCAGGCAGGTGTGTTAGTGTCAAGTGGGTGCTCATGCATCATCTGCTGCTGTGTGTCGATCCGACATGACATGTCGCCATACAGTTATGAAAATAAAGCAGTGGAGCAGTCCATTTATCTCATGGTTCGTGCACAGAGAGACACTGTCCCTCTAATTGTGTTTTGCCTACTGTACGACAGAACCTTTTTAAGATTTAGAAGTCTTGGTTATTCGTTAAAAACATTCCAACCATTTTGTGTAAAATTCAGTCATGAATTGTTGAATTGTGTTGTTGAGTGATGTTATACAGGTCCTGGTATTTCATCATTTAGCGCTGATCTCGGCGCCCGCCAATCTGTTGCACAACAAAACATTAAAACACAGTAAAAGTGAGGTGTCAAAATCATCAGAAATCCCCTGCCTTCACATCATCAAAGTCCAAGCCTGTTTCATTTTCAGCATTGCAGATCTGGGATGTTTCTGTGTTGTCTTGGCTCTCAATCATGCCTCATGCATTCCAAGTTGGGAAAACAAACGATCTAGTGGCCAGTGATGTATTTTAGGAGTCACTGGAATGGAAAAAATAGTTGAGGTGTCTCATTATCTCCTCGTGCTGTTTCTATGAATAAAAAACAGTTTAAATAGACAGCATAGAGGTCTGTTGGCTCAAGAGACAACAGCCCAGTCCACCCAGTGCCTGGTGTCACTCTTCACTGTTTTTTTGCTCACTACGTTGGGGATTCAAATGTATATTGTCAGGCTGATATTCAAATGAGTTTCCCATCTGTAATATCTTCTCTTTAAAAACAAGCGTCAAAGTAATTATAAGATTTTTGAAGATATTATTTGACTTGATGCATGTGCCTCTTTGATAAAACCACGGCACACATGGAAAAGATCTTTTGCATGAGTCCGTGTCAAAAGACACGATGTACCAAATGAAAATAAAAAGGAAAAATAGCCCTTTGGAGTTCATTATTTGACTTTCACAGCTCAATGCCTGCACACGAGGTCTCTTTCTAATTCTGGCCGTGTAATTGTTGGAAAACATTTCTCTAACAAAATAAGTCATTGTTGCGGAATTAGATTTTGTTGAGCTCACGCCATGGCAACGGCATAAAATAAAATGGCGAAAAGGTGCCTGCAAGCATGAGCATGCATGAGTATTTTTCCTTGTTACAGCATCTCAGAATAGCACCCAAATAGAGAATAACAGAATATCAACAAAGGGAAGAAATTCTGACAAATAAAACAAATCTGGCACTGTTGAGTTGACACATGTCAACAAGGCAGGATAATGTTCACATAGATGTGTAGCAGTGCACGAGATTCCCAGACATGTGGAAATCCCCAACACACACACACACACACACACACACACACATTATGTTCCAAGGATCCTACAAGCAGCCCGACTCACCTAAAACTGGGACTGATGCTCCCTGTGGATCTGCGTTCACATTTTACATAATCAGTGAGTGTGTGTTTGTGTGTGCGTGCATGTTTGTGCGTGCTCTTGTGTGTTTTGTTGTGTGACTACAACAAAGCCTAAGAGTCCACAAGCTGCGGCGTGTTTGTGTCGGCGTGTGACGGCATTTTCTCCAGCTGCCTTCTGTTGTGGATATTTTCGGCTGCCAAGTAGGTCTCAGGTGAGGGAATAACAGTCGGTAAGAGAAAAAGGTGGGAGTCGGAGAAGTGTGCACCTCCTGCCCCACCCATCTATTAAAAGGTAAAACCCAAACCGTACTCCACATGCTGAGGGTAATAGGGGTCCAAACATGCCTGGGGCAGCCAGCTAAGGCAGCACGCACAGACAGACGCACACAAACACACACACACACAAACACACACACACACACACCTGCAGGGAGATTTGCACACGCAAACAGCAGACTCCTAACAAGGGACACAATCTGGTCAGGGATCCCTGGAGGCTCAGAGAGACAGAAAAGAAAGGAGGGAAAAGAAACTGGAGGCAGAGAAGTCTGGCACACTGCAGAACACTATCTGTCTATCTATCTATCTATCTATCTATCTATCTATCTATCTATCTATCTATGGTGATGTTATCAGAAGCGAATCAATGAAATGTGTCACTCTAAAAGATATGAAATTTAAATCACATTCCTGGAGCAATTTTTTTCCAGCTTTTGCAGCAATCATCTTTTCAATCATCTTTTAAATATGCCTGCTGCAGTTGTGGAGCAATCGCAGACTTGTGAATTCACAAGTATCATGTACCACCCATGTGGTGAAATATCATCCTTAAAGGGATCAACAGGTTGCCAAAGGCAGGCACTGATAAGGTTGCCACGTTAAGTGCGGCAATTTTAATTCTGCGGTGCTTCCGTGAGAATTTTATTACTGTCTGGGTAAACTTTATTTTGTTATATTTTATTCATTCTGATTTTAATTTCATATTTAATCCTCTCTGCTCTTGTTTTGTTGGTTTGCCTTGTAAGGCACTTTGTTCCTTTGTGCTGCACTAAACACATTTCATTAACTGAAATAGTGTTGTAAGCTTGTTGCCTGATCTCCTTCAAATAGCTAATAGGAAACAGGACACCAAATTTAATCTTTGCCCTGGGTTTTCATTGGTTAAACAAGTTTTCATTTTGTCCTGATGTTTCTGAACACCAGGCTCCCGAGCTTAATAGCTTATGCCCAAAAATCCAAAGAATCTCTTGAAGGCATTGTTAACTATCCCATCCATTTACCTAGAGGTGAATCTCTTAGATGTACAAGGCCTTGAATTATAGAATTAAGATGGTTAATGTTGTTTTTTCCATAGGCACATTAAAATTCTATTGCTGTTTTTTTGTGGTGGTTAGCAAAACATCTTCATCACACTGTTAATACGGGACACAATAAGCCAAAATCCAATATATTATCAATGTATTGACAGAACAATACCCTGACCAGTTTTGGAGGTAGCTTTAGGCCATACAGTTGTGACAAAAAGTGTGTGATACATGGCAGATTTAGTGACTACATTGATGAACTGAAGGTTACTCTGTTGACTACTTTGTAGTGAAATGCCAGACACATAATCAATAAATCAATTGGAACTATGAAACTACATCAGATGTATGTAACTTATTGTCGACCACCACTTGTGTCCCTTGCGGGGTAGTATTTTATGTGGCTCTTTCTTTTTGATACAACCTTGATCAAATATTAAAGTCTGTCAACCAATACAAGGACTTGTTATTGGCCACCGTCTCATTTGACAACTGTGTGTGTGTGTGTGTATGTGTTTTCATGGCATTGATGTGCATTGTTTTGGCCCTGCCATTAAAGCCTTGAGCCATCCATTCATTCGTGGCACAAGGATTTGTGCGGTCAGGCAGATCATCACCAAAAGGACTTGCATGGAAAAACAGCTGTTATTGAATCTATTCATTCAAAAACAGAGGACACCAACGCTATCTTTAAACAGTAGATAACAGTAGCACAGCTGACTGCACGCCAGTGACAAAGCACAACTCAGGCTGGTCAGCATTCATGCAGCTCACTCATTATGCATTGCCCCTTCATGTGTGTCTAGACTAAGTTGGCAAATGTAAATTAAATCACTGCTTCATGTATCATCACTTATCCCTTGCTCTCAAATATAAATCCTCACTCATGAAGCGATTTGTGAAAAATATGTTTTTCGGTTCAATGTAAACATTATCACTGAAAAATCAATGTAAAATGTTGGACTAGTAAAAACTAGTTTTAGATTTTCTATCTTTAGACTGTTGGGTGGAAAACTGAAAAATGTCTTCCATTTCTATCACCAGCTTCTAAGCCTCAACTCAACTTGCAGCTGACTGGTTGGTTTAACTGCCCATTTCGACCACTGTCATGCACAATTACTATTATCTATTCCGGCCAAGCTGCTGAACATGATAAACCTTATACCTGCTTAACATCGTCATGTTACTTTTGTCAGTGTGGGCATTTTAGTATGCTGGAATTAACATTTTTCTCAGCTGTGCCTAAGTATAGCTTCACAGAGCTGCTAGCATGGCTGTAGACTCTTACAGTGTGTCCCAAATCCACACTACATGCTAATTCTGAGTAGGTTTTGAGCTAGTGTGTATGTTCAGTGGGTTACCAGAAATAAAAAATAAAAAAAAGGGGGGGGGGCGCTTGGAACATAAGAACCAGCTTCCAAGAAAGACTGTGCTTGCTTTTCTAAAAATACAGATGTACAACATATACTTACCTAGAAAAAGCCCTTTTTATGCTGTATTATCATTAAGGTAGAGTACAAAGCTACAGGAGGATTTAAAATGATAGCAGAAGCATCAAGGTATAATTACGGCATTAAGTTAGTTCATCCATAAAGCTTTTACATTTAAACCGTGTGTGCATTTGTGTGTGTGTGTCTTGATTCTCCCTCGGCTCTAGTTGACACCAGAGCTCTACTTCTCTCCCAGAGTAACTTTTGGCATCAATTGAAATAACACACCTCTCCCAAAATGAGTACATCTCTCCCAGGGAAATGTACATACTCTCATCACTTAGTTATCTTGCTGAGCAAGGTAAAGTGCTGCAACATTGATGCACTGTTGGGCTTTAAAATGCTTATCATTTACTGTGTATTATGCAGCTCAGTGTCTGCTCTTGCCTTATGCCAGAGAGGCTAACATTTTAATCCGCACAACACGGTGACTCCATTTCAATTCCTGCCTCTCTCTCCTTTGTTGACGTTTTGGATCCACCCGTGTGCATGACAAATAGGATCGGCTACGTTTGTCAACGCCGTCTCAGCCAACCCATTAAAACTGAGAGCGCGGTAAGAGTAGTGTAATGTTTTGCATGCACACACAATCAAAAGGGTGAATAAGCATACAGGACACATGCAGTATTCCATAATCAATCATGTTTTAAAATCCACACTCACATTAATGCAGGAAGCACAATGCTCCACCTCCACATGTTATTGTTCATTTCTCAAATAACATGTTTATGCAAGATTCATGCCGGCAAAATCAAACAAATTCTATGCATCTCCTGCTACTGGAGCGGCACGCTCAAAATGCTTCCTATTTAGACAGGCTGGCTCGATATGCAGTGGACTGTGCGTCTTGTCTGTGTGGGGATGGATGTGGAGATGACTGGGGCAGCTTGAGTGACACTAACAAGCCTGTAACAGGCCTTAGATACCCCCCATGTCAATGTGAGGTGAGGGGTGAGAGGAGGTGAGTGGGACCTTTATGGGTCAATTACCCATGGACATCCAGTAAGACACACTGCCTGACTAGGATGACATCAATATGTGTGTGTGTGTGCGTGCGTGTGTGTGTGTGTGTGTGTGCATACCTGCTCTGAGATAACTACACTTGCAGGAGCTCCATCAAGAGGAAATCATTGTCTTCTTCTTCAGTTGCAGAGTTTCACTCACAATCAATACAAAGTACCTCTGCTGCTGTTTAACTTCAGGAGGTTTGAACGTTTGTCTTTGTTCCATCCAAGACTGTAATTAATTTGGGAAACGGGAGTCAACAGTGTATTGCGCTTCTTTTCTTTGCCCTGTCAATGAGAACAGAATCCAGGCACTGTTGTTGCCAATTCTGCCACCAACTTGGGATGAAACCAGAAACAAATCCCCGGTGGAAGGAACATGAGGATATTATTTCATGTGCTGCTTGGTGAATTCAGATCATTGTGGTGCCACAGGCATCTGCTCAGGAGGAAAATCCTACTCGGTTCTCAATACAAGACATTGGAGTAAAGAAAAGGACATTGTCTGGGTTCTTCCTTCTCATGTCTCCCTCCCTCCCTCTTCAGTGTAATGTTTGCCCGCTCTTTGTGGTCAGCCACACCGACTGGTCAGCCGCACCGTATTAAGCTGACTTCACAGACAGAGTATTCTCATTTGCAGTGGGGATACAGCTCCCCTTGACATTTCCCCATCGAATTGACTGCTTTGATGGTTTTTCTTCTCTCTAAGGCCCTTTTCCTATTCTGTCCAGTTCACTGTGTGGAAAAGACCCTGCGGCGAGCGAGTCATTGTCTTTCTAACATCTTCAATCCAATTTACTTTGGCCACGTGTCACACTCTATTGCATGTCTGTATTTGGTCACATGGGCGTACACACACACACACACACACACACACACACACACACACACACACACACACACACTTACTGTACGTGCGCACATTCAAATGTGCAGATTTACACACTGAAGTACGCAGCCACGCACAAGCATGCATCAAATCAGAGAAATAGGTGTCATTTGCGACTGCTTCGGCACCCATGAGTCTGTGAAGATGAAAGCCTGAGGCGAAATGAGTGTGAGAGGAATGTGAGACTTCAAGGAAGCCTATTTTCTAGTGAAGAAGATATAGAAGAATAAAACTGTCAGTGCGTGCACACTGTTGCGCCGACTATCACAGGTGGATGTAAATCTTAATATTCTCATCTTTAATTCCTGGTAATTCTGCACATTATTCATGTTAGAAATATGTCACTACATGTGATTATGATGTTTTTTGCGTTGCTTTGCTTGGATCTTATGAGTGTCGATATCTTGCTACCATTTTCTCCATGTTTTTTCATCTCATTTGATTTGCATCAGTCACACCGTGTGTAACTGATTGGGTGTGGGCTGGAACAAAATTCAGATTCTACTGTGTTTAAAGCTTCATACCCCTGTGGATGTTTTCAAGCTCGGAAGCAGCAATAATTTATTTGCAGAGCATTTTTCAAATCAAAGTTTCAAGTAGCTCTACAGACACTAAAAAGCAGCATAGAGTAGTTGATATATCTCATGTAGTGAAACTTCACAGGGGCGTTCCAGAGTTAACGGTGTCTGTTTCTCACTCTCACCATCTTATTGCTGTAGTTGGGAAGTTGGCGACTCGCTGATAGGTTCAATTTTTCTGCCTGTGAGACTGGAAACAAAGTCAAAGTCCGGGGACATGGTGACTTCCTATGGTTGTGCGAAATGTTCAATCAGTTCCCGGGAAGCCATTTGAGGGAAGAGTGAAATAGTTTTGAGTAACATCAAAAGACAAGTTTTGAAGAGCTGACACAGTGGGAGATAGCCACTTTAATCCAGTTATCTTCCACTAGATTCAACTAATAAATGGATTCAGTCTGTCACAAAGAGGAGAGCCTGGCTTTTCATTCCGTACCATCATCAGGCAAAATTTCTAATCAGTCCAGCACTTTGGTTTATGACCAAATACTTGCAAAATTAATGATGTTTCTTCAGGCTCACAGACCTGCTAGCATGGCTGTAGACTGTTGATGGTGTTATTATTTTGTTATTGCATGCAGCGTGTAACTTTATTTACACAGTCAATTTGTAGTAGAGAAAATGAAGCTGTTATTTAGCTTCACAGCTGACATGAAAACCATCGGCATGTACTGTATCAGGTGAGGCTGAATCATTTTTTAATGTTTATTATTAAACCATGCACGTCATAAATATCTCATTAACCAAGTGTAAGGTTCTTTTATTCCCAGCTAGAAATAAGAAGTCTTGGCAGATAATTAAATTAAGACTTGAAACCGGAGACTGAATTTACTATCTGCTTAGTACAAAATTCCAGTTATAGTAAATTACTATTTGACAGACAATTGGGAAAAAAACATGTCCAGGTCAACCGCCTCACTGACTACTTACTTTTTGGGATAATGTCATTTGCAAAGCCTGTACATTAATTATGTAATCCATTTAAAATTACTTTGGACGAAAGAGTCGAAATGTTTATCTTGTTCAGTCATTACTATCGACTGCTTTCCCGCCACTTTTTTTCAGGTCTAGTGCAATTCAGGAAACGAAAGAGAAAACTAAAAGATGGTAAAATAATGACAGAGAGAAGTAATCAAGCTGGCATTCACTGCTTCGCTGTGCGGGCACTTCCATCTAGCCCAGTTGCAGGGCTGAAGTTTACACAATCCATCTTCTCCTTAATGCCGCCATGGAATCAGTCCAACTGGAAAACAAGTGCACAAAGTAGTAAGTAGTAAGTTTGCATGAAATGCTTTCACATGTGTAGAAAGTTCTCTATGAGCTCAAATACTGAATACAACTGAGATGTTCTGTTACAGTGTCTCTCTTGTGTTAACACTCCTACTTCATATAATCACTAAAATGACAAGGTATGGGTTGGATCAATGGGGAGGTTTATTTGTCATAATAGATCAGGAGAGCGGTTTCAGTGAAAGCCGAATAGCTGTGGCAATTAAGGCCTTGATGTGGGTGGTTTGGTTTATTTGTTGTACAAAGTGTTAATGAGTGCATTGGAAGCCAGACATGATTAGTCAACAGCGGGAGAATCACACTAATTTGGGCTGCAGATGCAGGTTGCAGAAATCAATGAAGGAGAGAGAGAACAGGGGAGAAGAAGCGACAAAATCAACAACTGTCGGATGGGACGTGTGGAGACAAACGTGAATGATAAATGAAGAGACGTTGGGTGAAGCCATGCGGTCATGGAGGAGATCTGCAACAGCAGCTACGTACAAATTTAACGCATTAACGTTAGCAGTTAAAGAGTTAAACTTAAGGAATTATAAATACAGCAACATGGGCCAACAATTATGGCTGAGACAGGGTTCCTTACCTCTGGATATACCCTTACCACCCAGTGGTTTATAGTAAAGGTTCTTTTGTAACTCTATTTTACACTGCTGCTGAACTACATTTAACAAATCTAGGAAACCTATTTCTTTTACTTCATTACATTTATTAAACAGCTGTAGTTACTAATCATTTCATAAATTACTATTCCATTCACTATACTATTTATTACTACGTCCAAATCATATGATCAACTCATAAAAGTAGCTTTAAGCGCCCAACATTATACAAAATTATTCAAACTTAGCTAGACCTTCCTCAGCTACAATATTACAATCATGTCTCACGTCTTAATGCTTTAGTAGTAATAATCCAATAATATATTACATATAATAATATAACATGCCAAGTGGCCCCTCTGCATAATGGTTCATTTTAAAGCTCCACTAATCAATATTTTTACATTAACAATGAATCAAATGAGTGCGTGTGATGTGAAAGGGATCTCTAAGGAGCATTGCAGCATTTGGTTTTTGGTTTTCTGCTTAAATATACGGTTCACTCTTACAACACTCGTCAATGTTTTTTTTCTTTTTTCAATCACAGCAGGCAGCTATTATGAGCTACTAAGCTCTAATAAACCCACTTCAAGTGTGTAAGTACATGCTCAACAAAGGTAGCAATTAGATAACATATGGGAGCATTTAGCAGAAAAGATATTTCCCTTAACCGAAACAGAACTAAAATCAGAGCCATGAGAGTAAATGTTGCTTCTTATCTGCTCAATGTGTAAATGGCAACTGTTTGCTGTCACATTCCCTGCATCAACTTTCTAAACTGATAGTATGTCAATGTTATCTTTACAGCTTGTTACGCTGCCCCAAACATGACTTATTCTGCGTCTGTGTAAGAATGTCTGCTGCTAAATCTAACAGCAGCCACCAGTGTAACTACCGTTAACCAATATATCACATCACCCTTTTAAAGTTGGTTTCACTTAACACTTGAGCCTGAGCATGAGATTCTGGGGTGTGCATGGGTTGCTATTTAGCAGCTTTTCGTGTGGTGTTTATCTCTGTGTCAAGCTAAAGGTCAGGGCGTAATCACAGGCCTAAACATCACTCCGGCACATGGACAAAGCAGCTGATCAGCCGGAGGAAAATGTCAGCCCAATATAGAGTGTTGATTGTCTGCTAGAACATGGCTGGGGCCAAGCCTGAATGAGATTAGTCAGGAACGTTGGTCCTTCAACTCCTCTTGACAAGGTCACACACTCCAAACAAATACAAAATACTGATTGTGAGGAAAAAATCACCTTGATTTGATATGTTTATTTGGGTATATGTGGGAGATTATTTCCTTGTCATTATGGATATAAAGTGTACTTTTGTACTCAAAGTGGGGTAAATGACCTTAACATATCTTTAAGATATCTTTTATGGTATTTTTTCAGACCTTGTATGACCTTAATATCCTCATAATTCTAATCTATATGTTTATTTATACATTTCTAATGCACTGTAAATGTTTTGTGTGTTCGCATCTGCTTGCAATATGAGACTGTGCGCCCGTTTTTGTGGGTGTTGAGTGGGCGTCTTAATTTTCATGACTTTATTTTCCTCCCCAAATATATAGTTCCATTTCCCAGGTGCAAGCATGAAATTATGCTTTATGCAGATAGAGTCACTGCAGTTTCATTTCAGGGGGAAAAAAAATGAAAGTATTCTTGCTAAGCTAAGTAGATAGTTCATAAGGTAATGAATAAATATAAGCTGCTAAATATTTCAACTGCAGAGCATACCTTTACAGGTGCGAGAAAGGCTGCAAATCACATTTTTTTAAAACCGCATGGTGAAAGAGGGACAAACACAGTGTGCCGTATATGGTGATGGGTAGAACTAATTGCGGATTCTGTTTTAGGTTTTTTTTTTAACATATTATCATGCAACCAGAGATTTCTGTATGGTCGGAAAACTTTGTTCTAATCAACTTTTGCTCGATAGTGTGAAGGAGAGAAGCTCCAAGTTGACCCATGAAACAACCTACCTGGAGGTGGGAAAACCTACTAAGACCAACAACTGTATGCACACACACTAGGATTCTTTAAAACTCTCGGTATATTTGCGTATTTTCATCGCTTGATGCTGCAGAGCTTAGAAACAAACATTTGAAAACATTGTCTGGAATTCAAAATTCACAGCATACGTAGTTGAAAGCCATCTCTGCAAACCTGCAAGTGGCATTTCTCAGCTTTAAAGCTATTTTTCACAGTTCACAGTAGACTGAGCAATACGCTATGCGTGAGATGATGTTAGAATTAAACAGTAACAGCTTGTTTGTTGGTGAAACGACGCTTCAAAATTACATCCTTATTAATGCTAAATTCTGAGATACCCATGTTTGCTCTGCATCTCTCCTTGTCTCTGATCTGCTGCTGCAGCTGTGTGACTGTACTATTTTTGTACCTTTCAAATTTATGTATTAATGTTTGATGGAAACAAAGTGCCGTTTAGCTTTGTACACGTACGTAATCCATTTTAAAACCGGGTTTTAACTGTTTTAAATTCCAACCTCCATGTATGGGAATTACCTTACATGCTTAACCCCTTAAATTACAAATATGTCACTGCTGTTCATTTTCCACTACATGCCATGCATTTTTAGATTCATTTGTACATTCCAGGGACTCACTGCTTTCCACTGATTTCCCTAAAGTAAGATATTTAACTTGCAAAGAATTTAAACTTGCTTGCACTCACTTTGAATGTTTTGTCAGCCTTCCTCCTCCTCAAAGGTGTATTATCATCATGTGTTGATAATGCATTTGCAAGCAGGAACTGTTTTGAAATCCCTGCTGGTACATTCGACAAGCTCCAACTGAGATTATAAAGTTGGCTGCTAGATAGAAACCCTTTCCATGCCAGAAACAACCAAATTCACATCTGTGTTTTTCACACTGTCAAACATTTGTCAGCTTATTGTCTGGCTTTAGGGTGTGACTTTTCAACACCGTAGCTCATATATTCAGAGCTGTTATGGCAGCTGACTTTTAAAATGTTTGATGTCAATGTGTCCTTAAAGGTACCACTAGTGTAGTCCTGGCACAAAAAACTGCTACACAACGCTAACAAAATTTAGCGTTGTTACAGACACTTGAGAAATATATTACAGCGAATATTTTGTTTTCCATTACAGTGAAGTGAATGGAAGTCAATGACTGCCTTGAAAGTACTGAAGTCTTATTGTGATTGCATTTAGCTATCCCTTTTCTTCAAATTACTAGGACATGTATTGGACTAGAACACTGAATACTTTTGTTATGGTTCTTTGAGTTTTCTTTCTCTATTAAAATCCTCTGACAAATAGCAAAAAACAAGTCGCCACATCATCCAAAGGTAACAACAGAGCGCTCTATGGTAATGCTTTGGCCTGACAGTAGTTTAATGCTAGTTCTAAATGTGAAAAATAACACGGTGTACTATTTTGAGAGATAGATTAGGAACCATAAAGCATTTAATCCTCACACCCACTAAAGGGCAGATAGACTAACAACATTGATTGAGTGTATGATACATGAATGAGTCATTTTCTGAATCCATACATCCCCACTATTTGAATTATAAGAGGCTATTTTTAATGTTTCAACAGAAAAGACCATGAAAAAAAACAACAACTATATTATTAATTTATTTTAATTATATTTATATTAATTATAAACACCAAGGGCCTGTGTGTGTGTGTGTGTGTGCACTGTGTGTGTGTGTGTGTGTGGTCCAGCTACTCCTGGCCTGCCATGTACTTAATATGGCTTCTGGTGGAGTAGGATTTGATAATGCCATGCAGCTCAATGCCATTGATTTACGGCTGCCCTTGCTCAGTGCTGTTGTGCTCAAACACTGCCACTCCCATCGGGGCCAAACCCTGTCCTTGTCAAATCAATTTTGCAAAGTGTGCATATGTGCACGTGCGTACATGTGAATGTACAAGGGCGCACTTGGGCACACATTCCAATTTTTTCACCACTGCCACGTTTTCCCACAAGTCACAAATCACGGTTCAAGATGAAGCCACACCTGCAGACAGACTAATGAGACATACATGCACAGGCAACCACAGGTGTTATTGAGGATATGTTATCCACGGCTAGAGAGCAAGTGGCGCAAATGAGAGCGAGAGAAGCACTGGTGTCTGCTTCGCCATGCAAGAGAATCCATTGGTTTTGCAACTGTAACCATCGATCACAAAGGCAACACATCTTTGTGATATCGTTTGTCTTCCGCGCCACGCGTGACTGGAACCCCTTCGTAGCGCTGAGCCCAATAGAGTGATGGTGCAGTGTTTACCCTTGCACAGAATATCTATCACCTTCTGCTGTGTGATGTTGGATCAAAGAGGCACGGAGACAAACAGTATGTCAAATGTGGTAGTGGATTAACGCTGGGACTCTGTGAGACTGTTGTTGTGTTACTCTCAGCTTGAAGCTGTTTTCCCTCATGGAGGAATGAATTCCCTCAATGATTTTGCTCAGAGGCTTTAGGCATCATCTGATTTTTTTTTGTCTTTCTGCCCACGCTCGAACACAGGTATGGCTTAGTTTGTCATTGCTGTCAACCTGCTGTTCTCTCCCCGCTCTTACAGACCCTCTTTTAATGATGCCTAAGCTTAATATCTGAGCTATGCTGTATGTTACAGCATCTAGGTGTGAGCAAAGATGAAGATATATACAGAGAAAGACTATATATACTATAAAACTAAAGTTACTTTTTCTGCAATGGCAGGAGTGATAAAAAAAAAAAAAAAAAAGGAGGAAGGTGTGAGAGATAGAGCCAAGGATGAGGCAAAAGTGAGAAAGACCGCAAGCAACATGTGCAGGGGCAGATGCGAGGGTGTGGATTACGTCGCCGCACTCACCTAACAGATGTGGGTTGTTGGCGTGTGAAGCTTGTAAGCAGGTGGGAAGGTTGGACTTGTTCACACATAAAAAAAATTCACTCTACACACTGCATGCATTGGCACTTAATTCAACAGTTTTTCAGCATATGGGAGTACAATGCTCCACACACTCTGCAACACATTAAGGTGTGAAACTCCTCAGGTGCAGCTTTTGTTTTTAGTCCTCAAAATGTCAAATAAAAATAAATACTTGAATTAATGTAGTATACTGGGTAGTACAATAACAAAGCTTCTTTTGAAATGTAATTTAAGCACATAGGCTGTGGCTCAAAATCGATGCGATTCTTATTCTTAGTTTTCTGTCCCAGGACTGTGTCGTGAGCAGTATCCTCTCTGGGAGTTATATTACAGATCTGTACATACTTACCTATCGCTAGTCAGTGCTAAACCTTTTTATGGGGGTTTGTGAGGATCCCACTGATTTCCCCCCTTTTATTTTCCACCAGTTTTGCTCTTCCAGATGATGCCACAGAGCACGAAATTGCTCGCTGATATAATCTGCTACAGGATGTGACATTTAATGGTTTGTGTGTGTGTGTCTAAGTGTGTTTGTACTGCATGCGTGTGCCCATGGGTGTGTGAATAGCCGTAGCTATTTAGACAAAGTGTTCTGCGCGGGTGTATAGGATGGGGGTAATTTGGTGAGGAGGGATCTCTGTCTGTCCCAATACCTGGACACATACATCTTCAATCTCCTCCATTTTGCCACAGACTGCTGCTGCATCCTAAGCCTCTGCATGGAGCTTTATTATATTTGTGCATCCAGTGTATGAAAAACAGAATGCACTTGGCTCCCTAATGGAGTGCTCCGCAGCCAGGCAGGAGTGGCTGCTGGCTTGTTTACCGACCAGCACAACCTAGCAGCACACACTGACCACTATTAATCCCAGGAAGCAGAGAGAGGGAGAGAAAGGCAAAGGTAGATCGGAGAGAGGTACCAACTTGTTCTGTACCTCATAAATGCTTTATCCACGAATAGAAGTACAGTAAAAGCCATTATCCGCGAGATCCTTTTTCTCCCTTTCAATCTTTCATCTCTCCATCACAGTCATACTCATTTTTCCTACGCGCTGATGATAACAGGCTTTTGACTTGCAGTATCGTATTGCAATAAAGCAACAGGTCACGCATACTTTTAAGTATGGGTGACCTTTTCTGTATCTTAAAGCAGTGTTCAGGGATTTTTTCCCCACTTTGTGGCAGCGGGACAAGCTGTAATTGCAATATATCATGTTAAAAAGTTGACTGTTTATACACCCAACAAACATGGAGGAACATCTCTCTTTCTTCTCTCTGGCAACCCTGGGAATTTAAGTCCAATATTCACTTTCATTTTAGCTCTTTTTTGAAACTCTTGAGAAACATATTGACTTCTTATGCTGTTCAATGTTCTGCTATGCCCACCAGCTAATTGCTATTTTTCTTTCTTTGTTTTATTGTGCTCTTGTTTATTTTCTAATGCTCATGTTTATAATTTATTTATTCTCTTTGGCTCATAACTGGGACCTGAGTACTTGTACTTGTAATTTTGTGTCATCTCGTGGAAGTCTGTGCTGGTATGACAATAAAGATCCTTGAATTCTAATTCAACCCACTGTCAATATAAAGATATTGATTAATGCCTGTTTAAAGTAAAACCCCTCGCAAATATATGGGCACATGCAGGTTTCATCGGTTTCGCATTGTTGAAACACTCCCTGAACTGAACAAATCAGTTCCCATCAATGCGATCTTCTTGCGGCGGAGAGAAATCAATGCCATAAGCTAGGTAGTCATTTTTAGATTTTCAGCAAAAGCAAATTAATGCTATGTGACTGCACATTGCAGCCCTCTACAATTATATTGATGTTCTCTGCAACACATTGTTTATGTCAATGAGGATCATAATATCATTGTTTTGTTTGGTGGTTTGCTTTTTCAAACAGAGTTAGTAGTAAGCTAGTCTTCACCTCGGACAGTATAGGCCTTCATATAGGCTACGTATCAGTGTCCTGCATGATTATCTCCTGTAATTTTGGCCATTTCATTTTCACTAATTTGCTCATTAAAATTGCTGAAATATGATCCCACTGAATGTTAGGAAATCTTCTTATGGACTTTAAGGACTTTAATGAAAGAAAGCTTCATCTGTCCATCTGTCCATGTTTACCTTCACACTCCTCACTACGTTAAAATTAAACATTCCAATTGTCTGGCAAAAAGCACACCTGATGAAAGATGTTTGTATGTTTGCACAGTGTCAAATCCTGGGTGGTGTAATGTAGCCTTTGGTACCGTGCTGGACACTGAGAGAAGGTGCATGGACGAGTTATTAATCTTAGTCTTGAGTCCAAAAGCCAACATGAGAGACTGGAAATCAATTAACAATAAACTTTACAACTTTGCAGGCCTGTAAATGCTAAAATGATAATTAGAAAAAAAGAGTGTGCAGTAAAATAAGGACATTTGTAGATCCCTCAGGTTGCAGGATGTATTCATCCTCTACAATGTCAACTGATAGCTCTCTAAAGGAACACAACAACATCATTTGTGCATGGGGGGGCTCGAGACACTCTTGTTGTTCAATTGAATCTGTTGTGTTTGTAGTTGATGTATGTGGGGAGTAGGCCTTCCCAAATGGATTAATACCATAACCAGTTCCAGATGGCTGCGACATCTTGTTCCCCTTTCCGTGATCGTTTTAATGCTTTATTGATTGCTGTTGTCCAGAGAACGAAACCCGCATGCAGTGCTGCTTATTCCTTTCTCACACACACATACACAGACACACACAGGAGACACACACATCATCCTCCACCGCACACCTCCACTATTTCCACACTCTCCCATCCATAAACCCACAATCCATTTTTCATGGCGCTCTAGAATGATTATGCCACGAGCTGATTGGACACGTCTTTCATCCGCTCACAGTGGAAGGATGGCGAGGCATGCTGGGAGGGGAGAATCGGAAGTGGACGTGATATAAACTAAAGGCCTACTTTAATCGCACAAGTGCTATGACTAGTGGAAAGATGTAGTGCAAAAGGGCCAGCTGAAGGTGAATATAGATCAGAGGAAGAGTCGCATCACCGGTCTCATTGCTCTGAAACAGCTGTGCCAATCACTGTGATGCATGATGACAACAGGGCAACAAATTAAGTGAGGCTTCAGGAAATCATTTTGTTGTCTGGATGGTGCAGAGCAGCACAAAATAACACATTGCACCATGAATCTGCAGCCAAAGGCAGGTGAAGTGGTTAGTTAATTAGATAGAAACACATACTAATGTCACATCATATCTTCTCAAGTGATACAGCACCGTAATGCATTTCAAGAAGAAAATATGAACCAGTGACATGTTTTTTTTAAACAGCTAGAAAGAAGGCTGTGATGCACCAGTCTCATGTGTTTAGAGATGGTTATTCTGTAGCAGCCTGTTGTCGTTTGCATGTGATTTAATGATGGGAAACACAGTGTGCAACTGCGCGTAATGACAAATCGGAGGTTGCAGATTTATCAAAATATGTGTCTTATTGCCTGCCGATGGCTGCAGGTATTTAATGAACTGAAGGAGAATCTTTTCATACAGCACAAAGCAGCTATGGACAACAGATAATACAAGAGTCACTCAGTTTAATTTATAGATAACAGCAAATTGCCGGTGTCCTTGATTTAACCACATGAAATCTTTTTGATGCCGATTTCAACGCAGCGTTTAATTTACATTTTAAACATCATTGCATTATTGTTGTGCATTTGCTCCAGTCAGTGTATTTGCTTTAGTTGATTCCTCAGATTGACAGCAGATTGACATTGCATCAGAAACAGATGCAGTTCTGAGGCGCCTATCAGTACCAATTTCAACAACTCCTTTGTTCGTCCTCATTTGAATGAACCTACAAATCCGTTTTTGTCTTCAAATCGGCATTTGGAGTAGAGATTAAGCCAAAACCAGAATGTTTTTATTGTGCCGTCTTTATTGTTCTATCTGCCCTTACAGCATCTGTACAAAAATGTTGTCCTTCGATATGTTTTCTATAGCCTGGATGGATGGACAGATGAATAGATAAGCCTAGAAACAGTCCATGTGCACATTATACATTATATATTTATAGCAAGCAGAGCCAATGACAGTGTTTCAAAGAGATGCAGTAGGGGCAGATAATAGATGGAATAATAGAAATGAAAAACCAAGTTGTTTTCTGGTTTGGTTTAATTCCTATTCCAATTGCCAATTTGAAGACAAAAACAGGAAAAACATAGGAAACGTATGAAAAAAATGGAATAACAAAACAATGCATGCCTATTTATCCTGTTATCATACAAGTTGAACACAGCTTATGATGGAGGATAAACGGACTTATCTCCCACCTGTTTCTGCCTCTTCACCCACCTGTGCACCATGCACCCTGAACACAGGGATACCAAGGTCAGGGGAAAAAAAAACATAGATTTGGAGTGTTGCCTGTACTGGTCATTGTGCCTCCACAGAAATATGGCCTCAAGGGGTTCAGAATTCAATATGTTCAATGTCACTAATCTATGTGATTAATGCATCTGTCATTTACTGTATTTTTGTCTTTATCTTCCTTCACATATGGATGAAGGAACATTTCCAGGCTCTCACATCTGGCTCATGCGGTGGTTTTCATCATTTACAGATGGGTCTCATACATATTCCATGTTGAGTATATTCCCATGTGACACGACTGTTCCAGGTAGATTAGTCATTGCTTGCATGGGATTTGGCAATCTTGAAACCTTGGTTTTATTTAAGATACTCTACTGTTGCTTAGTAATGTAGACAGACCCTCAGATTGATAGTACATTCTTATGCTTTTGCATAGATCAGAGAAATACTCAGATGTAAGCAAGACTAATTTCCATGCCCCTCTTCCTGCAAGGCTGGTTTCTTTACAACAACCATGTAAGCTTGTTTTCTAGCTTCCAGATTAGAGTTACCTTAAAGGAATTATTTGAAGTTTTTGGAAATAAACTCATTCCATTTCTTGGTGAGAGTTAAATGAGAGGATTGATTGCATTTGCATGTTTGTATGTTAGATTTGAAGCTAGAGCCAGCAGTTGATTAGCATGCATGCTTAGCTTGCTTAGCATAGCATGAGAACAGGAAATGGGGAAAAAGATAGCCTAGCTCTGTCCAAAGGTAACAAAATCACTAATTACTAATACTAACTCACTAATTTCAGAAACATTTTGGAATCTCTACAGGACCCAGCAAAGCTTTATTACAAGTAACAAGTAACAAGTTCCCTTTCTTAAGCTCAAGTCAAGTCAACTCAAGTTTTTCATTAGATTTCTGTTGGATGGATTATATCAGTTTACAATCAATCAAACATCTGTTGCGTCCTCATAAGCATGACAGCCAAACAGAGAATTAACCTGATTCTTAATTTCACCAAGCTCACGTAGCAAAAAAACATAACCAAGATGAGATATGAAAAAATGAGATATGTACAATATATAGTTCTTGTTACAGTAAATCATGAGGTCAAGAGATGATTGTCCAGTGGTTTTGGATAAAGCAAAGCTAGCTGCTTCCTGGTGTTTCCAGTATTTGTGCTAAGCTAAGATAACAGTCTGCTCACTCCAGCTAAATATTTACTGTACAGACATGAGAGTGATATCAATCTCCTCATCTAACTCTCAGCAAGGCAGTGAACGATACCATGCCACAGCATAATACCAGCTCCCACACACAGAAAAATACCAAAACCCTCACAAGTTAAGGTATTGTACATGTGGGAAAGGGAGTATCGAAGAATATAGTGTCCCTGTGACAGCAGGTCCCGGTGGTTATTCCTCTTCTCTTTTTTGGTCAGTCCCAACTCTACTCTATCTAGCCGACCCTATAGTGCAGTGTCCATGGGAAGTGCAATTGACTGCACTCTCTCCCAGTGTTTATTTCATCCCCTTGCGGACAACAACAAGGCCTGTTACCCCACTAAACAAATCAATGTAAGGTGTAAAAAAGTAATGATGTGACGCTGAACTCTAACACCCAAAGCTATGGGCTACTAAATCAGCCCCAGTGTAGGGCAATTCTCACTGAGTGCATGATTAAGCAGCTCTGACTGAGGGGGGCTCACAAGATGTTTGCCTCATAAGTCAGTGCTGTTAAAGCATCATGGAAGCATTAAAGAAAAGAAGGACATTGTGAGGCCTCTGCCTCTAGCCGGTCACAAGGAAAACTAGATTACTTGGTGCCTTTTTAAAAAAAAATGTATTTATTTTTTTAAGCGGACAAATATTTTTTAAACGGACACCATAAGATACACCACACCAATATATCTTTCTCCACATCCTTGTCCTATACGTTTATTTATACTTAGGCTAATACAGTTTTGCAGAATGCTGGCAGGTGATGCAGCGATGCTGGAAGTGGGTACTGATTAACATGCCAAACCATATGATTAGTTATCTCCGCCAGGGGATAGGAGGGGATCAGATGTTTGGTCACGTGTATGTATCTGTCTGTCCGCAGCTAATCTCAAAAACAACTGGAACAGTCAGCCTAATATTTGTTGTGGGCATTATGCATGTATGTTGAACAACCTCTCCAAGTTGTGGTAATTCTCAATTTTTAAAGAACTGACTTCACTGACTGTTTTATACCGTCACTTACTGCTGACTCCCCACTCCTCTTAACTGTCTGGTTGATGCCACAAGTGACCCACAACTGCTTCAGTTGGAAAACAAAGCGCTCAGCTAAAACCAACCCTTACCTAGTTTCTTTAGGCTACATTTTGGCTTTTGTCTTGGCTCAAAAGCTGGCGTCCGTAGAAAAATATGGTCTTGTATGAACTGGAGCATCTTCAGAATAATTCCATACTTGATATGTTGTAATCCATTAAGGTTATGCACCATATGACATGAATAATACACTGTTTCGCGTGTCTTTGCTACCATTTTGACTGCAAGTTTTTTTTGTTTTGTTTTTTTTTCAACAACTTCACCAAAGACTGTTACAGTATGCAGTGTATACAGCACACGTCTATAATTGCAAACACACCAGAGGGACCAAAGATTGTCATAAAAAAAATTAAAACAAATCAAAGTAATATCATAATAATAGAACGCATGCAATGAGATCTCATGCCAACTCACTGCCTCATATACACTAACTTTAGAGTTGTATATCTGTCATTCTGCAGTGGATCCCATGAATAATTTACACTTACAACTTTCTGTCATCTGGAAATAATAATTTTTCAAGTGTAAAAACCAGTTTGAGATGTATTGCTCTTTTCGCCAATAAAGACATTGTTAATACAAATACACTGATGTGACAAAGCTTCTAAAGCATTTTTCCTTGGAGGAGGCTCTAGGTGTCATGTGATTGACAGAAGGAAAGACTAATGTGCTGTGCATACTGATTTGAATACATTCAACACAGGCACAATGGAATAAAGATAAAACAGACAGAAACCTTGGCAAAAGTAAATTAAGTCTTTGTGTTTACTGTGATGGATTATATAAGCCAGCATGTTTTTTACATGAATGAATTACAGCAAATACTGTCACTTCAAAGTAGGAGAATGATACAACTACAGTAGCAACACTGGACAGGAAACGAGAAAGAGTACACTATCCTTTAAAGTGGCTGAAGGCAATTTCTGTCCATTTGTGCAGCTAAATCTAATTCTAATTGATTTTAAGAAAAAATTATTTGGTTGTCAAGAAGACATTTTGTTTCATTTCAAGTTCATTCAAGTTTCAAGTTTCATTTGCCACTTTCTATGTGTGGAGTGGTCTTCCTACCATCAGCGTTTGAACAGCAGTGGCCAATATGGAACAGGAAGCTTTTCTGCAAAACAATTGTAACGTTAAGGTGGATTTTTGCATTGATAGATCATTTTATTGTTCATACTGCTGTTCTTGTCATTGCTAACCCCAAATGTTGGCTGGGGGAGGTTGTAAACAGCCTTGTGCCAAATCTACCAAGAAGTAAAAATGATGTAATTATAGATGTCCAGTCACAGTAATGGTTTCTGCTCCTAATCCCTTAAATGTTGGTCATCTTTCAATATCTAGACCAAGTAAGTTAAATGATTATTTGATGTAGTTTTTCCCAAGTAATGTGTAATTTCTTGACCAGCAAACTGTTGAATTAGTAGACAGATTTAAATGCACATCAATAATGCAATTTAATCCCATCTGCCTATTCCCATAAACCCTTCCCCGTGTCCTCAGCAAACAAAGCCTGTTTACTGAGGCACGACAACTACATGCATCAGATCCTTTGTTTCAGGGAGTCTGGAAAAAGAACAACTGTAGTTTTAATTTTTAAAATGCATTTGAAATTCCAACGGAACATTTTCTCCTAAGTGAATCTGAAGCTCGCAATCAAATAGCCATCTTTAAATGCCACATAAAAGCAGCCTTTAGTGTCATTCATCTGGTATGTTATAGGGGGTTTCAGTTGCTTTCATTGCTGTTGTCATGCATGAGGTGTTTGAGATTGCTCAAGTGCGTTCTTCTACTCATTATGTTGCATTTCACTGTGGTTTTCTGATGAAACATAACAAAGACTACAAATCACAGTATACCAGTCTTTTGCTAAGCAACATGTGCCCTTGTCCCTGCTTGATGTAATCTTTGGTGCTATTCACTGCTAATTATATCTGAGCAGGTGAGGTTGTATAGAACGCTTAGAGGAAGAAATATTGCAAGATAAGTACAGCAAAGAAGCATGGTGACACAATCATATTGCTAGACTTGGCTACACACAGGGGTGCATAGATGAAAAAGTATACTGCTGCAACAAATGTGTGCCAGCAGTGTATAATTCTGCTGACAGCTCAGGACCTTCTAATAAGTGCCTTCCCTGTTTGGCAGTGGAAGGGGGAGGGAATGGGAGGGAGGTAAATGGCTCTTTCACCTCTGTAACCTGCTGAAGTCCCCTCCGTGCTAATGCTCGGCTGCACACTGAGGTGCTCTGCTGCTCATACTCACACCTGACTGCATACGGTTTAATTAGAGCAGCAAGCATATGTCTCTACTGCAAGGTACCTGCCTGTCAGCCTCCAACCAGATGACTGTTTTATCTAACATTATTTCTCATTTCCCTAAATACTGACTATCAAAGAGGCAATAAGTAATGTTTTAACCACACCAAAAAAGAAAATGACCGAGATATATTGTAAAGGTCGATAAGGTCGTTGATCAAGAATTCAGATATCGTTACATCAAATGTTACAATACAAAATGCTCTGTAGTAAAAGGAAGCGATTTAATAAATATAAATAACAAATGTGACCTACTTTTAAGTTTAATGTGTGAAGTTTTTGATCACTGTGGAGCACTGTGGTGACTGAGCCAGTCCTTGTTTAGTATCTTACGCACATATACATAGCACGCTGGTGACATGATACAAATTCCTGTGGATGATAATTGCGATAATCAGAAGATTCTCAGCGATTAAAGTCACAAAATTACGGGGGAAAAAAATTGGATACTTTCTGCCAAGAAACCACATCACTTCACTCTCTACCTCATCACACCACAGTGGCTCTAAGCCATTGTACAATACAAGCCTAGACAAAATAACACCACTACCATGGCTCACTGACTTTGCAATGAAAAGAGCGTTTAAATCAGGTCATAGTAAGGACATAAAGAATAGCAAGGTAGTGAGGAATATAAGGAAGGCTAAAGAGTAATTGATGATAGAAGAGGAAATGGGACACATATTTGGGAAAAATGGGGAAGAAAACTGGAAGAAGGAAGGATCAGAAAACAAACAGACACGAACTTAAAGTGGGTGGAATCTTAACAAAAGATTGTGATATGATAGCAAGCATTTTTATCAACTTTTTTTATAACCGCAGTTAATACCTAGCCTGAAGCTTCTCCTCCAGAGAATACAAAGCTGTCATCAAAGCAGAAGGTGTCTACTTTGAAGAATCTAAAATATAAAACATATTCTGTTTGTTGAATACTTTTTTGTTCACTCCATAATTCCATATGTGCTCCTTCATAGTTTTGATGTCTTCAACATTAATCTACAATGTAAGAAATAATGAAAATAGAGAAAAAACATTGAATGAGAAGGTGGTTGGTACTGTATATGAACATATGTTCATTAACTTTGGAGTAGCTGACTGGTTGCTGTCTCACTTTGGCTAAATAACCTACCAAAATCACTGTAGTGGAACAAAGACAAACATTAGGTCATGGGTGTAGTGCAAATGAAGTGCGAGCCTCTGTGACAGATAGATTGATTAAAATAGAACATCTGATTTTTTTTAGATGCTTGTGACACGAACGATGCTCTCAAACATTTGTGCCATTTTTTTTTAACCTTTGTTTGACTTTTTCCTTTTTTTTAAATATATGAATATTCAACTTGCTACTGATGACAGAGATTATTGTCTTTATACTCATCTGCTGTGTAATGTGATATAAGTTCCTCAAATAATTATTTCAAATAAAACTGTCCTCTGTTTTCCGCAAGGCATGTATTATTATACAATTAATGAAAAAATAGCATGTCTGTTACAAAAAATATGTACTTTAAATAGTCTTACTCCTTACAGTGCTGCAGAAGTATTTACAACATTAAGTAACATTTCATAATAGATTAGTTATAATGTAGCTGCGATGTTTGCTTTCATAGTTCATCGTTAGCGTACAGGCCGAAGTTAAAACAGATTCGCACTCCTGTAATAAAGCCAGCTTGCTGGAGAAACTTCCATTCTCTCCTTGAGTGTGTAAGCCCCACTGTACAAACTTGAAGATGAAAAGAACAACAACAATTAATGCGTATGCAAATCTGCGACAGTGGGACCAACGCCTTTGTTCCTTGAATCTGGCTGTCACTGGTTTTTAATTAGGCGACTCCCTTCAGCGAGTGTGAATACAAAGCCCTTATCAATGACACAACAGAAACATATGAGGGGCCGTACATGCTAACAAGGGTCTTTAATCAATGGCTGCCACACAGGCACCAGGCTGGTTTAGCACAAGCTTATTCACGTTAGTGGACTGTATTGTTGGTGTAATAGTACAACTCATAAATATGTGTGTGTGTGTGTGTGTGTGTGTGTATTTGAGTTTTATTTGTTCTACTACTTCTGCTGCTGAGGTTTTCAGTGTTTGAATTCTGTTGCAGTATTCAACAGTTTACTACAGCAAGAAAACAGTGGGGTTGTTTATGCAATGCTTAACATGGGGATGGAAATAACAATACACATTTATATAGCGCATCTCAGTGAAATGGAGATACCACAGCAGAGGAGCAATATAATGTGCAATGACAAACAAATAGAAATAAAAGTAGCTCATTTACATTTTTGCAGCAGCTCATCTGTTCAGCACATTTTGTTAGGGAGTGTGTGTTTTGGGATCAGGCTGATCTCTTTCTTTCTTCCCCCGAAACATGCAGGTGAGTGCTTGCAGATAAAATGACAGTGTGCCTCTATCAAATATCCAGTGCTGTGATCCCTGAGGCTAGAGCGACGCTGCAGCCTATTCCACTCTCAACGCTGAGCCCCATTAAGCTTTGGCTCCAATCAAAGATCCTCTCTCTGTATCAGACTTCATCTCCGAGGGTCCACTCCACCTCAGAGACTGAACGCTCTGACAGCGGATTGATCTGTACTCTGGTTTCTTATGCTTTTGCTTCTTCCCATCGCCCTCCAGAAAGATAGAGGCCGAAAATTGAACCGTTTTTGGTGTGCAGCAGCAGCAGTGTGTGCGTGTGTGTTGTATCTCATTCTCTGTTTTTCTGTATCCGCTGATTGTAGGTTGTCCCCAGGTTTGGTGTTTGTAAAAAGTGGATGGCAGTTGTTTCGATTTCTATTCCATATCCTTCAACCCTATCAATTTATGACTATGTATGAGTTAAAATCTTCAAAAAGGACATACATCTCTATTCTGTGTATTTGGCCAGCTATCTGTGTGGTCCATATGTGTGTGTTTGATGTTGTTGTGTGTCTGTGTGCGTCGTTTGGTTGCAGATTGATGTGTTTGTCTCCCCTCTGTTGTTTTCCATCCTTTGTTTCATGCTGTTGTTTGGACAGGCATAGGCTAGCTGGAGATGGGAATAAATGGGACTGTTAGGAGACATCCGTTATACGTTGACACAAAGCCATTATAAAAGAACAACTCCATATGTGTGTGTGTGTGTGTGTGTGTATGCGTGTTGGTAGGCATGCACAGTACAAGATCTACTCTGAGAAACAAATCTGGATAGTGTGTGTGTTTCTGCGTTAGATAATATGTGTCATACCTGTGTACCCATGTATATATACTATACGATCATTTTCATTAGGCTGTTGATTGAGCGTTGACGTTCAGTCTTGTGTGATGAGTCTACAAATGATTTGGTCTATAAAATAAGGATAAATGGCCATCACAAGTTTTAGCAGCACAAGTTGGTGTCTTATATTTGCTTGTGTCCAAGGATATTCAATTTACAATCATATAAAAAAAAAAAAAACTCTGGCACTGACATTTGAACTTGATATGTATGGAGAAAAAGAAAAGAAAGCAAGTGCCCTGTATTATGCCCTATGCCCTGAAATATTCCAGATTTCAATTGCAATTATTTAACCCCAGTGAACTCTCATAATATGGGTGTGGTTAAGATCTTTCTTTCTTTCTTTCACTGAAGAAAGCTGCATATGAATGTTGATTTTGCATTAATAATCTGATTATTCCTCTTCCCCTGCTGTGTCACATTGAAAAAGTAAAAGAAGTCATAATGAAATTACAATGAAATATTTAAATAGTAAGATTTAATCCAGGCAAAAAGCATGACTGAGAGGCTCTCCGGGGGGAGGAGGGCGGGTGTTAAAAGGTTAATTTCAATAGTGGCCCAGAAAATAATTGAAGACAAAGACTTCCATGCTTCAGTACCAGTGCAGCAAAAACATGATATGCCTTTTTCGCCGCTCAAGATTATGAAGCCGAACAAGACTACAACATTAAGTAGGAACCTCTCACAGTGCACAGCTGATCAGAAATGACTGAATGAAGCTATACGGTTCCTGATTCCCGGCTGTTTCCTCTCATATTTCCTCTCCTCCATGACCATAGACACTTTGTACATCACAGATCATTACCAGCACTTCACTAACAGATAATAAAACGCCAACAAACCCTCTAACTGACATGCAGTCCATCAGGTTACACCAATTACAGATGACGATATTGATATAACCATGAGCCATTGTATCAATATTGCCATTTAGCTGCCTGGTTTGACATTCAATCTCTGCCTTTATGACCTTGCTTCAGTCTCTTGCCACTCTGGGACATATTCATATTTGCCGAATGGAAGGTCAGTTAGGGGATTTCTCAATAACCTCTCAATCTCAGCAGATTGATTATAACCCCCCCATCAAAGGTAGATATTGAAGGGTCTGTAAATCCTAATGAAATATGTGGAATGAAATGGCAGTGAGGTTATGAGAACTTGAGGCTGACACAGAGTATGGTGACCATTGTCATCGATTAGGGGTTTTCTTTATGCTTTATTATGCCTTTGACTGTTATTCTCAGCGCTTATCTCTCAGGCTCTAAGCTCCATGTACATATGCACTGTGGCTTGTTTTCCTCTCGCTCCAGCGTTATGTTTTGAGCATAACAACTCAAAAATGAATGTTATCACCCTCGTTTGAATTCAAAGGGTAGGACTGTAGCTGTAATAAAGAAAAAGAGCATGTAGATATGCATGCTTACGTGAGTGAGTACATCCGTTCCAGTGTTGTTTGCCTTTATGTGTTTTTCTGGCAAGGCAATGCGGATGGTGCTGCAGCGCTTTATGGTGCTTCATAAAAATAAATGGTCTCTGTCTGACTTCAATTATATTGGTGAATATGCAAAGGCGCCTTGTTCATTAGTTTGCTTTTGCTCTGTGAGCGGGGGAAGTGGATTTGGTGTATTTAGTATCTGACTGTTGTCCTAAGTAGCAGGGATTATTCTAATGCTCTGTCAGTAGCAAGGCCTAGGCCTAATTCCCCTTTCTATTCCTGATATCCATTACAAAGGATATACTAATAGACCCCTGCATTTCTAGTTCCATGTGCTTCTTAGCCAATCTTGCAATTAAACTGTCATCTATGGGCTTGTGTGTGTGTAAGCTTCTGCATTCTAGAGAGAGAAAGTATGTGTGTGCAAGCACTTGACCATCCACTGAATCCACTGAATAAAATTACATTTTGATTATTACACTGCTGTATGTAGCTGTCTTGCCAGTACCAAAGTTGTGAGTCATATCCACCAAATCAAGGTGAATGATCCCATTGATGGCTTCCTGTTAATGTTAAAATTTTACATACTGACAGGGCAAGCTGCTGCACAGCACTGAATTCTGATTATGCTTAAAGGGAAATTTCCCTTAGTTTTTTTTTTTTTTTTTTGTGCATGTGCAATGAGTTTGGATGGTAAATGTAGTCAATTGAGCAGTGCTATTTTGACAGAGAAAGCTGAGATCTGCTGCTCACTGAGCTGTGCTTGCAGTGCCAATATGCAATGCCTACAAGCATCTGACTCCCACTGATGGATGTATCATAAGACCTGAATACTGGACCCAAAGATGGCTCCAATAACAATTACTTGCCTAGCACATACACCAAAAAAGTTTCTAGCTCCCAGGCTACTTCCAGGGGCACGCCGCACCCTGAATACATACAGAAGTGTAGATCACGCCATGCCTCTGGTCCAGCTGGGCTTCGTGAGTGGCTCATACACAGCAGTGACATCTTTCAGCAAAAAAGACTTTTCTGGGCTTTTACAAACATTAAAACCCATGGCTTAAAATATACATTACAACAGTTTTATACTTGTCTCTTTTACAAGGTTGGTCTATGTAGAGTATCTTTCACTGTAATATAACGAGTGGCCATCGTGAAAAATTGGAAGCAAGGGATAGCAGTTGCGTGGTCTCCAGCTCTTATGATGCATCCATGTGCAAAATCTCCATATCCTTTCTGCTCTGCCCTCTCGAGCTTGGTGTTGGTGACTCATAGCTCAAAAACGACAAAAACAAAACTCGAGAAAAACCGCCCACACTAAAAATCATTGCAACAGATCAGGCTGATTAGTAATCGAGAATCTTTCATAGACAGCAGAGGCAAACCTAAGCTAGGCATAGGCATCAATACAGATAACAGCTAACATACAGAGCTACGGGCCAGTAATGACCATGTAATAAGATAGTGATTAACGACTAACAAAAACTGGATTATTATTCAAATTGCCCAACATGACCGTCACTGTAACAGTTGCTACTCAACAGGCATTGGTTGTACAAAGGGATAAACAACAGAAAGTGGCTGGGCGACCACACAAAATCAATGTTGATACAGCTTATGAAATCTATAAATGAGATGCCTGTTAAAAGCATTGATCTTGCCCTTGGCTTTATTGGGGACAAATGGGGGAAAGGGAGGTTGAAGTGACTAGACATTTCATCTTTTAAACAGCTCATTGTCACAATTGTGTACTTTGGCTCAAACGCTGTCTGGGTATTTGCAGAAAACCACAGTGTCACTCTCAGAATGTGTGGAATTAAAATTGGCGTATCATAATACAAGTACATGATTTTGATAGATTTCCATTGGATAAACAGGATGCAAAACCTCATTATTCCAGCTTGTCTAATCTAATACTTGCATCTGTCTATTCAAATGCAAGAGCTTTGAGAGGTTAAATGCATAATCTGTTCCATCATTTGCATGGCAGTTGCACAGTTCACCCTGACCCAGCATTAACGTTATGGGAAACCTCTAGAACAGTCATATGCAGATGCAGTACCATCAGCTGATTAATTGTCTTTCAGCTAATGAAGACAAGATTCATGTGTGCTGTCAACCACTCACAGCAGGTGATGCACATTGAATATGCATTTTGCAATGTGGTAATGTGAAATTTAAAGAGAGTGGAAAAAAGGATTAATTTTACATTGAACCGTCTGATGGCTTTGAGAAAATACTGAAACCTTTATTCAAATCTCTGGAGAACTTTGTGTCACCCCTGAAAATGTTCTGTAAATGCTGTTATTGCTTGGTTTGCTGAGGCTGAAACGGTTTATGATTTCACTGTGAGCTTAGGGTATTCAGGTTTTGGGGTTTTGGGTCAGCGTTTAGAACCATACTCACTATGCTTTCTGCAGTGGCGGGCCGTTCATTTTACACCTGGGCCTTCAGTGGCGTCCTACCTGAATCAAACCACCTCTTAATACCATCATTATGACGTCACGGCTATAGAAACCATCAATATTATACAGAAAGGCAGTGTAACAGGACGTTGCATTGCAGACAGGTATCTCATGTTACGAGAATGAATGACATCATTAACCTCTTAAGACCCGAGCTCTTGTTTGATATGCATTTTTTATTTCTCCTTGCTATTTGGGCTTATTGGACCCTGATAAGTATAAAACCTAACCATCATCTTTTTACATGGTGTAGTTTTAGAGAAAAATTATGTCCACATATGTGGACAATCGGTCTTAATTTCCAGAAAACACAATAAAGTCACCTTTGTGCAAAACTCTTTATTTCCACCCTGAACATAGCAGGTTTTTTTTTCCTGACTGCTTTTGCATGTATTTATAACACATACAAAACATATTTTGAACATGTTTTGAAAATCACGGTGCAAAAAACAATATGAAATATCAACAATTTTGCCCACATACATGTCCATACGGCCCCAGCTAAGCAGAATGAACTACTGTGGTAATATAACCCAAAATGTGATGTCCACGCATGTGTACGCCAGGTCTTTAGAGGCTAAAGAAACCCAATTGGCTGAAATATGATTGGATAAAAGCTCTAATATAGACATACACTGCTGGAAGCACCCCAGCCCAGAGACGCGCTATGAAATGAAGAGCATAGACTATTAGGAATAATCTAAAATGATTAATGGGAAAATATTAAAAAGTAAATCAGTGATTCTGAGTTTAGGCCAGCAGAGAAGGCCTTGCTGGCCCTGACGGCCCACCGCTGGCTTTCTGTGATATCAAGGGAGCCTCAGCCTGAAGGAAAAGAAAGGAGAGGGACGATAAGGCTTGAGCTGAGTAAGACATGCGTAATGGGAATTTGGCAACCTCTCCACTGGTCATCTAAAAGTAATGTACACTTACAACATTCCCAGAATCATGAAGCAATTGATGCACTTTTTTCTTTTTCTTTTGTGATAACACTTACAAAAGAAAAGATGAGACTTGATAGATGGAGAAAGGAGAGACTGTGAAGAAGAGCAGGCACAGATATGTCTGATATAAAGTTGTGAAAACGCTGATCTTATTTTGCCCCTGGAAGGAACAGATACAACGGAAAAAAGGATGCAGGAGGACATTAAAAAAATTACAGTTTTAAGGCAAATAGACACAATGCAAAGGTTATGATGAGCAGCAGAAACAAAAACAATGTAGTTTCAGTCGCGAGTGTGAACTGCTGAGAGTGTAAATGAGTTGTCAGGCCCACAGCGCGGCACATATTGGAATTAATGAAGGGAAATGTTCCAGCGAGGATACATTCATACATTGTGAATAATTTATACACAAGGTCACAGAGAGACAGCGATGTAGGAAAGGAGTCTTTGATGGCTGGATAAATGTGTAGTGTGTGTCTGGCCTGGGTTTTGGACTGTTACATAAGCAGACACGACCATAAAGCCATACGCAGTCACAGACCTCAGCAGTTTTGGATGTAAAGATAAAGCACACACCTCTTTTAACTGACAGACTGTTCACTAAGCTCCGCCCCCCCTTAGTTACTGTTGCTACATCTGTTGAACTTTCCATTCTTGCACGCTGCGAAACAGGCTTTACATTTTCACCCAACAGCATTTACATTTGTCGGCTTAGCGGGCAGCTGTCACTAGCTGCTTTCAGTAGCTGCCAAGGCTTACGCTAACATCATGTGAGTTGGTACAAAAGTCAGGCTGACTTCTTAGTGTTTCCAGCTCATTACTTTTAAAACAGAGCAACAATGTTTGTCGCACAGTTAGTCATCGCATGATTTGATTGAATTATTTGCATAATGTTTGTCATTTCAAGCAGTATGCTTTATTTTTACAAGAGCGAATTAATTTTTGGATACGTAATAACTGTTAAGTTTGGCAATAGTTAGTGGCATGCCCCTTGCCTTTGGAAATAATGCTAGGTGACCACTGTGTGTAGTTATCCCGGCATGCAGAAGATTTCAGCTGACGTTAAAGTAGGTGAACACACAGCGTACCCCGCTTTCCATCTCTTAAATTTGTACTTTAGAAATGAAATGGGACCCCAGCCTCTAAACTCCGATAGATACAGAATATCGCTCTTATTAGAGCCCCACGCTCACCACTTCGCCAAGTGGAGAAAGCCCAAGCTTGACAGGCCTGCCGTGCCTAGTTACAGTTGCTAAGCTACGATTGGACAATCGGCAGGGTTTAGCCAAACTGCCAATTGAGAAGTGAAGGTAGGGAGTGTGACAGAGTGTGCGTGTTTGCACTTCTAAGAAAAGAGAATCATCTGAGTCATGATGCTCTCACAGTCGCATTTACCAGAGACAAGAACAAACTAGCAGCGATCGCTAAGTGAGTGACTCAGTGGTGGACAGTTATGTTTGATGGACTGAAAATGAAACGTTATCAGAGCTTTAGTGGCCAGCCCCTCCTCTATCAGCCACTTCTTTTTTTTAAATGGCTTGGTACCTCCACTTTCTCTCTTTCTCTGCAGCCCTAATTCTTATTGACCTGCTGGTTATTGCTCACTGCCACTCATCTCTGTCACAGCAGCACTATTAAGGAACAGCAGAAACTCTGACTACAGGGCCTTTTTTTCCCCCTCTGCTGCAGTCTAACTTGAGGCGAGTTCAGCACTTCAGATAGACACATACACGAGCATGCGGTCTCTTACACAGGTGCGCGGAAGCTTTTTTACCATTACCACGTATGAAAGAGTCCCTGGAGGTGCAAATGATATCTCAGTCAAAGCAATTGTTCATTACGAACATGAACAGGATATTGTAAAGAGAATCCTGTTGCTCAAGGGAAAAGAGAATTCATTAGCTAATGCAAAAACGTTTGTGACATCTGGACATGCAGGCTAAATGAAAAAAAAAACTACAGCGGGACTCATCTATTTCTTTGTCCCCATATGACAGAAATTGCATTTATTTTCATATTACCTCATGACTGCGAGACTCCTCTACGAGCACATAGTGAACACATAGATGTAATCATTTTGGAATGGGTAATCTTTCCTTTGTTGTTTTGAAGAAAAGAAACATTGGGTTTGTTGATACATTGCTGATACTTACTGCAGCATTCGTATCACAGAATATGAACCCTTTAAACAAAAGTTAGCTTTATTAAAACTCTGATGTCCAGTCATTGCACCAGTTCATCCATTAGGGACCAAAAGAAGAAAATCCATACAATTTCTCATTTATTTGGATTTTGGGTGTTGATTGTTGATTGAACACATATAGAAATATACAGAATCCTTTGTTTTTGTTGCCCTAAAAGTGGTCAAACTTACATATACTGCCACGGCCCTGATTGCCTCAAAGAATTTGCCGTTTCATCACTGGTCCTTGCTAAACCTGGTATTAACCCTGTCCTCCACTTAAATCCTACAGCCAATCGTGAGATTGAGTTAGCAAATGTAGCCCAGATGCTGCTAACTGAAGCCGGCTCTCATTGCAAATCAGCCCATGACCATATCCCCGAACACTAACCACATCTAGCAGCCATATATGAGCCAAATTTGGCTCTTATTTGGCCTTCCGCGTTCAGTACACAGCCAACTGCACTGCCACTCAATCACTGCAGCTGGAATCGACTAGACTGCCAATTTTTGAAAGCAGGATTGCACTGGCTGTCATTGATCAAAAGTGGCTGGTAGATAAAGCTCCATGTCTATTTCAAGTTTCAAATCTCAAAATAAATGATCAAGTGATTCAAAAGCTTTTAATGTGGTCAGTCAAAATGTTCCCACTAATGTTTGCTGTGTACCATTAGTCTTGGAAAGCTTAGATGAGCTTAGTTTAGATATTATTTTTTAACTTTTAAACTTCTAATCAGTTGCTGATTTGTTCAGTGTTTAACTGATCACAAATCTAATCTCTGTACTTGAAATGAAGAGGAAGAAGAAAGCTTCCTCAAATTAGATTTTGTTTTTCTGTGCACACGTGCACACAATTCACACATGTTTGCACATACTTGCATGCACACACAAACACAACATAGTCATACTCACACACATAACATAGTCTGAAGCCGGTGTGGGGGGTGCATCATATCTGTTTACACTAGTTAAATATTGATGTTCGAGATCTGTCAACGACGTTGGGCTCAGCCCACCCTACCTCTTCAGCTCCCTCCTTACTAATGTATGAACAAATATGATTTATTAATCCCCCCACCCCCCCCACCCCACCCCAGCTCATCCCAGACTTCAATTGTTTCAAAAGTTTCTGACTATGTAATTTGCCACCCTTGTTTATCAGCCTGGTTTCACAACTTGGAACACAATGGGGCACACTGAATAACGTCAAGCTCTGTGTTGGGAGAATTTGATAAAGTATGCACAAATTACAAAGTGGAGACAATTTTCCTGCTCTTCTCACTCTCCCCCACACCCCCGCCTTCTCATTTCCCTTTTCATCTCTTCATAGCTCGCGTTTCCAGTGATAAGTGCGTGTCTGTGCGCCTGACAGTCAGCGAGCATATGGAGGTTGTGTGTGGTCCTGCCAAGCGATGGAGAAATCACAGACAGGACGGCAGCACTGTAGCGCATTAGAGTAATCAGAGGGAAATTATCGCCCTTAAGTAGCTTTTGGACATCTGCAAAGGGTGCACGCATATTGTAGATACAACACACACTCATACTGTATACACACACACAGAGGAACCAGCACACGCCGATACCTGACAGCGAACAGATGGACTCGGCACAACCTGTTTCAGTCATCCTTCTCCACTTTAAAAGAGTAATCATAGAAAACTAAAAGCTGGTGCTCTTTCAGGCTGGTCTTCTAATAAATGTATGAGAAAAATCTTTTTTCAATGATGAAAGAAAACAGGAAGGTGTAATCAGTCGCAATCTTCCAAGTCACCGTCCTTTATATGCAGGTGAAAGTGATGAGCATTAAATGTGATAGGTGTGTGTTTACCATGTAAGAAACACAAATACAGCAGTTTCAGGGATACAGCAGTTCAGGCCTGCTGTTGCTTTGTGCTTAACGCAACCAACATGTGGCTACTTGTTTCACTGGGATGTGATATTTTTGCAGATGATATGCTCTGATTTATATGTATTAAACTCTGTTGCTCTGTTTCTCACCAACTTCTTAGTCATGTGAACAAAGTAGTTGCTGTTCCACACCATTCACTGCTGTTTTGACTCAATGAACAGTACACAGAGAATGAACTTCTCTCACAAAACTCTCACCTAAGCTAGCGGCATGGCTCTGTGGATGGCAGTGTCTGTTGGTTGTTCGATCCTCCATTTTGGTCCAGCGTGAAATATTTCACTAACTACTGGATGCATTTACATGACATTTTGGGGACATTCTTAGTACCCAGAGGATTTGTTGATACCCTAACTTTTCATCTAGCGACATCAGCTGAAAAAAATGTTTTCAATTATTCAGTAAAACATCTCCACATTTAGATGGCTTGTCACAAAATTTGGACATTCATGGTTCCCAGAAAAATTCATTTTGGTTACTAACTAATTGTGACTAAATTCCCTTGAAACAAATGGTGTTCACATCAGCCTCAGCTGTAGCATGGTAACAAAACTAAAATTATGAACATGATAAGTGTTATACCTGCTGAACATCAGTATGTTAGCATTGTCATTGTGAGCATGTTAGCATGCTGAAATTAGCAGCAGCGGTAAAACTTCAAGAGTGCGACTGTAGGCTCTTAGTCATGTTCAATTCATTACTTATTTAGTATCTTCAGGTCCCTTGTGTTCTTAAATTAACAGTCAAAAATGCAAAGAAATTAATTTACAGTGACAAAAAGCAGCAAATCCACACATTCTGAAACTAACAAAAGTCTGTGATTAATAATTACTAATCATCACATTTTGTTTATGTTGATTGATATTGACAAGTGGTTCAATCCCACCACTGTACTTCAGCGCTATGACTCAGTTCCCAGTTACAGCCAAGAAATGCTTTACTATGCATGAAATTGATCATTTGTTAAGCTGTTGTGATGAGAATTAAATCTAAACCACATCTACTGTATATCCATTGTACACAATTGCAGACAATGCAATACAAAGTGTTTCACTTGTAAGAGATACAACACAAAGAAAAGACGAGAACTCATCTGAGGTGTCACAGTAAATTGTACTGTTATGTTGCACTGCCGCTTTGTTGAACTTTGAAAATTTCTCTGCAGAGAATCTTTGTGTTCACCTCATTCATGGACTCTTTTTTTAGACGATGTGGTCAGACGTGTCTCGCACCACAAGCGACTCTCAGAATTGTGCGGCTGTCAGGTCGGTTTTATTCAGAGGTTTTCTAGGAAAAAAACAAAAAGAAAGAAAGAATGCGGGGGGTAGAGAGTGCACGTGCGTGTTTGTGTGTGTCATCAAACCATAAAGTGTCAGGCTGGGTCTGTAGGAAGCCTGATGCAAGTGTGATGGGGCCCTCCTCTGCCTGTCCCCTCTCCCCTGGTTCTCATTTCACAGGTGGACGAGCACATTAGTTCCAGCCCTAATCCATCACCATGGATCCCAGCTCACATATAGGGAATACACACTAACAGACACTAGCATGCAACCACACACGTAAACATAGCTGAACACAAATGCACATATATACAAGGGCCGTGTCAACTGGGATTCGCAGAAGGTCAATGACAAAGAAAAATGCTCTCGCACAGCAGACCTGTGCTATCTGTGCTCACTTTTGAGAGCAAGGGAGGAGAGCAGCCCCTCTCTTTCTCTCTCACACACACACATACACACACACACTCTGATGAATCAGATTCTAATCAGCATTAGACGCTGCGTTTAACATCTTTTAAATTGTCTTACATTTTGTCTCAGCCTTGCCTCGGTGCTTCGCTTGCGTTTGTGTTGTTGCGTGCTACCCTCCACCCACTTACAGATCATCCCATGTCACTGGCTCCTGGTGGTGGTTCCTCTTTAAGTACAGGGCATCAGCCTGAGGTGAAATGTTCCATTTTGACATTTGTGCGGATCGCCGTCTCTGAAAAGTGGCTTAGTAGTGCCTCTTCTATCAACACTGCCGCATTGTTGTGAGTGAATGTCAGCAGGAGCAAAGAATGGAGAAGTAAAGGGAATGAGAGCAGTGTGGCAGAGCATGAACTGTGCTCATGGGTGTTTTTGTTGTCAGTGGTTTGGTTGCCAGATTTTGCCACCTCTGCAGTGCAGGTGTTCATGAGCGAATGTGTGCGGCCTGTACATACCCATTTATACTATTTCTGCAGATTTCTCTCTCTCTCCATTCGTATTCATGTTTTACCTAAAAGCATAAGTACCAATTCTACCTAGAGGCCAGTGTCCCATTTTTAGTGCTGATGTGAGTTTAACCTCACAATGATGTTATAAACACTCCCTTACCAAGTATTAAAAAAAATCCATCCAACTCTTCTGGCTACCCCTGCCATGGGAGCAATTTACAACTTTCTCATCTCAAGGCTATTTGTCTGCATCCACACCACTGGGGTGTGTGTGTGTGTGTGTGTGTGCGTGCGTGTAGTTCTGCTTTATGCAAGACTTCATCTTAATTTCCAGCCTTTTAAAAAGAAGAGTAGAACAGAGAAAACACTGCCGCCCGTGTCTCTGGCCCACCTACCACATGCTCTATGCCAACAGACAACCTTCACTGGTACTCAATTAATAAAAGAATTGGGGGAGTACTGAGGCAGCTCTAATTAAAAAGCTTTTATGGCTAGTTAATTTTATTCATCACAGGGTGTTTTTGCTCTGCAGGGTAGAGTCATGCTCGGAAAAGAAAAATCGGAGCCATGCTGTGTATCTTTACTAAATCTGCTTGTTTGTCTCTGGTCTTTGGCAAAATGTCTGCAGTATTCTTTGTGCAACACAGTGTGAGCAACAAAAAGCAGCTATGTAATGCAGTTAAAAAAAAAAATAAAAAAAGTTTGTTTGTATAAAAGAAGTATGTATCTGCCAGTCACAGCCGAGCAGTTCCACTGTTTTATCACTTTTGTTTTTGATGCCTTTGCAGCACAATTGAAGCTTTGCAGAAGAAGAATGTTTGAACAGCTCACTTGCAAAGGAACTTCTAGCCCACACTGATTGAAATTCAACTTGAGCCCACTATTTCCTGTGTGTCTGGCTTGGTTTGAGGGAACAGCCTACGATGTGCAACATTTCACCAGGCGTCACAAAAGTAATTCGGTCATTCATTATGGCCATTTAGTGTCGAACATTGGCATAACAGCCGACAATGACTTACTTACACCCTGCCAGAGATTTTCTCCGTGTCACGGCACCCTGTCGAGGATTTCAGCTTCTCAGTCAGGCCAGAGCCACTCGGCTGTTTCTGCTCACTGGCACCAGCTCCACCCTGCACACAGCTCCATCTTCTGTTGCTCGGGATGAAAATCACTGAGCTGTACTTACTATTTTTCAACGGTGATTAGTAACGGTTTTGGAAGAAACAGACAAATGATGTCTTCCTGCTGGTGTCAGAAAATGTTTCTATGTGTTGTTCAAGAGGGCATGGCCAAACAACATACTTTGATGTTTCACTTGTACTGGTTGGTGAAAAAATGAACGAGAGATGAGTTGAATTCGAATAGAAATATTTCTAATTGGACCACGCTATGACTTCAATAGCTGAGAGCATTTACATAGTGATAAGTGATATATTCAATGAATTCAATTAAAAGAGGATTGTGCTCCTGTAACACAGTCACGTTTACAATGGATAGTTGTATCCAGATAAATATATCAAACTGAATTAAAAAAAACATATTTTTTTTCAAATTTCTTTTAATGAGCAAGCTTTAAGTCAAAGACCAAGATCAGCTTGCACATTAAAAAAGATGTTTTTTTCTTTCAGTTTGATATCTGTCTGATAGTCAGGTGGGCGGTGTGCTTTTCTCTGTTTTAGTTAAAACATACAGAAAGTCCTGTAGCAGAATGAGAGATATCATCTTTTTTCTTTCTTGTCAAAACCTGGCGCCTACATTGCCCACAATGCAAACACCACCGGCTGGCTGTGAAGCAATACTTTCAATGTGCCACTCCAATGCAAAAAAATGGTGGACAAAGCAGTAGGCTGAGTCAGCCAAGTTTCTTCGGTTACATTATGTTCATTTTGATATTAAATTGCCTCTTTGTTGGCAAAATCAGACTGATTAAGCCTCAGATTAGCTTCAGCTAAACTTTATAATGTAATTTTTTAACAGAACAATGCCTGTGGATCACATTAAGGCCGGTATGGACAGGATAAATGAGTAACAACCAGTCACTCTTTCAATGAGTACATGGACATATTAGTATGACATGCACTGCATCACAGAAAACTCTTTCAACATGTATAACGAATACTTATATATGTATGAACTAATTGTTTCAGTTTTTGACTATAATTTGTACTTTGGACTGAACTGAATTTGGTAACACAACCCAACCAATTATTGACCTGTACTGTAGTCATCATTCAGCCCTGCACTCATTGCATACCATCCACATTCACTTTATGACAATACAGTCAAGGAGAATTTAGGTTAGGTATCATTTACTTACACATAATGGAATATTTTGAACAGACCACTAAGAAAGATCATCCATCCTGTTAATCATCCATTTCCAGGCTGTGTGTACATTTGTGCATATAAGTCATATGGGACTACTTTTGTTTTGGAACTTTAGAAAGAATCAATTACGTGTAAGGAGTTAACTTTGATATTTCAATTTGATGGAATGTTAGCCAGTACATCTTGGAGAATATCAATACATGTCGGTTCAATTTTGACACTCGTTGGAAAAAAAAGTTCCAGTGAAGAGAAAAAGATAATTAGGCTGCACTAAAAAAATGCTTTCATATGATGAGCGTGTGTTGGAGCTGGATCCCAACACGTGAATGACCAAGGCATTAATCAGTCAATAAGCAAATGATCAATGATTTATCCCTGTTGTGACTTTATGAGAGCCTTGTTTTGGTTTATCATCAAGAATTCCATGTTATTTGCAAAGTCATCCCTCGCAGCATTCACATTGCAGTTTAATAGTGTTGATAAACAGAAGCCACCTGATCTTGGCAATCTGTTTTGTTTTCATCATCAGGTAGCGAGCAAATTTAGATTAATTAGCAACAAATGGCAAACTAAATGGAATGAAACTGAGCAATCAGATTTGTGCCTGGTATTTAAAGGGAGAAGATGACAAAGTGATAGAATATGTTTGGGCCTCTTTTAGGCACAAATTGTTTGTTTCACCTTATCCTTTAATGATCAGTAATCCATCAGTGCGTTTAGTGTTTTCTCATGGCAGATGACCCAGTGCGCATCATTATTCTTTTGGTCAGGACTAATGCTGCTCTGTTGGGCAGACAGCTGATATATTGCTATACCGTGTTACTCATTTATGAGGTATACCTGCATCTAATGCAAATTAAAACAACAGCCCAGAAATAAATCCTACCTTTTGAGACATTTTGACACTGTGAACACATTTATACCTTGCATTACAATGCAACTTTATCAGATAACTGTGGTAGTATTGGTGCCCTCAAGTGTATGGTAAGTTAATATATTGGAATATTAGTCGTATACTTTTGTCTTAGAAACTTTGTAGATGCCATCAGTAACAGCTTTTTAACTATAAGTAATGACCTCAAAGTGTAAATACCGCATGTTACAGCGAGGAGTCTTTTGTCATCCATGTTGCCTAGCAGCGTTCCCAAGCAACGGTATTCTCACGACATGACCACTCTGCACGACTTCCCATGTGGTTGAACACAGGCCGACAAGTTCCATTTGAAGGCGGCATATGTGAGCTTTGACTGACTGATTAATGAATGAAAGTAATTGGGACATGTGTGGTTACTATCAGTGGTAACATTATGAAGGTAAACCCGGTTTTGCGAGACTAGTTAGTGTTACCTATGGATCCACTAAATAAAACTAACTGTAAACTTGATTTACTTTTTGGCAGTGGTTTGTAGCACAGGTGTAAATGATCAAATTAATGATGGCTGAATTCCATTAAGCTGCACTGATTCATCTGGAATTGCGCATGCTGGCTCACTGTCCCAGCTCAATAGAACAGAGCCATTGTTAGCGTGATCAGTACCACCTGTGCTTTTCCTACTATAACAAGTCAAAATGCCCGCTGTGACAATGGCGGATCAGATCTCAGTAAATGAGGCAGTTGGAGCTGCCAGGTTATGACTTGATGTTGTATGGGTTCCCCTGATTTTTTGTTTGACTCGGAGAAAGTTGACCATAGCTTTGTGCCCCAGGATGTAACTTGATGCAGTAGTCCTACATTGGGCCTCCATTCATTCAATTCAAAGTTGCTCACCAGGCAACTCACCAGGAGACCTCAACAGCTCACTGGGCTCGTAAATAGAGAAAGGTTTTTCAGGCTTTCTCAGACTTGCGTTTGGGGCCACAGAACATGCTTTCAAATCCTGCCTGACTCTGTAATAGCTCCCCAGACAGCATGAAAATGAATTACTCATACAGCTCTTCACCTAATCTTATTAGATCTAATTGCTCAAATTATGATGATACAAAAAGTCATTTTTAAGTGTTGTGACACTCAGAAAAAAAACTATACATCATTTACAGCAGCGGTATTTTGTATTCATTATTGTAATTGCTTTCTGACAAACATCTTTTTGAGCAAGCCAGTTGGTATTATTTGACAAGCGATTTGGACTGTTGAGCCAAAACCACCTTAAGGCTCAGCAGATAGCAGAATGAGTAAGGTAGCATTTAACTTATTCAGCAATTCTCTTTCTTAAGCTTGTTGCCAAACACAACTGATTGCATCCACTGACAACACATATACTTGGTCCAGTGCATTGTGCCTTTAACTCCACAGTGCATTAATTTTCCGTACAAGATACAAAGATACAAAATGCATACTAATAAATAAGGGTCTATGACGGGGATGTGTTAATTGATCTGTCTGGGTCATTTCTAAGGCTGTATCTAGTGGTGGTGATTTATTGGATTCCATTACATTAAATGTGTTTTGTTTGAAATAATTTATCTGCCCGTATTTACTGCTAAGTACTTACAGTTGCATCAGTATTCCTGAATGGCAGCAGATGAGTTATTTCTTCCTCACTAAGCTTTATTCTTATTGAGCTACTCCTCTGAACACATTAGTCACCATTTCCCACAATCCTGACAGTGTGAAAACAAACCATGCTTTCTGCACCCACATATCTGCCTGTTTGTCTATGCTTGTGTTCATGTTTGTTCTCTAAATGAGTGAAGCATCTTTGAAGGAGTAAGTACCCGCTTTAGGGCCACAATGGTTCGTTCGATACTAAAAAATACTTGATATTACTTCTCCCTGTCTCTGTCAGGCCTTATAGTGTTGCTGTCGATAGCTGTGCTCTGTCTAAATCACATATAGACGTTCCAACCCACGGCGATATGAGGATCGATGCCTGGCCAAGGTCTGGTAATCGGCTGGGCCCCTCTCCTTTTGCCTCTGCCTGAAGGCTTACAGTAAGGACGACCTGGCCTGTCTGCCATTCCATGGGCACTCTCAGTTCGCTGTTCAGACATTTGAGACATAATGTCACTATTGCTGGACTTAATCCAGCCCGATAAGCAGAACTGCAGCTGAGGAGAGCAGACATCTGGTTGCCAGACTCCCATTTCACTGTGAACAGGATTAGGTCCACTGCCTGGAAAACGAAATTGTTTTATTCCGCCCAACAAACTACAGACGAGGCATAGGCTCTGAAAGATGCTTGTCATTATCCATCTTAAAAGCTCGCATAGGCTTTGTGAAGATTTTTGCCATTCACTAGCTAGCATTCACTTCAGCATCTGAAACCATCATCTTTGGCTCTATCATTTGCCTCAGTGAGACACTAGAAGCTCCCAATCTCTTCATCTAAAACACTAAATCTAAACCACTCTCGAAGGACTTAATTTTTGTCAGCCAGCCTCCCTCTTTTAAGAACGTCTTTAAAGAAATAGAAATGATAAAGAAAAATTCCCAAAATGCAGATATAAGATTTATCTGAGCTCAGTAAAAGTCATTCTGGAAAAAAAAAAAAACTCCACTCAAACCACCTCATCTTCCAACACTGAGAGCTTAGTTTTGTGCAATAAAAAAAGAACTCTGTGTTGTAACACTCATGTGCCAATGGGCTTGGTGTGTGTTGGCGTGTCTGACATGCACTCATACGCCATTACTGAAAGCACCAAGTTCTGAGGAACAAAGGGAAGAGGGCAGCATTTTAAAAAGTCATCCAGTGTATCACTGACCACTACTGATTCTGTGGTAAAGTGATAAAATTGTGAAGCTTTTAGTGTTCAAAAATATGTATATATATATATCTGTATATTTGTTTATGAATTGTTTGAATGAAATTGTACCGAATCCCATATAGTTAAAATGTGTCATCATGTTGTCATCGTGGACTAGGTATTTAGATGTGTATCAAATCATTTAAGAGGGAGCAACACAGACCCCTTATTGTGTTACTTATTGTGGAGTCAAAGGAGCTGAGAATTAATCACTGTATCACCTCAGGATATGGCTGATCATAACATGATAATTAAACTCCATTAAATTTATCACGCACACGAAGAGCTGACTGTGCTCGTATCAGTTTGCTGAGTGTTTAAACACTGAGACACAGCACTGTGTATGTATCGAATGGCAAATTTAGAAGTTTGTGTCACAGCTGTGGCGGAAAACAAAATGGTGGCCAAGGAGTGAATGGAGGCAGCTGGTTGACGGGAAGCCAAACAGACATGCACACATGCACGGGATTGTTATTTCTAGGTTACATTTTATTTCAATTTATGCACTGGAGGGTTGGGCCGGCATAGTGGCTGCTGCCTGCTGGTCATTTTCCCTCTCTCAATTTAGTTGCTGGGGACTCTTGGCTGACTAAGTGCTCCAAATGGATTCCGCCTCCTGCCAGGGTCCCTCTTTGTTTCTCTGTCTCTCTTTGGCCCTCGCCTTCAGCCACTGCTCACTCTACCGGCTTTTTACGTGTTATGAAGTAAAATCGGGCCTGTGGACAATAGATGTTGGGAGATGAGTGCCGAATAGAGCGCGATCACAGTGTATATAGCGGCTATAATGGCTTCAAAACAACCTTAAAAGTATGACCTCTAAGTTCACCAGCCAGGATTGTGAAAAGCAGGACGGATTTTCAGGATCTGGGAGGATGGTGATATATGTTTGTGAGAACTTGATAAGGAGATTAAGTGCCAGTCATAACATGTGTATTTTCCACTCCATAAACTTAAACTGAAGGCCGTTCTGTGGTCAACACACATCTGTGCATGTTTATGAGTCCCGGAATCACTTCACTCTCTCATTTGGAGAAAGGAAATGAAATGATGGAGGAAAGGGCGAGCTGGAGAAAAGAAGGAAGGAGAGGATCTAAAAGTGAAACTGGATGCTGATATTTTTTACTTCCTGTCCTGTGTTCCTCTGTGATGGGCTGGCAGCTGCTGCCAATGCAGGCTTCCAGTTCAGCAAACATCTGGGCGTCCCAGACCTCCCGTGCCTGCTTAATGTGTGCGAAAAAAAAAGAAGAAGGGAGGAACATGCTGCATAATAACGCCGGTCTAAAGGTGAAGGATAAAAATACGATAGAGAAGAAGGTGAAAATAGAGAAAAAAGGAGCAGCCTCAGGCATGTCTTATAATATAATCGACAGAAAAATTAGAGATGTATGTAAAAATGTACCACGCATTGATTTCCCTGAACATTCTTTGGACATGCGCCTAATTTATGCTCCTCGTGGGCTTTTCTTTTAAACCAGAATGTCTTTATTTAGACGTCCACACACATCTCGAATAGACACTTGTATTGATCAAGCTTTTAATTTCTGTATTTTGGTCTTATCAACTCCGCAGCATTTGGACAAACGCCTAAATCATCCAGCGCATATTCCAGGTGGTCCACATATCTGCATGACGCTAACGTCCATACTTGATTGGATTTTGTTATCTCTGTAATTGTTTTAATCAGCCAATCACAATTAGCCTGCAGGAAAAATAGACAGAGAGAGGCAACAGGAGAGAGGGGAGGGGGAGGCGGAGGGGAGTGTTTTTGCTGTGCTTCATTTTCATTCTGATAAATTACAAAGAAACGTGCCAAACACAAACCTAGTTTATCTGAGGTCAGTTTGTAATGAGGCACTGAAGGGTTTCTTTTTTGCATTGGCCAAGTTGTCAGTCAGCCACCTGGCGTCTAATCGCATCTTCTTTCTCAACAAAAGGGCCCATTGGATATGAGTGCCCACTAAGGACAACAAAGTGACTTACCTAGAAGACAAGAGACAATTCATAATTGCACAGTGGGCCGGGGGGGGGGGGGGGTGCTGCTGCATTTCTACTTCTTCATGGCAATTACTAATTTTAACGGTTTTAATTTGTGAAAATCACAAGCATATACCGGCATCAACAATTTTTCATCACAGCATGATGGTATGCAAATCATTCCACTACTGATGAGTTGCTTGTTCTGAATAGATAATTAACTTGAGTCTGCCTTTTTTTCGGGACCTGAAACATGCCATTTTATAAAGGTGAACGGGTTTAGAGGTAGGAAACCTCTAAATGTGCCGGTTTACAATTCTGACCTGTGGGAGGGCTTTATCAGTACCTTTTTAGTTCTCGGAGTGTGCAACAGCATTTCAGGCTATGCCATAGAAAAAATAACTAAATCTTCTGTGTCGAATACACAGGAGCACAGTATGTTACTTTTAGTTTCTTTTCAGTGAGCCGCTCCTAAGATTTAGTTTGAATTCTTTTCTTTTGTCTAATGTTGAAATATCCTGTTGGCAGAGGTACTACTTTGTCTGAGGCTATAATCCATCACTGTAAACTCTGCAGTGCCTGTTTTATGTAACATTTGTTTTTTTGTGATGCTCCATTGATCCCCAAAGGAAAAAAAATCATGCTTTTGAGTCTCCTGTTTTCCAAGAATGGACCGAGAGATACAGTACAGTACTAAGCACATCTTAGTCATTATTTCTGATTAATTTCTCCCACATTACACCACAAAGTAGGAGAGAGAGGCAAATTTACACTGATTCTCTCATTTTAGCCTTACATCACTTCTTCCTTTGACATTTTAAACAGAAATGTTTTAGTGAGCAAACGCCTCTGTTTAAGTGCTTGTTCTTTTTAAATAATAACGCAACCTAATGGCCTTTTCTCCATTTACATCCTATATATGTTGTTGTATTTTACTGTCACAGATTTGGATGTGTTTTTGCTAATCTAGTGATAGAGTTTTACAGCATGGTATTTTATTTCAATTGGACATTAGGCTATTGCTTGTTTGCTGTAGATGCCAACATCAGAGTTCTGTCGGCATCCCTTCTTTATTAAATACCAAAATCTTGACTGACATTGAACTGGAAATAGCTGAGGATGACCCATCTCTTCCTGATCAGCTTTTGAAACATACAGTTTTTTCAATAACACCTTTCTCAGTCATTCATTTTTCACTACAATGTGGTATATTTCGTTTTCAGATCCTATGCCCTAACCAGCTTGGATTCTCTCATCCTGTCAAGTTAAGTGACTCTAGTGTTTTTTGTTAACTGTAAGGCTTTAATTATAGAATGCAACCCAATGTGACAAAACACCTCCAGAATGGGCAGCTTTAAGCTTTGTGAAATGAGTAAAAGCCATACAGTGAATCACATTTAGAAAAGGTGATACATAATCTGGCACAATGACTACAGTGTGTTGTGTCTGCAGTGTTTAGTTGTGTTCCAATAAAAAACAGACAAAATAAGTAATAATTGGCCTTTTTTTTTTACTCAACAATCACATTACTAACAGTACCGGTGGCTTTATTTTATTGCCAGTAAGCCGTGACAGTGAACCATCATGCACAATGCCACAAGCCTGGAACAGAGGCAGATAAATGGAATTCAGCCATCATTCATTGTATTGTTTACCTGTGAAAAAGGCCTATAACGAATTAAATCGAATCTCCCAATTTGCCAGTTCTGTAAATATGTATAATTATACCATCTTGACAAATCCACACGAGCTGACCGATCTTGCAAAGTTTTGAAAGATTCCCCCTCTTCATGTTTTAAGACATACAAATGCTCTGCTGTAAATAATTTTTGTCTGACATTTTTAGTCTAGTTAAAAATTGTTCGTAGAACCTTCGATTCTGCTTTCTCATTGAAAAAAAAACTAGTGAACACGAGTCCTCTCAGTAATGACTGGGCACAAAGACTATTAGGGACCTTAAAGTCATCGGTCTCTCCTTACTGTGATAGTAGCAAAATATTCAAGGATTAAATGCATTAACTCCTCCAATGGCCCCCTGCCAATTACATTAAGGTATAAAGGACTATTGCTCACCTACCTCAGTGCACACAACGCTTGGCATTGATGCCTGCCATAACTCTTTTTATTAAATATTATGAGCCTTCTCTCTCCTTCTACTTTCTAAACTGTGTTTAGAAGTGTTTTCTCAGTCTTCGCCTGTGTGTGAGATTGCCTGTGTTTCTTCATAGCTAGAAATCTCACACCATCTCTATGAAAAAAGCAGAGATGTTCAGAGAGATATCAAAGGTAGAGATAGTGTTTGAAAGGATTTCGGGGTGGGTGGGTGGGAGGGAGGAAAGAGCTTGCAAGATGAATGTTGTTGTTTGTACGTTGTCCTCAGATTCAGGTCTATGTCGTAGCTTCAGGTCATTTGATGTGCTTTATCATTTTAGAGGGAAATAAACTTTTAATCATCTTTCTCCAACCTCCACTCCTGTGTCAGTGCACAGAAATCCTCCCTCTTCGCAAGCTGAGAGATGGAACAATGAGGACACAGAGATCACAAGAGCAGAGTGGTTGGGGGTGTTGGTCTGCTCAGATATGGATCAATTTTAACTTGGCATGTACCAAATAAATGCCAGAGGGGGTATTGGGATGGAGAAACCCTGCAATAAATCAATCTGAGCCCAGCATGGATACTGCAATCAGGAACGGGTGTGCAAGGCAGGAGGGACAAGGTGGTGAAAGAGAAATCGATCAGCATAGATGATCTTAGATGAAAGTTTTCTTCTCTCCTTTGCTCAAACATGCTACAGGCAGACACGAGTGAACACTCTGACACAATAAACAGCAGGTAAATGGAGCTGTAGCAAATCTCAATGTGTAGGTCGTGTTGCTGTATTGCATGCATGTGTCTACATGTGGTGCAAAGTCAACATGAGTCTAGATAGTATGGTGTGTGTGTGTGTGTGTGTAGTACACAGTCAACATGAGTCCAGATAGGAAGGGAGGAGAAAGCCATTAGAGATAGGAGCCTTGGTCTGAGGCTGCGTCTAATGCAAGGCTACTCAGCCAGTCAACCAAAGCCAGCTTATCGTGCCACGGGTACACAAAGGCAACAAGCACACACTCTATCTCACACACACCCACACACACTCGCACACATACAAACTTATCCCCAGGCTGTCCACCCAGCCTCTTTGTCAACAAATACATAAAAGGCAGGAAAGCATTTCTTAAATCAGATGCAATACACACATGCACACACACTCACACAAACACGAGTTTGCAGTTTAAGTGTAAAGTTGGACTGAACTTACTTTTATAGATTTTGCATCTTTTTACATTTCTTTGTTAATTACGATTGGCTCAGAATACCACACAGGACAACTCACTTCTTTGCATTTACAGAAGTCCATAGCAATGTAAATACAGATTAATGATGAGTAACCAGCGCTTGTGACTGTAGTCTTGTTGGTGAAAGCTGTCCTGCACCTTTCTGCCAGCTCTGGGGACAAAGTTCTGACAAAAAACATTGTCCGTTGCCCTTTTGAATTCTGCTTTTGGGCAGAGAAGTGAACAGTGTTTTGAGGTGCTTCCCTTTTTTCAGTCTTTGCCAAGTGCCTCTGCAATATCCATCCTTATCATGACATCAGTGTCTTCTACACGCTCCGAGCTCTTTCAGTGCAGCTCTCTTTTCTGGCAGCTTCAGCCCTCTGAAGAGAGAAGAAGGAAGTTCTAATCTATGCATCTTCTAACTTCCAATTTCTTTGTGGTTCTCTCTGTGTATTCTCTCACACATCTCCATCTTCTCCAGAATCCTTAGCTGTTAAAGTCTCTCAAGGACCTCTTTGAGATTTTGTAGGAAATTTCAGGAGCATGTCAAGGTGGCTGTCCGTGTGACATCATTGCTAAGATTGACAATCAAGATTAGCCAGTCTCTTTTAGCAAAACGAGGTAGTTTGTTAGTCTCTATAGATGTAGTTACCACTGCGTTCTTTATTGATTCAGAGTTTCCCCACTGTGTGAGTAAAGTCTGTCTGGGCCATCTCAACAGACAGTATCAGGTATGATACTGAATGACTTTACTTGGCTGCTACTTCCCTGTACAGGTGGTATTTTTTTTCTTGCCCTTAAAGGATTTCTATTGCAATAGTTAACCTATTTCCATATCTATTTTCCATGACTCAGAATATATCCGTTGCAGTGCTGTAGGCTGACACCCTGAGGTCTTTTGAAATCTTGTCATCCACACTGTCCAGTGAATTTTCTTGACTGATCGAGGCGGCTCCCCCTGTCCCAGTCTTTATGTAACTCTCGCTGGAGCCACAATAATAAAAAAAAAAACTTTTTTCAATATACAGCTGCACTCCCAAAGACCTGTAAGCATACTTTGATCTGAAAACTGTATGGGTTCCCCGAGTTCATTACATAACAGTGAATGACAATTTAAATTACCTTATTTTGACATTAACCTTATAAATATATTTTAGATTCTCTAAATGAATATCATGATTTCAGCCATATTGCCGCCTCCCCTACTGTGTTTTTTTTTTTACACATAGCCTGGCTTATGCCATCCATGACAGCCCCTCTCGTGCTGACGGGGTGATCTGCGCTGGCGTTTATTGATGTGGCCCAAAGCCCGTCCTTAAGCCGTTCTCTGAGATAGTGTCGCCTGGGATGGAGGGGCTGAGGGTGGAGTGGTGGTTGGGGGAGATAAGCCAACGTTGCACACGAGTGCTTTGTTTATGATGAAGTGGTCCAGGCAATTACATTAGAGGCACAACGAGAGCCCTTGCCTCCCTCTCTCTCTCTCTCTGTGACTCTCCGTCAGACCGCTCACACTTACAATGCCTCATGCGTCACTCCCAGTGAAATGCAAGGAGGCACCTCTCAAACCTTATCGGACCACCAGTCAAGGACGGGAACTTTTGTGCTGTCCGCCTTTTATAATTCCTTGCATGGTTCGCCAAAGGAGGGAGGAAGATTTATGATGTGACAGCCCCAGCACCTGAGCACAGCGTCCCTTTCTGAGTATCTGTTCACTCTTTATTGGAGGCTGTGATTTAGGAGGAGTAATTGACTGGAAATGGACTAATGCAGGTGAGATGCTTTATGGCCGCTAACTGCACCAGGCTCTAACTTGACGGAGGGGAGGAGGGATCGAGGAAAAACGGGAAGAATGTATCCCTGAACAAGTCATTAAATGGTGTATTGAGTCTTATAGTCTCTTCTTTCTTTCTGCAAACAAGATAAATTACAGTGGAACAAGTGACAGTATTTCAACCCAGTGGCACATTTCATCATTTTTTACCAGACAGAGAGGGGGAGAAAACAGATTTGAAGCTTCAATACTATGTTTAATTACTTGTAAAAACTGAGATATGCAATATGATCACTCAAGAATGTAATCCCCCTGCAGGAATATTTCTGACGTGATGCTTTTTTACCCTTGTTACTGCACCAACATTGCAACATCTTCAAATCCTTTATTATTACATCCTGCTTGTAATTCCGTTTGTGGAAGTAGATACGTTAAAAAGTTATGGTAATATCAACAAAACACCTTTCATTGCATTATGAACGCAAACAGATCATGAAGCATTTTTCTCCCAGCATCATACTGTCACCCAGATGTTTAACTGTATCAACTTTTTTTCTTGCCTTTGCGTCTGGGTTAAAAACTTCTCTCAGCTCATTAAACAGCAACAAATAAGGATATAATTAGTTATAAAAACCCACATCCTCATTATGTGCCGCAGCAGCACAGAAGACAGCCACAAACACAAACTTACAGCAGGCCAGATGGACAGTATGGCTTAATGTTGTCATGTCATGAGGTCCATATGTTCTTCTGTGCTTGATTTCTGTTAGTTTAGCTGCTACGCGTTGAAAAGACTCCTGGGATTATGTGGGCAGGCAGAGAGGCAGAGAGGAGAGGGAACGAGATGCAGAGGAGTGTTGCTGCCCACAGGAAACAGGCTTTGACATATGTGAAAGCACATAGCTCCTTTGGGGTGGTGGAGGGGGGGGAGTAGAGCTGAGAGACTCCTCTGAGCTGTGGGGAGAAGGGTGTGATCATTCTGTCATAGAGTATTACTGTCATAATGCACACACACACACACACAGTGAAGAACACACAACAGCGAATGTGTACAAACACATACACGTCGAAATGCTGATGTACGATATAATGTGGCAGCCCCCGTGCACGCAAGCACACACCTTCACATACACCTGTACATTGGCGATGGCAGCCCCCTTAGGTGGAGCCCTGTGGGGGCTGCCATTTTGTGCACCAGCACCTGTCATCTGGATCATGCACAAGAAATGAAACAAACGCGCCAACCTCTGCTCTCCTCCACACTGTTCTCTCCCTCCTCGCTCTTTTTCCACTTCCCTCTCCCACCCTTTTCATTCCCTGGTGTGTCAAGCCAGCCAGCTATGATAATTCAGCACCTAGAGACATGCTCACTTTGCTGGAGTCACCAGTGCTACAGTTTCCCAGCTAAGCTCCCAGAACTGACAAAATGAAATACCTCAATTTGGGGGTCTTTTTACGACTGACAATACAGAGTCACACATTCAGACAATAGAGTGAGGAATAGCCTGAACAGTGAAAAAAAAAAAAAAGTAATCATTTTATTCGTTGTAAAAAGTTACATCAATACTTAAAAGCTGGGGGAGGCAGTTCTCTGGAAAAGGCCAAAAAATACAGTTCTCCTGCTTCTGTGCCTTCTCTGTCCTAAGCCCCGCAAACAAGCATACACCAGTGGAGCTTCATACGTGCAGGAAAATGAAAGTAGCAACATCAATCAATCGTGTTTCCCAATGCCATTACACTGTATAGCATGAGTGTCTGTGAGAATTACCGTCCGGTTTCTTTGCACATGTCAAATAATAGACTGTGACTCAAGACTCTAATGTTAGCCAGGTTAGCTGATTAGTAGAAGGCTAAACTATTAGCAAGGTTCAACAGCCACTTGTCACCTGCAACGCATTTAGATATTACAGGACAATTGAGTTTCAAGTTTAACTCATCCCATTTGTGATTCTGAAGTTTATGCTGCTATATAATGTTGCATAAACAATAATGTGAATTAGCTGTGGCTACAAGTCTTTGGCTAATGTTATAGTTTGCATGGGGCAAAACTATTAGCAACATTAAACATAGCCACTCATGGCCTGCTGTCATGGTACACATGACATGTTACATCCATGACAAACCCCAACAAACCACTGCAACAGATTTAGATACTAGAGGAAAATGAATTTGGCAGCTTTGTCAAGAATTTCTCTCCTTCTCTGAAATGCTCTGTCGAGTTTAACTTGTGTTTTTATGGGTTTATTGTCAGCCTCTGTTTTTGATAAGTCCATCTTACTTTGTATGGGTTGCTTTGCAGTGCAGACTGTTAGTGGCAATGCTGGAATCGAAACTTTTTTTGTGGGACTTTTCTCCATCAAATCAGGCTTTCACCGGCATCTGAGGGGACGTGCATGCGTATCGGCATTTATCGAACAGCCTGCAGGAACGCTTTCTCTCCAAGAGGACCTGCGATTAGCCAAAGTAAGTGTCCCGCCACAGGTTAGATTTTCTAAAGCCTGAAAACAGAGCCAAAAGGAAGTGCAGAAAATCCTGCAAGGTTATTGTGGAATTTTTGCTCAATGACTGCCTACCCCAGCTTTAACTTAACCCATATTTTGTGATATTTTTCAAACAGCACAGTTACCTCCATCCAACTATTCTATTGGTAAAACAGGAGTCATCCCCTAAAATGTGACTGCATCGCAATTATTGGATTTCATATTGCAACCCTTAACATTACCCATGAGTAACTAGTAATGCTTCACTGCCTGACAATAAAAGAGTGCAAACAAGAGTGTGAGTGTGTGAATGGTCAGAAGTGACTACTACATATTGGCTGACTGGAGAAAGGGATTAACAAGACATATCAGTTAAGTGTGTGTGTTTGTGCGAGAGGAAGCCAGAAAGTGCTTTCAGAGGCACAGATGGGTGCATTAGCACACAGTGGGAGCTTATGTTAATTTTTTTTTACAGCCATGAAAACTTCACGGGGGGTTCAGATATAATTATTTCAGATGGAGTTTTGTTTGGAGTCCTCATTGTTCTGAGGGAAGAGATACTGTGTTGTAATTCTGGGAGTAAATGGCCGCTGAAAGACTTTTCGTGTAAAGAATCTAAGGAAGCCAAGAGAGGCATGACTGCATCGAGAGCCCCTGCTGTCTGTTCTTAAAGGTCAGAGGAGGAAAAGAGAAATCTTTAACACTACTGTGACAGCACTGGGCGTCTTCTCTTTCTATTTTGTCACTTTCTCCCTCCGTGTGCACCCATGCTCCCCCTGTCTTTCTATATCTCTATGTGGTCTTTCATCTATCAGTTTCCTGTACAGATGAACATCCCAAGCTGTGATCTCTAAATTTCCATCCCAGAATCAAGTATCGATCAATCCCCTCCACAGTCTGCTGTCTGTCTTCCACTCCCCGTGCATTTTCTGTGCCGCCTCCTCTGCGCCTGTTTATCTCTTCTCATGCATCATTCCTCATCACTCTCTTCCTGCTACCAGTACCTCCCCTTCGCCATCATCTTTTCCTCCACACAAACACCTCCCCTGCTGCTTCTCCTTCCTCTCCCTGTTTCTCTTTTGGTCAGCTCCTCCTCCTCTCTTTTCTGCATCCTTCCTTTCCACTTTGCACATGTGTTTTCTCTGCCTCTGTTTCCCTCTATCAGTATAACTCAACATCAATTCAACAAATTCTATTGGAATGAATGTCATAAAAATCTTTCATAATTATTTGTCAAAATGCCAAAGCCTCTAAGAGGGTTGCTCTAAAATGGTGCAGTCTCCTATCATGAGAAAAAAAGCTAACCACATTAGTAAATAAATCTCTTTTTCTCTCTCTGTCTCTGTCCGTGTGCAATTGGTTTTATGTGGCCAGCTATGGCAGAGGTTCAAACTGTGATGAAGTGCCAAGATGAAGGCTCCATCGTCATTATTATTATTCACGATTTAGACGCATAAAGCAAGTCCTTCGTGAAGTAAACAGGACATGCCCATGGTAAAAAGAAGCCTTGGCTCTGCTATAAATTGCCTCCGCAAAAAGACACTTTGATATTCTGAGCTTTATTGGGATGCCCTTTCTTTTGGCATTGTAAGAGAAAGTAAACTGCCATTTGGAATTAGATTTAAAGCCCTTAGGTAATGGAGAAAGTTGTGGAGAGATGGGAGATGATAGAAGGCAGACAGGGCAGGGTTTATAGTGAGAGATAAGCAATAAATCAGCATGTAAATAGTTATTAGAAAATCTCTTGCATGTCAACGATTCAGCAGAAAGGCTGGGGCATAATGATTGTGACCATATTTGATTAAAAATAGACCGAATTTTTCAATGACAAGTGTATAAAAGTGTAGAAAAACATGTACTTGTCAAAGGACATGCTTTTTTCCCTCTTTTTTGACTTGCTGTTTCATCATTCCAATCTCCTGCATAGTCAGAGGCAGAGAGCGACGGGAAGATGAGAGCAAATGGAAAATGAATAAGCAACGACTCATATTTATTTTGGTTGGTAACAGAGCTGAGGAGGTAGTAGACAGAGGGTTGCCGAATAACAAAAGGGACAAAGGGATGTAGAAATGAAATGCAACTGCTTCACACAAAAAAAGCCCTGACACTACCAGTCAGAAATATTGAGCTGCTCATTAGTTGAACTGTATCCAGCAGCTACTAGTGATTTTCTTGACAGTTTTCCCACTCAAATATATTCTGAGAAAGACACCAGTAGAAGTGGATGAATGATTAAAACAGATGATAGTTAACTTAATCGCACAGAAAACAAATGGATGCTGGCCTAGCGATTTTTCTTCATCCGGAAAAAAGACAGGGATGACTTTGCAAGGTCCTAACAAGCTGCTGAATAATAGAAGGACTGTATTTTTGCTTTAGTTCAAGTGGCCTTTAAGGTGTGTTCCCCCAACCGATTTGAGCATCAAGAAAACAAAGATTCCAGGATGAAAGATATTGACAATGTGCCTTGGAAGAGACGCAAATACACTGCAAAGTCTCTGCTCAATCCACTCGTCTCTGGGTATCAATAGCAAAAAGTCCTCTGGGATCGTCACTTAGATCAAAATCACCTTTGGAGCTTTATGTACTGCAAGGCTTGCACCAATTTGTGGCTCTATTGTACTGTAGCTTGAATGAGGTAAGGCTTACGTGGAGTCAATGAGGGCAGAATGAAGTAGTAAAAAATACTAGTTTAACATTTTTCCTCAGTTTAAATTTCTGCATACTTAATGCTTTCAGGTTGTGTCATAGTTCTTCTGTCCTGTAGTTTTTGTATGCAAAGGTAGCAGATAATGTAGAGTCAGAGTACTGTTATGTGATGTCTACACATGACACATAATGATGCAAGACACACACAATAACGTAAACATGAAGGATTCAAATGTCAAGCAGTTTTCTGTATCAGTTATTATACAATCAATAGCTGACACTAAATATACGCTCACATATAGATATAAAAAGTGTGAATGTTTTCCCTGTGCTGCCGTGGATTTCCTCCTACGATATGAAGGTTAGGTTAATTGGTGACTCTGAATTGGCCATAGATTTTTCTTTATGTCAGCCCTGTGATTGACTGATGACCAGTCCAGGGTGTACCCCACCTCTCGCCCCAAGTCAGCTGGGATTGGCTCCAGCCTCCCATGACACTTAAGGATAAGTGGTATAGATAAGAGATGGATGGATGCCCGCTCGTAGTTATCAATAGTTGTCAACCCACAGACAATTATCACATCCTCTCAGCCTGGCAGAGCTTTATAACAGCTTTTAGATCATTGCCGTGGTTTTCCAGCTCGTAAAATGCTCTCATAGCTTTGTTTTTGGCCACAGTTGTTTTAAATGAAAAAGCTTTAAAAATCCACTCCTCACTACCTACCCAGCACAACAGACCGACAAAATTAACTACTAGGTGGTGAACACAGTGGAGCATTTAGCAGTTAAATAGCCAGTTATTTCCCTGAAGAGGTGGTGGAGACCAAAAATAGACCAAAAAGAAAGTCAAGAAACAAGATGAATACTACTGTTGCTCTGTAACTGCTGGATGTACAAATAGTCAACTGTTCCTTAAGAACTGACCTTATTGACTTAAAAAGTGATTACATGTGTTCACAGCTCTTAAAATTTCCATTTTAATAGTTTTATTTTAATCAAGTGTGAAATATTGTTGCAAATTTACTGTCCAAGAGAATTTTAACTTGTCAACTTGTTTTCATTTTATTGAAACGTGCTACTTGTCCCCAATGTTAGAATCAGCATTAGCCTGAATTGCCTTCAATTTCCAGTGTTACCGACTCATAGAAACAAGTGCAACAGGTACTAATCTAGCTCTAAACTTTAGGATGGCATCTATGTGTACATTGTCTGTTAATATATTTTTGATCAGTTGATTTAGTTGATTTATTTAACGGTGATTAGCTGATAGTCATTTAATCAATGACATCCCAGATATAAATCAAATCTATAAAGAGCAAGGACAGATAGAGCTGCACTGCAAATTTAGTAGTGATAAACTGTGTGTGTGTGCGTGTAATGCACATAAAGTACGATCTAACATTGAGCGGCAGAGCGTGGTGATGGAAGAGCTTGGAGAGTGATAGATCAGCATGGAGAGAAAAGAGAGGTGAGCGGCAGATTTCAGCTAAAGATGTGTGAGAGGGAGATCAGGACAGGGAGGATTAAAGAGTGAGTGCCACGTGGGTGTGTGAAAGGTAGAAAGAGAGAGAAAGTAGGTCTCTCAGGCACTTTCTGCTGCCTTACAATCCAGGTGCAGGGATGAAAGAATAAAAGTAGATTTATACCACATGAACATGAACTTGCTCTTTCTTCGCCGCACTTATTGTGTTTGTGAGTGTGTGTGTGTGGTAACAGGTTAAAAGAAGAACACCAAAGAGACTCCAAGGGAAAAATAAGACACCAATACTAAAATAGATGTGTTGTACAGTGTCTAAAAGCTGTGCATGCCCTCGTGAGCGGCTGTGCAACTTAAGGGCCTCATATCAATCTGAGGATATTCTGGTGAGTGTTCTCAGCATTAATCAGAGCTTCCTGGGGCTAATGCCATGCATCACCTTCTGTAATCAAGGAAGAGAAAGAAAGGCGGGAGATGGACAGACTAGATTGCAGCAGGCCTTTTAGGGTAATACACAAGAATAAAAATGATGTGGTTTAGGTTGTGTAATTTCCCAGACTTCCATCTGCGGAGAGTGTTTTACTGAGACTGCTAAAAACTAAAACTGAAAACAGGAAGAGAACAGCAGAAGTAATGGCAGTGGCCCATCACAAAACCTGCGAATATCATTGTTTAATGTAAATGTGTGTGTGTGTGTGTGCATGTCTGTCTGTCCGTCCCACGATTCCCTTTGATAGCATGATTCTTGACCACCTCACAGGCCCATAAAAGTGTTCACATGCCCCATAAAACCTGTCTGTCTTATTTTATCTGCTCAGGACGATCTCGAGGGATGACTACAGCCTGTAAGGTGAGAGTCATGTGACTGACTGAGGTTGTTGATCTAGCACTAGCACAAGCATGCACTGTGCTTACTGCTGGCCTTAGAGGACAAGACTGACCATGTCAACAAATCCCACCATTCGCATTATTCCATTCCTCAAATATACATGTCATTCAAATAGCAGTGCTGGAGATGATTTGGCACACAAGTGAGCATTTACAGCAATATAATTCACTTAAATTAAATTACAGCATCCATGTTTATTGTAATGAAGGAACATGTCAGCCACTGCAGCACTGTGGCTTTTGGACAACAATAAAGCTCCATGGCACAGAGGAATAAGCTAAATTAGGCTTTGGCTACACAAACAATGCTTGATAGTAGAACCAATTCATTGGTGGTTTCAGTCTTTTCGAGGGATTTAGATCATCAACAGACTTTTCCTTCTGCTTACAGAGCACAATTGGCTGAGCGAGCTATTATGAAATTGTTATCTTATAGATCATGTGGGGTTCAACTCAGTGTTGTTGTATGAGTTTCATTTTCAGACAAGAGTAGAATGTGATCGCCTACGCCTAACCTAAACTGCAGAGGGCACCGCTATGGAAACACTATGTGATGGGGAAACAGAGTTTGATACAACAGCAATTGAACACAGACTCACTTACTGTCAAGATGGTGGTGAAAATAACAGAAGCAGGGATTTATTCCTTTCATTTTGTGAGCTTCACTTCACTGAATCAACACATACCAGCTATCAAATTAATCTGCAGATGCTGTGGTTCAAAACAAACTTTGTATGGATGTTAATTGTTGAGCCATGGCAAAGACCTAAATGTGGCTTGAAACGGACTAAGGTTTGTTTTTAGCCTGGCCGACTTCAAACTGAAGCTGTTGACGTGTGACTCCTACTGATCGAGTTAGGAGTCAACAGTCAATGAAATGAAAATAGTAAAGAAAAAAAAAAGGGTTTTCCAAAAATCGCAGATTACAGGCACTGTAAAACCTTGTTCAGCATACAAGCATAAATGTGCACAAAAATATTAGGCTTATAGTATTTGACATTAACTGTGGACAGACAGATAAACACACAGAACAAAATGCATTTCCTTTGCTATATACTGAATATATAGCATAAATATAACAATACAACTACAACATGTTGAACTTTTGTACAACTTAGCTCAGTGCAAATGGTCAGAGCTTCAAGTTCAACCGCTAATGAAGAGTATAGAGTTCCTCAAAGAAGCTCTATCTTCGCACAATCTGCTTTCTCTACTATGGTCATTAATGGATGGAACAAGCTCCCTGACAGTTTGAAAAGACCTATAGATTCCCATACTTTTCCCCATTTAGTCAAATCAACTTATGGCTAAATCTGGTACAATGAATCTCTTCTCATTATGAGAGATTAATGCTTTTCTATATGGTCTCTGACAAATGAATGCCAAAATCTAAACTAAATTAGTTCTGACGGTGGTCAAAGTGCCTTTAGTGCCACCGTAATCCCTTCCCTTATGTTACTTGCATGTAAAATTATCGAAATGGCTTCCACACAAAGAGTCCTAGAAATCTGTACTGGCAGATACCCTATTGAGGTGAGCTGTCAGAATTGGTATTCTTGAATCTTGAGACATATACGTAGTCTGCCACTGATTATCCTTTTACAATGTGAAAAGCTATTAAGGCTTCCATGAAGTACTCTTGTCATGGTCCTGTGACCCTTTCTTTGCAAACAGCCCCTCAAGAGTCTCCTCTTTCTGCGCTTTTGTCTTCTGCGCACTAGGCTGCAATGCTGTATTCCAGGGCAAAGCATGTGTGTCACCATGGGTGGTAGTCTGTTATTAGCAGCATGGAGCTTTGGAGAGGGGTCACCAGTGAAACACATGGGGTCATGTCAGACTGTTCATGCATTAGGCTGTGGCCAGGAATGTGCTGGAGTGTGAAAGGGGTGACTAGGTTTCTGAAAAGCATGGAAAACAGAGTGACAGGGTTAGACTGAGGAGTAGAGAGGGTCAAGCAGAGCATGTGTGTTGGGATGAACATGTGCGAATGTAACGCATGCAGGGAGGGGTGAGGAGAGGTGATCCATACCAGGTGTCACGTCGGCGGTGATAAAGCAGCAATGAGAGATCACTGAGCACTTTCTCTCTCCACCCAAGGGAAAGCTTGGTGTATTAATATCCACAGAGCAGAAGTCATACTGACGTAGCACGGACTCAAGGCTCCTGAGATCCACAAAAAAAAAAATTTCTGAACCTGTGTGGAGGCTTTAAGTTATCTGTTACAGAACAGCCTTGACATACACAGTACACTGACAGCAAATGCCTTTTTCAAAACTGCAGGGCATACAATATAAATGTGGAGATGGAGTGGCTCTTCATCCTTCTGATTCTTTTTTTCCATGTTCTACAGACCTCTACATTCCTCTGCTCACAGTCTGGCTTACTCCTTGGTATACATAGAAATTTAGTACACACGGTTTCATGGGAGTGGAGGTTGCTCAGTTTTTAAATTCACAGGCAGATTTTTACAGTTTTTGTTATTTGAATGAAGTGATTTTCTTTCACAAGAGGCTGATTAGAATTCAAATAGCACTTGCATGACATTGTTACGAGAAGCTTCAAACGGTGTCCCATTCATCCTGTGATAAAGCAGGTCACTCTTGCACTTTTAGCTTGTATTAGTTAGCTGGTGAGGCTATTCTTGATGTCTACACCTTAAGTAATAGTCAGTGTCACCATACCTGCTAAAGGAATAAATAAATAACTTTAGCTTGCCACAGACGGATGGCTCCATATCAGTGTCACAGAGGGAGGATCTGCATGCTTAACCCACGCAGGGCTGCTGAGCCAGATGGCCTTAGAGGGAAGATCCTTAAGGACTGTGCTGATTAACAAGGTGCTGTGTTTGCCAGACTTTTCCCGTTGCTCAAAATGATCTCAGTCCCACTCACCTGTAAAAACATCTACTGTAGGATCATTCCTGTTTCCAAGAAGCCCAGGGTGAAAGACATGAATGACTTTTAGCCTATAGTCCCTTCTCTCAATCTTGGGAAAAACAGGGAAAAGGTTATGTGCAAAGAGCTCACAGCCTCACTGAGCGACCAAATGGAGTTGATGCAGTTTGCATACAAAGCTAAAAGAGGAGTAGAGGATGCAAGCTTCATACTCCTTCTAGTTGTGTCACAACACCTAGACAAGGCATTTGCATGAGTTTTACACATGGACTTTTATCAGCTTTTAACACCTTGCACCCATGTACACTTATTAAGCTTCTCTGTGATGTGCAAGCTCACCCCACCTTGATTTAATGGATCAAAGAGTTTTTATGCCAACCACAGCTTTTCAGTTTGAACAGATGCTTCTCTGATGAGCTGATTTTGAATACAGGTTTTCCTTGGGGCTGTCCCCCTCCCTAGCTTCGTTCTCTGTTTATACCAATAAGATCATGTGCAAGGACAACTGCCTCACCTGAGTGCAATATGCAGATGATGTGGCTTTGATAGCTAGCCTGACCAATGTTCAACCTTTGGTCATACCTATTGACTTTGTTGCACAACTGATTGAGTGGTTTTATAAAAGCAATCATACCAAGCACAATTAGTGTGGTGAGGGGTATCTCCAGTTGCTGACTATCTTACAAATACTGGGCTCTGTGAGTGGAAACATGCAAGACCGTAATGAGTCAGATCAATCACCCCACACTGTCTTCAGCTCAGCTGAAAATAACCATGCTCATAGGGTTAGGGTTAGGAAATTGAGCCAGAGTCCATGGAGACACAGGAGTTAACCCGCCAAACGCCAAACACTCCAAGAGATTAGCCAGGATGAGAACTCAACATTATGCTGCTTCTTCTGAGCATTGCTTGAGCATTTCTCCTGCTGCTCATACCTCCCTTTTCTATTTCTTTTTATCCTTTTTCTTCTTTTCTCTGTGTTTCTTTATCTGTCTGTGCCCACCACAGTGTCGGACAAAAATAAATAAAAAAATCATACACTTACATCTCTGGCCTTCATACCTGCCCTCCTATTTCTTCTTCTCTCTCCTTTTACATGTCTTTTTCATGATGTATTTTTCTCCTCTTGCTGAGTTATGTCTGCTCGCATTGTGACCTTTTTTGTTTTGCCAGAGTCCTCCAACAATAGCATGACAAATAGCTGATAGGGAAGCTGATATTCTCTCGCTCAGAGGTTTGGACCTGGTTAAAATTACTTTCATGTGAAATTACTTCAGCCATCTATCTAAATTCCTCCACTGCAAGTACAAATAGGCCTGTATATATGCAGACCATGCATTCACAACGCCTCATTAGGTTATGCAATAAAGAAGATGGGAGGGAAGAGGAAAAAGGAAAATGTGAGTGTGTGTGCGTTGAGATACGACTGTGTGTATGAGTTTTCTGTTTTTATATCTATCTGGATCTCACCTGCCTTTGACTATATTTAGTGTTATGTCAAACTGATGGATTGAATAAATGTATTGGTCTTTGATTCATACAATGATAAAATTATGGATATTTTTCTTGTCATCAATAGCTCACCAGTAATACTTCAGTTACATTGTGTATAGATGCCTGAAACTGAATATCAGTTAACAACAATTTTGATAATCATTGGTAAATCATCTATCAGGCAAAAACTCCCAAACATTTATTGATTCTAGCTTCTCAAAGTTGAAGTCTTACAACATTGAAAAATATTTGTTGGTTTTAGATTGAAGGTTGGAGAAAACATACAGTTTAAATAAAAATTGTGGTGAGCATTTTTCAATGCTTCCTATAAACTGGGGACTAAACAATGAATCAAAATGTTATACAAAATAATAAGCAAATTAATAAATGAAAATATTGCAGCCCTAATCAATCAATCAATCAATCACTTTATTTATATAGCACCAATTCACAACAGCGTTATCTCAAGACGCTTTACATAAAGAGCAGGTCTAGAACAAACTCTTTAATTAAGAGAGAGACCCAACGATTCAGGAATTCAACATTAAGGACCCAAACTGGAAGGAGGTTCCACAGGAGAGGAGCCTGACAGCTGAAGGCTCTGCCTCCTACACTACTTTTGAAGACTTTGGGAACCACCAGTAGGCCTGCATTCTGGGAGCACAGTGCTCTAGTGGGGTAGTACGGTACTATGAGTTCTTTAAGATATGATGGAGCCTGACCCTTAAGAGCCTTGTAGGTGAGGAGAAGGATTTTAAACTCTATTCTAAATTTTACTGGAAGCCAATGAAGAGAAGCCAGTACAGGAGAAATGTGGTCTCTTCTTTTAGTTCTGGACCAGCTGGAGAGTCTTTAACGATTTATTGGGGCAGCCTGATAATAGCAAGTTGCGATAGTCCAACCTAGAAGTGACAAATGCATGGACCAATTTTTCTGCATCATCTATAGACATTACGTAAATGGAAAAGGCAGTTCTGGAAACCTGTTTAATGTAGGAGTTAAAGGACAAATCCTGATCAAAGATGACTCCCAGATTCCTCACAGTGGAGCTGGAGGCCAGAGTAATGCCATCTAGAGTAGTTATGTTGTTAGAGAAGGTGTCTCTAAGGTGTCTGGGGCCAAGCAGAATAACTTCAGTTTTATCTGAGTTTAGCAGCAGAAAATTACTGCTAATCATAGATTGTATTCATTTTGTAGGTGCTTTTCCCAATAAGGCAATTAATAAGTCGTTTAACTTCCATGATAACAAGATAAGTGTAATCAAAAAGCACATTTGCACACAACTAGGAACAATTCACATTAAATTCACACATAATAAGCTGTATTGATTGATTCGAATACAGTACTTGCATCAAGTTGATTGATAAATTTGTTGGAAGTAAGTCGTGTACAAGAATTTATTTACGCCATGCTTAGACTTATTTCTGTGTTCGATAAGAGGGACAGATTGGATCTGCTCAAGGTGGAAGTGCAGAGAGAAAGCTTTCCTTACCCGCCAACTCCTTATCTTTTATCAGATGGGCAGAAGGAGAGGCCTTGACATTATCGAGTAAAAAGGGCTGGCTAAGAATGATATTACCTGGATAAGGCCACAGATAGGGGGTCGGGACATCATGGAGGAAGGATCAGGCTGGAAAAAAACAGCAGTAAAGACTTATTATATCGATCTATACCTTGATAGTATAATAATACCACAGGCTGGAGTCACACATTTTACAGTTTATATTTGTTGAAGTTCTGTCATGTTCAGCATCAACTTTCTTCTTAGGCCTCTTCTTTTATTTGAGAGCCACAGCACTTGACAGTGATTATTCATGTGAATTATGCTAGTTTGCAGATTGAGTCCATAAACCATTGAAGTAAACAGTCAAGCATTAGCAATTCCAGAAGCTGTTTACATGGAAGTGTACAGTGATGCGTGTTGAGCTCATGCATACTGCTGAATAAATTCAAAGATTACGTTGACAAGTGTTTGGCAATGATAGACATGAATTGTACGGAAGTGGAGAAAGGCTATAAGTGTGTGTGTGACTCTGTGGGTGTACATGCACACAAGCGTGCATCAATGATATTAATGAGTGTATTTAAAAGATGGATTTAAATCGCTGGGGCAGGCAGACAGCAGAAGAGCTCGTCAGCTTGTCAAAAGCATACACAAGCAGCGGAGACAAACAACGTCACTCAACGCCCCACCACCCCCTCTTCCCACCCCCTCCACCACCCAACCCAGAAACAACAATTAAGTGGTTGAGCTGGTGGTTGTAATGCTGTCAGGCAAGTGAGGGTTTCTGTAATGCTACTTAATTAATCTCTGCAAATCAAATCGTTGGTAATTTTGCTCATATAGCAATCAGCTTTGGGGCTTCATACTGTGACACGATATTCAGCTTGTGAGCTGAAAGCGCTCGTATTTCACAACAATCAGACAAGCTTGTCCATATGTTCTCTTTGCGTCTGAAAGAACAAGATGGATGATAGAGGGATGGATGGAAAGAGGAGAAGAAGAGGAGGGTAATGTGGTGAGAGAGCAGAGTATGATACAGCAATAGTGCGCGATATCTTAGGAGATGCACAAAATGACTCTGGACACTGCCTCAGTACATTTTCTGTCTTCTAGAAGCCATTGAACAGCCCTGAGAAAGTGTTAAGACATCAAATCATATCTTGAATGAGGGCTTGAAATCACAGAGAGATCAGGATGTGGACTGGGTTGCATCAGCTTTGCGTAAGTTCAAACGTAGCCCACTAAGAGCGTAATTTTTAACTTTTGGTGAGAATGGTTAGGTTGGAGTTACTAACATTTTAAGGGTTGCACAAGCTGGAACAGTTCCAATGTAGGCATAAGTGCAACGTACAACTTCACTTTCGCCAAGCCCTCCGTAAAATAGCGATTGTCACAGTGCTTTGTTTGAAAAGGTGGGATAACATGGAGGATGAGGAAAAAGTGAAATATATCAGCTGTTTTGCATTGACACTGCATTCTCCATGATAGATTACACCTCTTTGACATTTATGATGACTTTGATGAGCAGAGATACAGAGGATTACCGGCCTGCTGGCAGCAGACTTGCAATATGACAGGGACAGAAAAGTTTGTTTTCTGGGGATTAACGTAAGCTATTTTCAGTCATTAGCCTCTTCGCTATCATGTAGCAAAATGTTCAAAGACAAATGGGCAGGAGAGACGAAAGGGTAATTAACACTGCATTAAGATTAGTGCTTCTTTTGTGATTGGACACAGGAAATGAAAATGCCATTTTCTATGACACTATTTTTTTTGGGGGGAACTTTACGCCAGAATAGCTAAGATGAACTTTGCCTCTCCTTGGGGCAAACAAACATTTACACAGTTTTAGTGTCAAGCTATCTAGTTACAACGCATCGTTTAATGTGGACTTTGCACTTTCATTTAAGAAAGAACTTATGTGTAGCTGGTGCAATGGGCACCAGAAGTGCACTGCCCTAATGCCTGACTTACACTGCTCCCCATATACGCTATGACCTGCATCAAAGCTAAATACATAAACCATGTCTTTTTCACATATGCATATGGCTGCAAAGTAATCAGTCAGAGAATGATTAAGTGAGAGTCCTTGAAATTGAAATAGTTCAAAGACTTTCCTGTTAGGAAATAAAAGAACAATAGAGTCATTTTGTTTTATTCAAAATTATACCCCTTCAGTATCACGAAATCTCAGTCTCTTCAGCTACCTCATAGTGTTTAAATGGCTAAAAGACAATCAAAGAGAAGGTGCATCAAACAAAAGAGACAAAACAAAAGAGAAAGGTGCAGGAAATGATGAACAACCAGGATATGACAATGAAGTGATGAGAAAATAATGGCCAAGATGCACACTTGATCATTTAAAACGCTGGAATAAATTTGCAATGAAAATAAAATATCTGGGACCAAGCCACTAGTATGGAGAGTAAATCTTCTCTCTTTCTCTTTCTCCCTCTCTCTCACACACACACACACACACACACACACACACACACACACGTGACAAACTCAGAGTCATCAACAGCGAAGTGATGCTGGCACACAAATTTGAGAGGAAATATCATTTGTAATGGACTGAATAAATGGAATGCTGCATAAAATTGTCAAGATATGAAACAATACAAAGTCATAACTCTCATGCAGGCACATTAAAACTAGTTTGAGCTTTCTTTAATTGTGATTTACAGTGTTTGGGTTTTCGCAACAGATATTACTCGATAAAATTTACTCTATACTTCATCTGTTCCTTTAATGCACTGGATACAGTGTAATCTACAGCAGAGGCTTTCACTGAGAGGATGAAAAGTTAATGTATGCACACGTGAAAAATGACCAAAGCTGACAGAAAAATCAATTACACTACATCAGTAAGTGAGCGGCAGAATCTTAAAAAGGATTCACCAACAAGAGAGAGAATAAGACTGGGTACATGTAACCTCTGGTTCCACAATTTCATGTAAAGTCAGAGGGGATGGTTTGGAAGATTATGGTTCAGTTTATGTCATTATTAATAGTACTGCAGTGTCATGGATTATTTGAATCCCTTTTGAAGAAAATGTGCAGTGCATCACACAACAAATGTAAAAATGTTAATTAATTATGACTATTAGCTTTGAAACCACTTTGGACAATCAGGATCACAGACATTTCAGTATAATTGTGGATATCACTTGTCAAACGTAGGAATATCTAAAAATACTACTAACGTGGTGCCAATACTATGGTCCTGGTATTACGCATGGTATAGATAGATAGATAGATAGATAGATAGATAGACTTTATTGTCTGCCCCAGACGGTGACAGAAATTCTCCTTTGACAAGGCTCTAACAATAAAAAACAACACATATCACACACACACATATGTATGTATGTCACTGGCTTATGACTTCCTTGCACATCTAACAGAACTGGGACAGAGCCACTATTAGCGTTATCAGTCACACCTGGGCTTTTCCTACTCTGTTAAATCAAAATGTCTAATCTTTTCATTGTGTCCTTATTCAAGGGCCTCTGAAATCTACATTTCTAGACTGAAAATAGCAGAAATGGTGAACGAGGTGTGTTCCATTTCAATGGGTCATCAGAACACAATGTTCCAAAGAAAATACAACCAAGTATTATTTGCATTTGCCAATATCCCAAAATCCAGCTTCACAAATCATGTGAATTGTGGCTCTGTTCTATTCAAGTGTCCCAGTGTCACAGTGTGACATTGACCCAGCGTAATCAATACCAGGACCATGGAGCTGAAGCAGCTAAATGGAATTCAGTCCTTATTAATTCTATCATTTGCACATGTACTTTTTCTACTGTGACATGTCAAAATGTCTTATGTGAACAATATCTATTGTGTCAAGGCCAGTTAGCTTAGCTAAGCACGCTGGAGGGAAATGGAGAAACATGTAGCTTGTCTCTGTCTAATGGTAATAAAATCCACCCACCAGCACTTCTAAAACTCAATAATTAACATGTGATATCTGGCCAACAAACTTTGCCAGTGCCTGAATTGAGCCAGTACTCACCAGTATGCAGTACTGGCACTTCTATATTTTACTCTTTGGTGTACTGTGCGCACTGGCACTTCTCACAAGCTACCAGTACTCTTTGCTGTCCTCCCTGTATCAGTTTCTCTGGGAAATTCACAAGGGCTCCAAATAAACTGTGTTACCCTTGTTGCACTAGGGGCACCACAGTACATACTCAGGGGGCACTGCGCTGTTCTTGTCTGCCTGCTTTCCTCTGTCAGTGGCGAGTCTATGTAATGTTACATTAACCTTACAATGTTAGAGCCTATTCTTGCAGCAGAAACCGGTCTATTTAAAGTTCAACATAGCCACCTGTGGCTTCCGCCACAGCTTCAGTAGCCAGCTAATACTTTAACTCTTCAGAATCACGGACCGCGTGTCGGCGTCAAGACACAAACACAAAGAAAGGCAAGCTAAACAGTTTTAATGGGAAACACAAAGGTAAAATGAAAAGAAGTAAAAAATGGCCATTTACCCCAAGACTCTGGAGGGTTAATAATAATAATGAGAGACTTGAGCAATATTTCCCTGTAACTCTACTACAGAAATTCAGAATGTCAAGATTTGCTGACATCAGATGATACACACGCCAACATGTGATTATCATCAGTACTTGAACTTATTTTTCCACTTCAAGCACTACTCACAAGTATCATGAAACATTCTTAATGTTGCATTTAATGCTGATGCGTTGAAATACAACATATAGAAGGGCAGCAGGCAAACGGTGACACACGAAGCATGTCTGATATAGTAACACACAACAGCATACACAGTATACATCCTGGTGCTTTCTTTGTACATAAATGATACATATGTTTGTTAACCCCTTACTGCCTGAATTTATTTACAATTATATAAAAAAATAAATTATTTGTGTTTTTGCATTCAAGCAGATGCTAAATGAAGTGGAGATTGTTAATTTGAATATAACATAGCATAGACTAGTGCAATATAATAATAGTATAATAAAATATATATGTACATACGGATAGAATATATAGATATTTATTTATTTATGTATGCATCTATGTATATATAAGGTATACATAGAATATGCATCAATCGGTATTAGTGGGATACAGAGGCCACCTCAGCTGCATCAAGACCGGAAGAGGTTTGAGGCGAACAACAGGCAACAAGGGGTTAAGAAGAAAACACATTTAGAGTATGAGCAGCTGCTAGCTTGGAAAACAGTGGCGGTCGTACGGCACTGTTCAGCTTGGAATGAATCTTTGATGGTCAATGAAAGTTTGTAGGTAGACACACTAGAGTAACATAGTATATTTAACAGGCTCCAATCTGAGACACGACAGAACACAAAGGCTGGCAATGGCTCACATTTTCAATGACTATAAAGAGCATTCAAAGACTATTCTTGGTTTTTGTTCTCGAAAGAGCACATGTTCAAAATAGGCAGAGATGAGAGAGGGATGCTTAGTGAGTGAGGGCACAAAACACTCAAAGCAGAGCACTGACCTTGTCCAGATGATGGCTAAAATTTACAAAAGGACAGGTTGATTTTCCTCTTCTGTCATGGTGCACTCCAATGTTAGGGAGAAGCAGGACAGATGACAGAAAGCACTAAAAATGCGAAGTAAAGACAATCCCCCTGACAAGAAAAGCTTTTATCTCAGACTCGCTCTGCGGATATGCACACACACCATATAGCTCAGCAGTTACAGACGCCACACCCATGATGGACATTTGCAGTCCTTGTGGTTACCGAAAAAGTGCGTTTGATGGAGAAAGGTTAAAAGAAAAAAATAGAATACATCGTGAATAAACTTCAGTTCATGGCAGTGCTTCAGATTCAGTCCTTTGTGTGTGTGTGTGTGTCTGAATCCCAATGAAATTAAAATGTCAAAATATGTTTTAATCGAGAGCTCAGCTCGATTCAGGTTTAACTGTCATAACAAGACCATTTTTTCTTCAATCGAGATGTAATACTTAATGCCATTAATAACTCCAAGCAGTTGACTTTCATATTTTTGTAGCGATTATTCTGAAGAACAAACCTTTCAGTAATGGCACACATTGCCCTACAGCTTCCTCCATTAATAGATTCCTGGGTCTTCTTGACACACCCTTGTTACATTAACAACCCCATTTCCATGCAAGCTTATACCATCAAGCCTCATGACATTTTCCTGAGGTACAGAGATGGTTAACCTCACCTTTAGATGATATTTTGGTGACACCATGTGCCAAGTGGGACAAGAACTGTAAGGGGGGGGGGGGGTTGTTATTGGTGCATCAAACCAAGTCAATCCTACATTGTGTATCAACTCAAGTGCATCAGCTGATTGCTGGCTGTTTCAAAGCTGAAAGCAAAGGGGTAGGAATATTTGTACCATCTTTGGAGTGTACAGTAAGTCTTGATTTCTTTACCCATGTGGACAATTCACAATTTGAATGGATTTTTCAACTGCAAAATGCACCCAGACTAAAATATGACGTAAAGATAATATTTCTTCCTGGTACACGATAACTGGAGACTGGCTATCATGCACAGACTGTCCAAATGATTCAATGTAGCAGAGGAGGGATGACCAGAATAATTATGGTTGCGTTTTAGTAGCATAAATTGCAGCGAGTGCGCATACTGTATATAATATTTTGATGCAAGGCAGTTAATAAAGCCAATTACCATGTCACCTTCTTTACTTTTTGTCTGTTAATAGCTGTTATAGCTTGGTTTTTAGAATGGAGACATTTTACACATCATTCAAAAATGAAAATTGACTCTCTCTTTGCTCTTGTGGCCAATTATGACTATTTTACCCAACTTTCTGCCTCATGCCGTCAGAAGCATGTTGATCAGTCAGATTATTACATAAGATGTAGCATAGTCTTGTGAAAAATTGAATGGTAATTAAGATTCCTCTCTCCTGTCTACATTACTGACTTCACGTTCGTGCCAGCCTTTTCTCTCTGTATCATCATACTGTATGAAATCAGCAGGGAGCAACAGCTGCATGCATTATTTCCTTGCTTATATCCTTAGAGCATGTCTTACTGCAACAAGTCAAACATTTCACATATAACAGCTGCAGCGACGTATGCTAAAAAAGAAATGTATATTCAGTAAGGGTCTTTCATGTTTTTTTTTGGACTGTAGCAAGTAGTCTAGACAATAGTCTAGATCGATCCTGCTCAGAAGATTGATCTGTCCACAGATGAGTTCACACAATACCTCTGTCTTGTTGTTGCTTGCTTGCTTGTTTACGTCAATGCCTTAAATGCTCTTGTTTATTCACAGGAATCCCTATAAGTTAATGGCATACCTATTGCTTAATCAGCAGCCATCAACCGTAGATCACAGAGAGGTGTTTCTACCCTGGTTGAGTTACTTTGTTTGAATTAAATATTAAATAATATTCATCATGTGACATTCATGAACAGTCAGGCACACAAACACACTCACACACACACGTACAAAAATGCCATGACACCATGGGATCAATGGCATTTTCCTCTATTAGCTGCTTAATTAAGCCTCTGACTGATGGTATTTCAGATCAATAGAGGAATTGGTAGAAAAAGACCCCTTACCTCAATTAACATGGGAGAGATCAATAACAGTAAGCTGGCCCCTGAATGATAAATAAAGAGACTGTGGGTGCAGTGGGGTGCATGCTAGATAATTTAGCTCAAGTATTTTAGTCAGGGGCGGTGGTTAGGGGAGCTATGGGAGGGCAGGGATGACAAGATTGGGGATAATTGTGGTGACGGGACTCAACAACAGTGTTAACCTCAGTCAGAGTAAGGGCCTAGCTTGGAAGTGGCAAAGAGGCTTAGCCGCTAATGCAGCATTAGCCCTGCGCACAAAACAAGTATCTATGCCTTCACGTACACACACAAATGCGGAAGACAAGGCAGCGCACACACTGTACACACACACACACATTATGCAGTCGTCCTGCATTTTCTCATTAAGACATATGAAAGGCTTCTAAAGACTCTTGGGAGAATTCCATTAGTGCTCTGTCAAGCCTAACTCTTTACTCATGCTCACACCAAGTGCTAAGTGTGTTTGCAATGGTTGTCACAGGACTAAAACACATATTAAAACTCAGAAGGGTAAAGCCAGATGGACAGGGAGCCAGGGGACGAATTAGGACTGTGAATCAATACTGTTACTTGGATGAGGCTCATAAGTAAGCCATATCAATAAAAGCACACAGGTACGTCTCCGCAGACTTAAAATAACTGAAATTTCAGCTCACTGATTCCAATTACACATGAGAATAAAACTTAGTGGCATTGAAAATAAATGTGCCAGTATACAATGCCTGCAACTTCAAGCTGTTGGGATGGTGTTTCTGTTAATTAGGCCTTGTTGTTGGTCATTTTACATTTACAACACATAGATATGTAGCAAAGTAATACTCTTCAACATGCTCTGTAAGCTTCTTTACCTCTTAATGTTTAAGTTCATTCTGTTGTCTTTTTGGTTCTTCCAAACTTAATGTACAGAGTGAAATTGCATTCAGGCCCATATACAAAACAGGATATGGTGTAAGCCTACATATCTAAATATATATATATATATTTATTATTGTGTCTGTGTCAGTTGCTCATGTGGGATGTTTTTAGAGTTTCCTTACCAGATGTGTTGTGTCAGAGTCTTTTACCATCTTGACAAGAAAAAAATCCACTCTGGCAATTATTTTCCTATAAAAATTCAGTTTTTAAAAACACTCACCATGCACTAATGATTAATTGATGCCACATAGATAAGGGGCAGCTTCCAAAGCAGACTAAAGTGAGTTAGTACCATATTAGAGTGAGCTGGCTAGCCCACCACGATGGAGCTGCCATGTCTAGTTTCTCCAGGTCAGCACTATGTTGGCAGAACATTTCCCAAGCGAGCATTTTTGAGATGGGAGCCCAAGTTTCTGTACAGCTGCTATTACCTAAAATCAAGCACATGTCCACATGTGAGACTTTCTACATGCATCCATGTTGTCATTTTTTGTCTCAGTCATTCCTCAAACGAGGTATATGTAGATTTAGGATTTTGGGAGCAGTTGTTTTTGTTAGCAAATTTCAGAGGCTATAATAAGACACATAACAATGCTGCCACGGACTGTCATCATTTTTTACCTCAAATCGCTGGATTGTCTGCACTAAACTGTTAGTTATTTCTAACAACTGTGGGGACAGAACAAAGAAGGGAACAAGGCAGAAAAAGACAGATAGGAGGTGGGAAGAGTTTTGATTTTTAATGTGTACAGCTGGCAGGACAAAACACAAGTGCAAGTAGGGAGGGTGAGACTGGGGAGCATGACAAAAGAGTACATTGATAAGGAATCAGAGTCAATGCGAGAATGCAAATGATCAGGTTTATTTCAAAAATGAAAAACACAATATATTTCACTGAACTCCGTCCCAGATATGGCAGTTCAAAGAGCAGCCCTTACCCAAAACACATGTAATGGCATTATCACTGAAGAACAATTGTCCACATGACATTGGGAAGAGGTGCTAATGGCTTGTATTCCATTATGGCGAGAGAGTGGAAATTGGAGAGATTTTGGCTCATTTAACTCTACAGGGAAGAGGTGGGTGGAAAATTGAACCATAATTCATTAGGCAACTGCGGCTTTGAGTATTTCCTTAATTTGTGCAAGAAATTAATGTGGGCTCAGATGAGCTTTCCGCAACTGAAAATGAAATGGATGTAAAGTATTCATATTTGGTCTGCAATGCTCTGTGCTTGCCTGTATCACACATGACTAATCATTTGAAATCCACACATTAATTTCAGAGCGATTAAAGGTTCTAGCTTCATCTTTTGATCCAAATATAATATAAATGCTCTAACACCAATAATAATAAGATTAAGTAGGGGTATGACTGGAAATACTCATGGTTTTACATCACAAAAGAAAGAAACATTTGGGGATTTCAAGGGACATGATTAAATAGTTGTGCATTGTTGTTCACTAGAACTTGTGCTTCGAGTATGATTAACAATTGATTAAACGTTATATTTTATGTAAAGTTTCCTTTGCCTTAAGATTAATGTACTTTTCTAGTCTTTTTAACTGAAAACCATAGGGAAAAGAAAAAGATGCTCATTATAACTTACATTTTCTTCACTATCGAGCAATCCAGTGATAGTTGTTTGTACGTCCATGGCGACATTGCAAATAGGACTGCTAATAGCTAAAGTGCCTAATTTTTAACAGTCCAGCTCACCGACTTCATGGCAACATTATATTTCATGTTTAGAACACCAAAATGAATAGAGCTGTAGATCCAAAACCTAGAGCTTGATATCCCCCAAACAGAGGTGGGATAAAGAATGATAATAGGAGACATATAATTCATTAGTATTACCCTTGTTCATGTTGTACTATATCTTTATTTTATTTTTTAGAAGAGTAATAAGGTTCACAATATCCAATCAACATGGTTCCTATAATCCTGGAACAGTCACCTCCATCCATTCATATACAAGTTATACAAGCCCTGAGACATGTAGACAAAAGTCAACACTATAAAATGCCTAGGGGTTGTTGGGGGATGTAGTTGTTTGTCTGCATCGGGGTGAGGGGGGGGGTACCCTGTTTTAGATCAAAGCATTTTGTATAACACGGAATTATGCTGACAAAAACCTAAACATAATTAAGAGAACTTTAATCATTTTATGCACTGGCTATTGTATGAGCATCACTTCCTGCACCCCCCCCCCCCCCCCCCCCCCCTCTCTCTCTCTCCCTGTCCCTCTCTCTCTGTCTCTCTCCCCTCCCTCCTACATAGTTCCAGCAGGTTAGGGTACAGCTAAGGCATAAGGTTTTGTATTTTCTTCTTTCTTTTTTTTTTTTGACACCTAAGTGAACATAAGGCTCAAAGAAAGTAGCCATCTACAATTCTGACCTCTCTGTGAACCCTGCAAGATGCCAACTCATAAATACACAGCTTACAGCTACACAGCATAATGTGCCTCCAGCAAAAGAACATTCTCTTCCGCATCCTCTTCACCAGTTTGCACACCACTTACTAAGCCATCCCCTCAGTCCATTTACTGTGGGTGAAGCGGCAGCTCGGATCTCGCAGGGATTCAGATGCCATCTGAAGAGTAATGTCAGAATTGATCAAGTATTTTTCATGTGATCGCAGCTTGTAACGCGAAGAGAGAAAAATGATTGATCGGGTCTTTTTATTTCTTTTATTTTCACACTAATAACTTACCAAAGAAGTGCTGACTTTGAATGTCCAGTAAAAGGGATGACTGTGCAGTGGCAGACATGTGCACAGTCACTGGAAACAGGTCCGGCCCCTTAGTCATAGCAGAATGCAGTGATTCTTAAAGTTCCCTCTTTAGAAAGCAATCAACTTCCGATGGAATGTTTAATCTCCTTTTAGAAGCAAACTCTTAATGAATGGCTTTCTTTTAGTTAGCCAGCAATAGTTTTTTACACAGTTCGCTGTGCTCAGCTACCACAACTATCTATTATTCAATGTACTACATAATAGCTTTTCTATGCATCATTTCTTTGCATCATTACGTATTAACCTGACAGAGGTTGTAGAGCATCAGACTGACATAAATGCAAACAAGTGTAAAGCTTTTTGTGGAGGCAAATTGGTTCTTATGAAAGGACTTAGTGAGGTCACTAAATTTGTTGAGAATTGTTTAAAATACAATACTTAGTGGAAGTTAGTGGAAAAATGAATCTAGATGACATTCACTTGGGGTTTGCTTATAGATACCGTAGTACAGAGGAGTCTGTTTGAAAAAATGATTTTACTGAAATATACATATTTATCTTTTTTTTTGACACATTTTCCCTGGATTTCAGCTCCCTGCAGTAGCTATCCAGATTTTAAACCTGTGGTGATCAGGACAAATCACAGTGTGATTCTCATGACAGAAAATGAAGTGAACAATTTCAAAAAGAAAATGTGTAGATGAATCTCTTTTTTTTACTATCCTCCCTGTTTTTAAAGGGGACTTCCCCCCCCCAAAAAAAATACACACATAAAGTCCAAGGTTTCTTTGTGAAAAAAAAAAACTGGAATAATAACCTCTGCATATACTTTCTGTTTGGTGAGCTTGGTTTTCATCATTTGCACTGAAATTGAAATTGCCTCAACTGTTTGACAGGTATGTCAGAGCGTTTGACTGAAAAGATGAAAATTCAACAACACATATTCTACGCCAATGTGCTCCACGCTAATATAATCAAAAGCAGAATGTGCTTGAATCATTGCATATGTGCACAAGACACAGCATTTGGACCTTTCGCTGTTAAATTACAGTCCTGATACAATGGCATTAAGATGAAGACAATGCTCCTGTCATTCATCACACTCGTCCCCATATCTTGACTCTGCAAACTCTGTAATTTGGTGGAGAACACACTGCGTTTTCTATTTTCAATCTCGCAAGGATCTAGAAAGGTTCATTAAGCATTCCAAGACCAGCATTTTCAATGACTTATTGTTTACAACATGAGGGCTATACATGCCTACCTGGTGTGGGTACCAGATGTGCTCTGTCTGACAGATGTGCTCAGGGTCCTGCATTCACAGATGATAACATCATGATTGGCTGTATGTCGGAAAGTGTACGGAAGACACAGATTTTTTGCTGTGCATAAATGTCTTTCTGCAGTCTGGCACTTGTATATTAAAACAAAAGCTTCAGTGTAGACATTCTCCATCATTATCTCAGTGAAACTAAAAGTAAACAATCTGAAAATTTGATAAATTCTAACATAATATTACATAACAGCAGTACACGGTGAAAATGAATCATATTTTCACCGTCAAATGTCTCCATTCTCCATAACAAGACACCCACTAAACAAACTCATGGCACAAAGCTTGTGCAGCTCAAGCGCGGTAACGTCAATCGGAAATCGTCACATTTTATTAGATGTAGATCTCTCCCTCTCTGCAACCAAAATTTGCTCATTTAAATTGCTCTCTGCGGTGCAGTCGCACGGCATCCACACACTTTGCAACATACAGCAAATCATAATGCCATTATGTGTAACGTCATCTGCAAAAGCAGGACCCCGAGCAGATCTGGCAGGCTGAACACATCTGGTACCTACACCCGCAGTGTGCTCATCATCTAAGCTTTCACCCATTGTAGAACCATTTTTAAATGGCAGCAATGATCATGAAAAGTCAGATTAAGTCATTTGCCAGGCTATTTGTGTTGCTTGCCAAATCGACATACAGAAAATTAGGCTCCATCTCTAATTGTCGGACATATTACCCCAGGCAAAGGCAACTGCACCGATACATTTTGTTATGATTCTTGCGAGCGTAAAAATTTTCTTTGTAGCAACAATATTTAGAGAGCATTAGAAATAACTAATAATCTGTTCACAAAAGACACACATTAGACCTATTGCACTCCGTGGCTGTGTAAATTACCAGCGTCCAATTGGCTGGCGGTGCAGTCAGTGGTAACCACAGCAACAGCAAAGGCCTCACTCAACGTAGCGCTGAGCTCACTAATGTAAATAACCACTGCTGATGGAAATGAACTCATAATTTGAGCACAGTTTAGACGTTTAGATTTTAGCTTAGAGTTTTATATTTAGATGTGGCCAAAATACAGCTACAGTAAAACTCCCCCATGTCCAATGATATGCAAAAATAAATTTCTCAGTGGAGAAAATACCAAAGTTATTTTGAGCTTTTATGGTGGAGATCTTCGCCTCTGCCATATCCATTGTTTTTGTATATCATATCGCAATCAGTTACATGTCCGCTATGGAGCTTGGTTCATTACAACAAACGCACACAAACAAACACAAGTCTGAAAAAGTTACATAATGTTTCCCTTGTCAAAAGATTTAGTAAACAAATCTATCACACTAGTGTCTGATTTAGTCAGCCCAGACTGGCAGACGTTACACAATGAGCTCTGGGCATTCTACTCTACAACTCTTTTCATTATTTACCACCACTAGAGAACTGTGCAGTCCAAAATTAGGCATCCTTAACGCTGTAATGTATCAATTTGAAATGACAGCATAAAATAAACGAGATCTGAGTTCATGTGTGTTTTGTGTGTGTGAGAGTAGAGAGAGAGAGAGGAAGAAAGTGCATGTATATGTCTGTATTTGTGCCTTAGGGGATATTGAGCTGCAGTATGATGTCCTCAAAGACTTTGTGTGTGTGTACCTCTGCATTGGTAACCATGTATGGGAGTCTGTTTGAGCATGTGTGTTTGTGGATGTGCACATATATCTGTATTTCTGTCAAAGTGTTTTTAGTGCTGACACATTGAGAATTTCAAATAGAGACCTTATTTTAGAGGCAGGACACACGTTAGACCTTTCTGTGTCCTTGAAGACAGAAAGCTAAATGCGCATGTATACCGCATATAATGGTTTACCTTTAGGATATAAGCTCAAAATGTAATTAATTTTAAAGCACAGTTGATGCTTCTGTGGCCGTAAATTCACCTTTCCTGTAGTGTGTATTTAGCTTTATTTTATTTTTTTTTGCATTTTTAGAATGATTGACTTGTGGTGTGTAATTTCAGCTCCAGCTTCAGCTATGAATTATGAATGTAAGCAAGCAAAACAAAATGTTTGTGATATTTTGAATATAATGACCGGAGGTCTTCTACAAAGTTATTCATACTGCATCAACAACTTCCCATTTCTTTCCTCTCCTTTATTCCTTCCCCTCAGGTTTGCGTCCTATTACTTTTTTTTTTTTCTTTTTCCAATGTGTCCCATGCTTCCCACTGCAGTCCACTGTGCCTTTGGCAGGGGTGAGCTATCAACACCTGTCTCTGCCACATGTACCGTAGGCATGCAGACCATCTGCCCATCATCTCTAATTAACTGAAGAGGAGAGAGCCAAAGAGAGACGGATCCATAACAAATCCTGAATCATTTTATAGTGCTATTACATGTCCTATGCGGCCTATTGTATATAGAGAACATGACCAAATGATTGAACAGAGCATTTGATGTCTGTTACTCACAAATGTAGAGTGCATGTTAAGTAACTGGATTTATTCTATGCTGTAGGGTGCTGCTCCCTTCAGGAACTCCTCTGGGATCCACAGTCTCTGCAGGCTTTATTGTCTCTCTCCTATATTCATCTTACAATAAAGCATTTCCTACAAAAGCATTGGCTCTAAAATCTGGCCATGCCACATCACATTATCCATGGAGATTGAAAAAACCCCAGCTCCTCCTGCTTTGGATAAATTCCGTGTCATTGCCTTCTCTTTTACCTTGGCATTGGAGTCTGGCTTGTTAATGGCTACATGTAAACAGAGTCACTGCTTTTTTATCTTTAGAAAGAGAAAGAAATGATTTTTTTATAGAGTTGTTTTCAACAGAATCTGTTTGGAGCATTAAAAGTCAGCTGGAGTATTAAACCAGCTCAGAGTCAGCCATGGCAGATTAGCTAACATCGTCTTACTGGAGTTGTCCAAATCTGTTTGCGTCAGTCGTCATTTCAGCCACAGAACGATGATGGTTGTTGGCTAGAATTAACAAACCTGATTTGTTTACTCCTATGTGAAACTAAAGACCTGTTGAGTGGAAAACAAATACAATGAATTTACAGTGATAAATCTGCAGTCTATAAGTCAGTTGTGGTGCTCAGCTCGGCTGCTTGTACATAGATTTTCAAATGTTTTGGGGAAAAATAACATACATCTAAGTAGTTGTATTTCATGCATGCCTTAGGATAACCTTTGAATATCAGTAAGAGCCCATCTGCGCTTCACTTTGGGGCCATTATACTTTGAATCTTTGCATTCACTGAAATGTAAAACACGTTGGATAGCAGCATCTGCCAAGTCACATATGTTATCAATTTACCATAATAATCACACTGATATTTATCAAAGTTTTGAATACCGTTCGTCATGGCCAATCATTTGTGTTATAGTGCCAAAGAAAACAAGATTGGACTTTTTTTTTTTTAAATTCCAAAGCAAAGGCTTGAAAGGGCAACTTGCAGAGGGAGCTGCTCTCATCCCCCTTACTTACCATATATATAAGAATGGAGGTTGTTACGCCTATGAGCTTCCTCTGCAGGATCTCATGCTATATGCACAAACACGGTATCTTCTCAGTATTTTTAACGGCCCAGGAAAGTCAACATGCACAGTTTCCCTGTGCCCCCCTCACACACAAGAAATAAAGGGTTGTTTACAGTTCAGACGTAAAACCTTCTTTACCCCTCCTTCAACTCTCCATCACGGGAAACCGATTACAACCAATGCTGCTTTAGCGACACTCCTCATAATGGAAACATGTTTTCACTCTGTGTGCAGGATCACCTGCGTGTGCATATGTGTCACTCCGTATTCTGCATGGCACTTATCATTTTTAACACAAAATTGCAATTGTTTTCCAGCATAACAGCTGTCTTATCCTGTATTCTTGGATGTTTGTGTGTTTTTAGACACAAACGTGTGTAAAGACTCAAGTGTGTATGTGTGTGTGTGTGTGTGCGCGTGTGTGTGTTTCCTAGGGGACCTCCACAAGGCCTAATTGCAATAGCGCGCTACTCGCTGCGGTTACCATCGGTTACAATCTGTCAGAGTCCTCGTTTGCATTGGTTTACGTTGCCATCAAACCACATACGCGCTGTGGCAAGTTGAAGCACACCTTATCTGATTCGACAGGAATTCACAAGCACTTACACACACACTCTAAAGACCTGACTATGGCTCATTTGCTGTCTTTGCTCTGTTTTTAAAGAGGGTTGTTTACCTTTATGTGAAGACCTTCACAATGCCTCATCCCACCGTGAATGGATCTCGATCAATATGACATTATAACAATGGTGAACCTTGGATCGTGCTTCTGCCGAGCGTTACACACACACACGCGCACACATATATACACTAAAACGGAAGCATTAGTAGGCTCGCTGTGTGTGTCCTTGACAATAGAGGATCTTGACTGAGGGATCGGTTTATTATGCAATATCTCTCTCAAAGGGATGCTTCTAGTTCCACTTCTTTAGCTTAAACGGCAGAAGCAAGCAAGTCTGCAACCCTGCTGTCTGCCCTGAATGATCAAAGGTGATCATGGAATTCAGATATGGTTACATCTGTCTTTTCAAAGCGACCCAGCGCTCAAAAAAAGCTGCATTAGAGAATAACTTCATGTGAAGCTGAAAACAATTGCTTCTCTTTTCCTAGTTGGCTTTTCTGATGCCTTCCTGACACACCTGCAAGTGATATCGGAGTGTAGGCTACTGAACACACTGAGAGACTATTCAACTATTGGAAGTCATCAGATGCAAGGTTTTTTTTTTTTTACATATTTTTAAACAAAAGTTATGTTTACATTCAGTGTTCCTCACTGAATTCCATTTCATTCTCAATGTTTAACAAGTGTGCTGAAAGCATTACCTTCCTCATAAGACATTTGCTAAGCTGAATTTCAGCCATACTGGCAGAATGGCCCCAGGGAAGGCAATGCTGGTCTGTCAGTCAGCTGTGTTCCCCTCAAGATGATTTGTAAAAATCAAAGATATTCTAATAGCAAAAATGATGCTTTACAAACTGCCGAATGTATGAAATAGTGTACACTTCCTGTCTCCTTAATGGGTGTTGCTGTGAACATTGTGTGGATGGAGGAAAGTCACACTGAAAAATGTTGAAAAGTGTCAGAATGTTCAGAAGATACGTGACTAATGAAAGATGGGTCCAATATTTACTTCAATGGTAGTAGGGCGAAAGACTTGGTCATAATCTGCAATCATTTTTACGTCTCCCGCTGGACTTATTAGACTAGAATAGACCATCCACCAGTCTCCTAAAGGGGCGAGGCAGTGGTGAAACCCACGTGACACACACACAGGAAAAGACTTTTAAGTGGGCCAACTCTCACCTATACTGCCTCTGTAATAACTTTGGTGATCCCCTGACTAAATGATTTAATACTTTGGTTGATGACAAAAATACCTGTAAAGCTACTGACATTCCCATCGGCCTCAGCAGTACTGTGTTACTGAGTAGTGTGCAGTGCTATTGAGTAATCGCGTGAGGGTAATTAGCCAATCTACTATGATGTGCGCTGTAAACATTATCCCTGCTTTGTATCAGCATGTTAGCACTGTCATTGTGAGAATGCTAGCCGTAGCATTTAGTTCTAAACACAGCTGTGTGTACAGCCACAGTAAGTACAGCCTCAAAAAGCGACCAGCTTGGTTGTAGACTCTTAGTCTTTTTAAAATATTCCATATAAGTTATGTCTACATGCATGTTCACTAGGGGTGGGGGGAGGGCTTAAAAGTTCCTACCATAACAGACACTGTCATTGTGTCAGACTAAAGAAATAAAAATATATGAAATGCTCATCTCTCCTGATACACAACAGCAACACAACCCCCCCCCTGTGCCCCGATCCCTCAACATTGTTTACTTGCGACCCATGGAGTGTTTTTGTAGCAGACACAGTAAAAATCGATCCAATCACAGATCCAGAATTCACAAAAGCTGCACTAAATAACCAGCTCTAGCTCTGACTTTTGTTGCTGGTGCAGTTCTTTTCTTGTTTTGGCCTTTGTTTAGCATGTGTGGTAAAGAGCTTCAGATGATCTATATAATCGTGAAAAATTTTGCTATGATTCTTGTTTTTCTTTAAATGATTAACTTGTGCATTGTGCAATGTACACTGAAAAAAGAAAATTGTCAACCATCTTTAAAAAAAATGACCAGTCAGTAACATAAAACTGAATTACATTTTTTTCAAGTGAAATTCATAAGTTAGACACAATTGCTTTCAAAATGATTGGAAAAGCTTAATTCAAAAACTTGGTCAAACTAGTTAAAGTCATTTTTAAAAGTTGGGGCAACAACTTTTCAGTCCACTGTGCCTACATGCACATGCAGCTGCTTGGTGCATTTATTGACCAATACAGTGCTGCACAGTACTCACTATGGCTAGGTTTTCCCACAGTTTATATAATGTACAAGCCTGGGTGTGTATGCACACATCAATGTTTGCCGTGTGTGTGTGTGAGTGTGCGTGTGTGTGTGTATGTGTGTGGAACATTTCACTTACCCGTCACTGTGCTCAAGGTTAATGTATACACAGATAATGGAGATGATGTTCTAGAAAGCGTCCTCACTTCTGTCGGGGAATCGCAACTATATTGCATTATGGAGCTCATCAGCATGATGGAACAAGCTCCTTAACATCTCTTTACTGCTTGTACTTACCTATGCACACACACACCCACACACACATATACACACATATACATACACACACACACTACTACCTCTTAACAGGTTGACAGCACGGCGCTGATGCACTTACGGGCTTTCACTTTATGCACTCCACCACCCACATTACCCACAACCTCACAGGTCCAATCCTGTGTAGCACCGTTAACCTTGCACCCTCTGAGCCTCAAGTGCTGCATTTGAAATGCTGTCTCACCTTTATCTGCTTCAATTGCCAACTTTGTCAACAATATGAACAGCTTTAAGTGTAGTGGGCCTAGTTTTCATATCACTGAATGGCTATATTAACTCATGAACTAAATCATTTCTTATATAATATATTCTAGCTTTGTAAAACAAGCATATTTCCCAACCAAATTGGAATATAATAAACGTGTAAAAGAAGTACTGTTTTGGATAACCTACCAAAACGCCGTCTTATTTTACTGTAGCTGTTCGTCATCTCCAAGCCAGCTAGCAAATTGTCTTATTGTTCCTTATTTTATGCAGCCTTATTTTCACAGTGAAGGACACTCGGCCATTCTGAACCATGGGCACGCCTTGGGCAGTATAATGGGTATGCCAGTGGGCATCGATGCCCCCAGCTGCCCCTTAGGTTATGCCCACCCCAGGGACAGACTGCATCAAGTAGCCCTGTATGAACAGATGGAGAATATATGAGATGGGAATGGGCGAGCAGAGATTGCTTGCACTGCAAATTCACAAACGCATAGTCAGTGCTAAAAGGAGGAAATTGCAAAGAAAGGAAGAAAAAGAGACAGAGGAGAGACAGAAGGAAAATGAGAGGCTGAGAGAGAGTCAGAAGAATAGAGACAGAGTGGTCCAGTGCATCATCTGTTCTCGTATTTTTGGGCTGTCCTCATGTATCGAGGCGTGGATACTGATTGTGATCGGATGGCCACTCAAAAGGAGGATCATATCCCTGAAAGTAGAGGCCCCACTTCACTCTCCTTCCCTCCCGCCCCCTGTGCTCTCCCATCCGTGATGAATCTGAATTGTCTCCCAGCCAAAAAGAGTGCTGCTCATTTTTCAACGCCGCTATCCCTTTACTGCAAAGTTTCAAGGGAACCCTCTCACGCTTGTTCCATATTAGATGACACCCTTAATCCAATTTGGTTGGAAGTACTTTCCTTCGCTCTCCTGCATTCCCTTCTGTTAATAGTGTGTAATAGCCTGTGTGCATGTGTGTGCGTGCAGGACTGCATTTGCATGTGCAAATTTGTGTGGGGGCAGGCAGATGTGTGTCATGTCTTTGCAGTGATTAGCTTTAGCTGCCGGGTCTCTCAGGACTTGTGCTACACTGTGTGTTCTGCTTGCCAAGCATGGTTAAGACTACGCTCAAACTCCCCAGCGCTGTGCCACGGTGGGAAAAAATGAGTTTTTCTCTGCTGATTTGTTGTGAAAGGGAAGCAAACACAAACACACACGCTGGTATGGTTCTACAGCGGCAGTCAAGGTGGATTGCCTTAGGGTGTTTCTCACTGCATGACAAAACCAAACTTTTACCCAAGGTCAGCTTCGGATCATTTACAGAAAATGGATAAGATTAAATCTGAAAAATCTGCTATAAAGTAATTATTTATTAACCCCAAAAATATCCCAAACTTCTTATAGTCTCCTTACTCATTGCATGTATACCTACTTGGTACAGGTTTAGTGTACAATAAGTTACAAATAAAATATAAGATTCTACTGTAAAAAAAACCAGTATAGTACACTATATGTTGGGCACACCAAGATGAGACTATGTACTTATATGATGACACTCAAATGACACTTATACAGCCATTAAAGACCATTTAAACCTTCAGTGACAAATGATTTTGGGGTATAACAACATTTAGTAATCCAAATTGTTTCTTGGGAAAAACAATCAATTCAGATTTTTTTTGTGATTAAAGGACTGACAACTTTGACAAACAATGTGCCCTTGTATGAATCATTTATTGGGGTCACTGGGATTGTCTCGCTCGTTTTGATTGCAGTTTTCTGTCTCTCTCTCTCACTCGAGGGCCCTCCAGCTTTTGAAGACAATCTGCTTGGCACACAGGAGATGTTTCTTTTTAAATCTCACAACAAAGATTAACGCAGCCCTGTCTGATTGCAATGTAAAATGTTGTATGTAACAAGTTGAGCGAATATTGCAAAAGTCCACTGGATCACTTAAGTTGACAACGTGGCCTGTTGTTTGGACGTGCTCTAATCAGGCTCAGTCAGAGAAGCTTTCGAGAGTAGGGAGTCTTAAAAAGTGGCTAAAATGAGGGAAAGGGCTTGCTCATTTCACAGGGCTTCACTCACAGAGGTTTGTCTATATATAAAAAAAAAAAACACAAAGATACTGCTTGTGAATGTTGAATGTTGCACCCTGACTAAATTGATTTTGGTTTGGGTTGAAGGTTTTATCAAAGCTTCTAATCCTCAGAGGAAAGGATAAGTCTAATCGGAATGTTTTTCTGTTGGGATTAGTGGCTGCAAGCCTCTCCCTCACACTCTCATTCTCTTATGCTTGATTTCTCAAGCACATTTTCCCTCTTTTTCTGTTATTCTTATGCACTTTGCCACCTTTTATCTCTTTGTATCTTTATATCTTTCCTTTTCCTGTATCTCTTTGCAAAGTATATTGGCTAGTGTTTCAAGTGTTTTTTCATTATGCATGTTTGCACGCTGTGTTTTTAGCTTTAATCTTTGAATTGTGTGGAGCATTTTCATATCTGAACCGTGCCTGCCTTTTCTCATGCTGGCTTATCCCCTGCCCTTTCCCTGTCTCACCCCCACCACCCACTTTCATCGTCTTTCTTTTCCCATTTCTCCATGACACCCACTCTCATGTATCTTGTTATGTGCTCTCTTTCCTCTTGGTTTCTAACCGCCTCTAGGAAGAGCCTGTGTAGCCTGTATGGGCAATGATCATTTAGATGTAATGTCTTTCTAACAAGCTGGGAACAAGCTCTTTATGGAGCTGGTTAATAAGATCGTGGTCTCCGAGTCACAAAGGGGAATCTATATTCAGGCATTTTAAAATGCTTGATTCTGTGGATGCTTGCATGACTTGGAGTCTGCAATAGATGGTAACTGAAGTCCTGACTGTAGTAGAGTAGAGTACATGTAAAATACTTATCTTAAGATATCTCTCTGTAGCCTTGACAGTGCAGACCATTATGGTGAAATCCTCTTCATATCTCGCTTTCTGGCTCTCTTTGTCTTCACGGGTGTGATTTGGTGTGAAATGTGCCAGACTCACATCATATAGTTGTGTCCTATGCACTCACTTTGATTTGATTTTTATGATAAACAAATGATGCAATGCAAATGAATATATCTTTAAACAACCATCACAGTGATGTGATTTGTTTGCAGCACAATACAATGCAGTGCAATATTATGCAGGCTTTGGTTGTTAAATATGAAATATTAGTCAAACCTAAATAAACTAAATGAAAACTATTAACAAGGTATTTCTGCATGAAACAAACGCCACGCTCATAAACGTAGGCCAGCTGTCTTCATTATTATTTTGACTTGTTATACATGCATACATGTTATATATGTGTATCATATGACCAGTTAAAATGTTTCATGCAAGTCCAAACCTTACATCTGTAAAGGGCTTGCGGCTAAATCTTTCTCAGTCTAGTCATTAAACAAAGATAAGCATCTTCATACTGTGTCACAAGTGGATGAGCAATCAAACACCTCTAATTAGAGAAAAAACCTGTAATGAAGCAAACACTGGTATGAAAAACTTCTGTCTTCTGGGAAAAGTAAAATGCCACCGTGTTGAGTGACTGACAGACAGATTTCATGATTTTAGGCTTTCAACTGAAAAGCATCTGCCATACAGGCAGGCCCACAGTCTGTATTTGCAAAGTAAAGATGAAGTATTGAAGTATGCTGAGACAGCTCTGAGCTCTTGGAAATGCTGGTTGTTATACAGTTGTGAGTACATGGGCAAATTCATTGTCATAAAGAAACGGTTAAGTTTGAATGGATTGTAAACCCAGTTATTCTAGTAAAATTCTAAAATTATCTTTGCAGTTCACATCAGGCTTCAGTGTTTCACAGGGGCAGGGCAGTCTAGAATAGCTCTGAATTTCCACTTCACAAACATGTTAATGTGTATATAGTTGTACCAACCAGTTTGTCAGTTACCAGCTAAGCTGCCAAACAAAGCAAAACAAAATCATAATTTCCCTTTAAAACATAATTTTCCACTGATAAAACCAACCCTGCACCTTTTTAGAGACTGAACCATATTTATTTCCGAACAGAATTTGCTGTCAGCAACTTTCTTGATATGAATACCTGTTTGACGCAGTGGGGTTTGAGCAGGAAATCTATTTTCATATGCTGAGTTTTGAGAAAATTCAACTCAAAACAGAATTTATTATACAATGACACAGTCATGAACAACCCGAGGATGTCAGTTTTCTCTGTCCTACAAAGAATGAGGAATGATAAAATCATTATGCAAACTTGATAAAATGTCATTATTAGTGCAAGCTGTTTTCTGCTTTGATGTTTTTTTTTAAGCCTCAAAGAAAACAATTTCAGGCTGAGTAATGAAGCAATGACATGTCAGTTTAGGTGAAGCATTGTGCTATTACAATCATATAATCACAAACCATCACACAAATCATATTTATCAGGCACGATAGCACCAAAGCCTTAGATTCCTACCCCTCACTCCTTTAGTGCGCCATAATCCAGAAAATCACTTGAGCGGATTATTATGCAATCCAATTATGGTTCATAATCTGAGCCTAGAAAGAGTTCCTGTGTCTCTGTGCTGTCTGACTGCAATATGGTTTAGTTATCAAAGCTGCATGGCTGATTTTTCTGTACATGTGGTTGTACAACACTGAAGTAGGCGGTGGACTAATCAAAATGCCCACAAATGTTGTTTTTTTTAAAAGCAAAGACACCTGATAGGATTTTGCATGATAATCGCAGGCAATTACACAAACATGTAAATATGTGCACACATAATATGCTAATTTTTAAATAGCCAGAAATTGTATGCAAGCAAGTGTGGAAGGCATCCTCAGTATAATAAAAAAAAAAAAAAAGCTAGCGTGGCTCTGTGCCACTGTGCCAGGCAAGAAATAGCACATAACTTCATGCAAAACCAAGATGTGGTGTTTTCACAGTTCAGTTATAGTATAGAATAAACAAACAGGATATAAGAGGTGCTGGTTGGCAGATATTATAATTTTTGGAAAGAGTCAGTTTAGCTCTACCTATAATGTTGAACTATTCCTTTAAGAATGAAAACTATAATCTTCCTGTGCTACAGCAAAAAACAAGACAAGACATTTTGTTTTCTATAATCTGTGCTAGTTGGAGCATGTAGATACTGAACAGAAGAGGCTCGATAATGGAGCCTTGAGGAACTCTGCATGTCAGTTTTTTGTACATTAGTGTGTGTAGTTACCAATCGCCATAAAGCAGTCACTGTCCTTCAAATAGCAATAATACCATTTTTGCACTGTGCCAGAAAGCCTCACCCAGTTTTCCAGTCTGTCTAGTCATATGTTGTGGTTGACCATGTCAATTGCCGCACTGAGATCTATTAATACCATGACTGAAATTTTGCCACAGTCACATCTTAACAAGAGCAGTCTAAGTCTGAACTATTTGCGAAAAAATGACATTACAGTATAGGCACACATTGTGGTTTTACAGGTCTGGCACGTCTTCAAAAGAGCTATAGAGATTTTAAACCTGTTATGTTCAAAGCAGAAAAGAAACAATGAAGAAAAGCAACACAGACAAAGCTATTCAAGTACACTCAAAAGTACACAAACACACACGCCTCAAGTTGCATGAAAGACCCTCAGAGCAGGCTTGGGTGCTTGAAGACATCAAACAGCCTCGTCTCTATCACAAAACCTCAAAACACACACACCCGACGGATCTTCACATCTAGACATACATGTTCAATCATCGTGAGCTTATTCATCTCAGGAAAAAATATTACATTTATCACAATGTATTCTTGCTTATTACAGATTTACTGTGTACTACATGATGCAGTCGTGCTAATGCTGTGGCAAGCACTTTTAGCATCTCAGAATGAAAAACCCAACATCATAGTTTTCTCAGAGGCTTTCTCATAGAAGTCTGATCTGTAAAACTTTATTTTTTCTTCTGGTGTACTATCTTAGGGCTTAATTAGTAATGGAAATATACAAGTCTAGCAATGTGCATCCACCATTACTGCAGCCAAGACTGCCTGAAATAAATGGTTTAAAGTTTGGTTTACCACTCGCTGTATATAGAGAGCAGAAACTCCTGGGAGACCTCGGCATCTCGAAGCCTCTGTGCCCCCACTGGCCTGTGATGGATTCCCAGCAGAAATGTCTTTGCCTCATTTCGGCTTCATTACTTCCTCTCATTCACCCTACTCTCCCAAACTAGGGAGAAACAGAAACGACATGAAATGAGACTATGTGGTTTATGGAAACAGTCAAATCGTCAACATGTTTGTGTTTCGAAAGGTGTCTGATTGGAATCAGTGCAAAGTCTATATCTAGAGATTTTTTGTGTGCATATAAAGCATGCAATGATAAATTCAAAATGAGAAGCTATTGGGAGCACCATTGAGAAGAGGATAGATCATAGCAAGTAAACCCAACCACCCACACACTTGTAGCATCCAGCGCCTCCAATTAAATTGTTTTGAAGTTCAGGGCTTCTGCTTTGTTTTTGTGTGCTTGTTTCATTTTATCGGGAGTTGTGACACCGAATGTGGTATCATTAGTGCTGTCTCTGTTAGGGACTACTCATTCCCTTTGTCTCTCTTCATCAGCCTTTGTTTCTCATTTCTTTTCCTCCCTCACTTTGCTTTCATCTGAGATCACAGGATCATCTACTACTTTTTGGACTTTTTCCCAAAAAAACACCAGTGACAGTTGAGCCAACTCTGTTGAGTCTGCCATGTTTTCCCCACACTGTGTCATCTCCCTTTCATTCTCATCGTGCCATCTTTTCATCATTCATGTCTCCTCACTTCCTCCACCACTTCTGTTTTCATCCACTCTTCCAACACTCATCTCGCACTTTACTGTTTCCCCCCCTACCTCTTTCTGTGTCCCTTTATCTCCTGCTCCTCCATGGCCCTCTCATATGTTCCCGTAATGAGGTCCCGCTCTCAGAGGACCAGAGCCATCTCCCTTGGCAGGAGTAAACAACCAATCATGCATCATGTCTGGCATGACCCTCAACCTATCAGAGACCAGATCAAAGCAGGAAGGGAAAGGATGGGTGGGGGTGTGCGCCCCTCCGCTAGAGATGAACCATCATTAGATGGACCGGATGAGAGGTGTGTGATTGCTCCACATGTTTGCGTGCAGAGTCATAAATGAGAATAAACTCTGGTACTGGGTGAAAGGAAGAGGCATAAAGTGGTGTTTCTGAAATGCAGTGGAGGCTTAAGTAGTAGAGAGCGATGCAGAGAAAAATTAACTGAAGGAGATGTAAAAGGGCAGACAGCACCGCTAACACATTCTGTCATGTGCCATTAGTTCTCAACAGGAAAAGGGGAAGAACAAGTTTCCAGTTTAATCATTTCCGAGTGAGTTTGGTGAGACTTGTCACAACACCCTTTACGGTTGACTGAAATCAAGAGAAAAAGCATAGTTCATTTGTCAAACTCTTTATCAATTCTGCTCTTTTATCTTTCCTTAAATAACATTGACATGGCTCTTGGCTTGGCATTTAAAATCAGAGTTCAACACTGAAACAGAAATCACAGACATGCGTTCTGACATGTGTTTAATGTGTCTGTGTGACAGGGGGAGTTCAAAATCCGTCCTCTTTCTTTTGAAAACACATAGATGCACTGTGGAACAGTTTCATGTATATTTCATCCACAATGGGATGTGGCTCTGTATTATTGATGGTCAACTGCTCAGCTGTCTGCTGCTCTCGCCCCCGTTGGAGGAGTTTAAGTTACGGAGGGTTACTCATAATTGAATCATACGCGACTGCCCCAATGGAGGGCGACGTTTTAATGGGAATCAGCCTCCGAGGTTGGCATGAAGAAGGCAGCTATAGAAGGATGAGAACAGGTTGAATAACATTAGAACATTGATTTATTGTAGTGAAGAGGCAGTATTATTGAGAAGTCCAGTAGATGCCGTAGCTCTGTTAGTTTGGTGAGATAAATGTTAATGCATCCATTCGATTTTGTCTTGTTCGTTTTAGCAACTGATGGATTCTTTCATTCATTTTCATTTTCAGGCACACATCTTTCCATAGTTTTCATTTCTTATTCAGTTACCCTGTTCTTTCCAAAAGATATGAAATGAGAATATATTACGCAATCAGTAATTAGTATTATTAGTATTTTAGTAAGTTGCAAAGTTAATAAACCATATTTTTATTTCACTCTACTATATTTATATTTACAACAAGATGCATAATTAACAATACATACATATACATATAATTCCATTGTGATCAAGAAAAACATATGCCTTTATGCCAAATTATATTGTGATATGAAGCAAGTAAATCAAGAGATTTTGAAGCTCAAGTATACCATAATATCTGCCTTTAATATACTGCATTACAGCCAGCAGTTTAAGAGTCGAGATTCAGTGAAGTATGGAAAAGCCCCCTGGTTACTCTGTTACCGTGAATATTAGCTCACTGACTTTCTCAAAGGAAATAGTATGTATTCAGCGGGCGATACCTCATCAGGTAGAAACGCCACATACATGTATTGAGGTGTTTTCCACAGCAAGTATTAATCTGTATTTATAATGCAATGGATGTATTACACATTAATTAGTTTTACTAAAAGATGCTTTGTTGTTAACGTTTAGTTGCCAGATTTGGTCTGGTGTTCACAGAAGGCTAATGTCTGTTTCTGGTGTTCAGTCTCTTGGTCTCTTGTCTGGGTTTTTTAGGAGTCAAGGTGTCAGCACTCATAACAAACCATTTAACACCTTAAGATACATGGTACAGCCTGAGGGTGGGACTTCCTCTTAGAGGAAAATTGGTGTGGTGAACAACATAATATGCAACAGCTATAGGGAGCAGTGGTGAAACAGTAAGGACCCCCTTCAAGAAACTGTATGAAGAGCAGAAGTATCAGACAGAAACTGCTCATAGCTTCGACTTGACCAGCAGTCAGCGGACAGAGGCGGAAAGATCAAGGACGCCAACCCAACACGCAAAAAATTCCTTGAGCAGCAACAGGAATTGTTGTTGTCTAAACATATATGACTACTTTGTACCACTGAAGTTTCATACATATGTCCTGTGATGACAACTGAGCTCTCTGCTTGATACATCCACTGAGGAGGGAAAAGCTGGTAAATAGACTTTGAGGTAACATATTGCTCCTTGTAAAAGCCCACATGCCGGTGGTATCTTGACACATGTTAGGATGCGCCAGTATCCCTGCATGCCAGTGCGCCTGAAAGTTTTTTGCAATTTTATCACATTCACTCCTTAAATTGGCACATCCTGGCTACCGGACTTAGACTGTTCCTCTGTCTGTTTGATTCCTATTACAGGCATCAATTGACACCTGTCAAATGATTTAACGCTTTATGTGATGTGACCAGTGCGCGTTGTGATTAAAGACAGGGTAGGTAATTATTTTAGAAGCAGTTGTTGAAATTCTCTCGAGAGCCAAATGATGTGCACACATTGCACACAAGGCTAGGTAGACTTATTGCTAAAGCCAGCAAGTTAGTTGCACAAGAATAACAGAGAAAGTGCAGCCAAAATTTGAGCGCAGGTAGTTACCTAGCATGGAGCACACACATCCACAGGGTTGAAAAATGAATGAACAATTACAATGAGAAAAAGGTATATCTGTGACGACTATTTTGCTTATGTTATTATGATTGTAGCATTATACGTAGTTACTGTATTTGTCAAACTAAAATCATATTCAAATATTCTTTCTATACACCTCTCCATTTCTCATTCTACATTCTCATTTTGTGACTTTAAAACCCTCCCAGCCAGCAATTTGTGCTACTCTTATTCAGGAAACAAATGATTAAAAGGACATTGCAGCACACTGATTAATTTTTTTGTTCTGGTAGTTTTTAATCATTGAACCGACTCCAAGATTAAAACAAATACACAAACACTCCATTTTTTTATACTTACAATGAAAGGTTAATTTTCCATCTTCTAGAGAGAATAAAATGAATGAATGAATCGATGATACGCGGACTGTGGTGACTACGCATTCACAGAATACAATGTCAAAAAGGATGTGTGTGTGTGATTGTGTGTGCGTCTGCGCTGTTAGAATCTCAGTAAAAGGTCTCATGTGCTCACAGTGCGGTCATAAATCGATGCATCGTCTCCCCAGGGTGTAGAGTCATAGTTTTACTATCTCTCAGCATTGATCTGTGTGTGTGATGGTGACTCTCAGAGAAAACACACACCACCAGATCATGGAATCACAGCTGGACACACATCGATACTCCCTGACATGTGACATTCATACAGACAGAATATATGTGATGTTACCTGTCCGACTAATTGTTGTTAAATCAGAATGTGTGGGATTCAGGCTGATGCAAGAACAGCTGTGCCAGTTAAAAGGCTCTTACTTCATCAGGTTTTTATTTGGCATATACCATCATTTGGTATAGTGGTAACAGCAGCGGCTAAGACACTGTGAAAAGGCAGGGGAAACCTAGTGCCCGAATTTGTCTCTGCTCATGCACAGTGTGAGAGTGAACATGAGAGTGGAGACTGCATTTCATTTCCTCTCTTCCGCCGACGTTCTCTGTTTCAACTCTAAATTCCTCGCCAGCTGTCATAGTCTCTGTTTATATTCATGAATTCAATCTGAATGTTTCAGAGATTTTCTGTCAAAACAGAGGTGAAACTGTGATGCCGAAAACCTATCGCTTTAATAAAAGTCTCCCCTATTTGCTTATTTAGCTCAAAGCTTTTGTTGTCAAATCAGACTTACCTCTGACACAATTGCATGTGATTTTTCATATCTGTTCCCCTTTTCGAATGAGTACTTTACATGCAGGGGACGTTATGCGCAGTCTTCAAGTTTTAAATCGACTCGTTCTTTGATCAGTAGATTTCATATAATGATTTTGTGCCATGAATGCCATTTTTTTTAAAGCTGTGTTGCTGTACTGCACTTTGTAATCAAACAGTGAAGTCTGTGACTTTTTTTCCAATTAAACTTTGCAATCATGAAATTTTAAAATCCAAAGCTGCTATAACACCACCTGATAATTACCCAGTCAAAGGCTCCTGCGCTCCATTTGCATTTTGTTTACTTTCTGCCATTTTATTTTGAGTGTACCAATAGCAGTAGCCATAGTAGCATACTACTGGTTTTGCTAAAATTAACAAAAAATATTATTTTGCCTTCAGAAATCGCATTACTTTGCCTTCAAATTTCAATTTACTGCCCCCTTTAAAGTAAACTATAGATTGTGGATTATTAAATAATTATCAGAAACAATCAGAATCAGCTCTATTGGCCAAGTATGTGAACACATACAAAATGGAGACAGGAACAACAAAGCTGAACAAAGTAAACACACATTTAACTTGAGCATAAATGTGTGAATTATGTATATATATATGTATATATAAACCTATGATAAACAGTGTGAAAAGACAGCAGTGCAATGATGCAGAGTGTGAAGATGCTGGAATAAGTATGGAATTGCTATGTATAGGTTCCAGTAAATATTCAGCATTGTGGAATTAAGTGTTCAATACTGCAATGTCCTGTGGATAAAAGCTGTTTTTGTGTCTGGCTGTTTTGGCGTGCAGTGATCTGTAGCGCCTGCCTGAGGGGAGGAGTTGGAACAGGTTGTGTCCAGGGTGTGATGGGTCTGAAGTGATGTTTCCTGTCCATTTTCTGACTCTGGATGTGCATAAGTCCTGGATGGAGGGCAGGTTGGCTCCAATGATTTTTTTCTGTAGTCCTGACAGTCCGTTGTAGTCTGTTCCTGTCCTGTTGGGTGGCCGATCCAAACCAGACAGTGATGGAAGTACAGTCCTGAATTCTAGTCACCGCCACGGTTTTGTGCTTGTTCAGCTCCAGGTTGTTCTGGCCACACCTGAGGACCAGCTGTTCCCCCTCCCATCTGTATGCAGACTCATCACCGTCTTGGATGAGGCAGATGACTGTTGTGTCATCTGCAAAGTTCAGGAGTTTAACAGACAGGTCTCCTGAGGTGCAGTCATTGGTATACAAGCAGAAGAGCAGAGGGGAGAGCACACATCCCTGGGGGACACCAGTGCTGATTGTCCAGGTGCTGGATGTGATGTTCCCCAGCCTCACCTGCTGCCTCTTGTCTGTCAGGAAGTCCCTGATCCACTGACAGGTGGGGGCTGGCACTGTGAGCTGGGTGAGTTTGGATCAGAGGACTTCTGGGATGATGATGTTGAATGCTGAGCTGTTCACAAACAGGAACCTGGCATATGACCCAGGCAAGTCAAGGTGTTGCAGGATGTAGTGTAGTACCATGTTGACTGCATGATCCACTGACCTGTTTGCCCGGTAGGCAAACTACAGGGGGTCCAGCAGGGGGCCTGTTATGTCCTTCAGGTGTTTCAACACCAGTCTCTCAAAGGATTTCATGACCACAGATGTCAGAGCGATGGGCCCGTAGTCATTTAATCCTGTGATGGAGGGTTTCTTGGGGACTGGGATGATTGTGGAGCGTTTGAAGCAGGAGGGCACTTCACACAGCTGCAGTGATCTGTTGAAGATATGTGTGAAGATGGGGGCCAGCTGGTCAGCGCATTATGTAGGGAATAACAAATGAGTGAATTTGGGAGAGCTCTCATACATCGCGAATGACACAGAAATGATGCTTCCATGAGAAGAATGGAGAGGTCACAACAGCTAACATTGGGGCCAAGAGTCTGTGTGGACATGAAGACATGCTTTAAAGCCAAACATGACAGAATAACTGACAGAGAGGAAAAATATGCCCTTAAAGCTGAATTAACAGATTTTTGACCAAAAAGACTATCACGAAAAAATATCAAAGATTCTTACTTTTTTTCCTCTCTTCAACACTGGATGGATGGACACCATTCTTCCTTTGGTGGTGCTAGGATGTGTTTAGACAGACAGTGACATGAATATCAGGTATCAGGCAGCGTCAATTGAGGCCAAGATGCATCTGCATGTGTTAAAGATCTAAAACATGGCTTTAATGATTTTCATACACAAGAAAGGAGAGGGTGGTGGAGGGTAGTGTTTGAAAGTAACTTAGCGCCTTTACTCAAGTACTATGCTTAAGTACTTAGGAGTACTTTACTTAAAGGGATATTTAGCCAATTTTCAACCAGCTTTGTGTCGTTACAATGTGGGTAATATAACACAAATAAACAGTGCGTAGCTTTCCTTTGTTTTGTCTGCACCATCAGTCAAAATTAGCACCACCTACCAACTGAAACAATAATGTTATGTTACTTGTAACAATGCATTATTATGCTGCGGTATTGCTACTTTATCTTAAACCTACAATTACTTTTTCTGTCTGCTGTTTGGCACTGAGCAGGTAGCATACAGTGGGTTTTTAGAGTTTTTTTTAACTGTAAACAGCTGTGAGCTGTGACCAAACAGTAAAGTTGCAGGCTGGATTTCTAGATAATGAGCTGAAACTCACTATAAAGTTCAGTAAAGCCAAGGCGACCGGCAGATTCACACCTTAATTCTGTGTAGGTTCATCACTCTGAGCAACTCCTTTCACATTGCTATCGCATTGCTCTCAATTAATCATTCCAGTCATTTTATACATCATTGTTATTAAAATATTAATCATAGGCGCTTTAAGTAAAATGTATCAGTTTCCTTTTCCACCACTGCTGGGGGTAAATAACATGAAGAACTACTGTACAAGTGGTTCTGAGATTAGTCAGAGGCTGCGCTGCCTTACAGTGACAGACATGCTTCAAGTCTGTGCATTGTGTAGGGTGAAATAACTCCAAAATAAAGTTTTAGTGGTCGCATTTGTGCAAGTAACAAAGTGCAAGAAGAATTTTCTTTGTGTTCTAGCCGTACATGCCTTAACACATCAGTCCAAAACCCCCCATAGGTGTTAAGTTGCGTTGAATTCTGGTCGTCTTGGTCGGTGTCTTCATACATGTTGGAGAGCGTGCGAGGACACCTGCATAGAAGCATCTGCATTTGGTGTATTTACTCACTAATTTCTGTAGGTTTTTCATCCATCTGTACGTTGGCTTATGTAATAAGGCTGTTATGCATCCTGTTAGCAAACCGCTGCCTGGTTTCACATCCAGCAGATGCAGAGCAAACCCTCCTTGGAGTTGTTTTCTGGCCACCTGTTGAATTTAAATTCTGTATTTAATTGCTTTACACCTCTAGTTAGGCCCTCCAGTTCCTCACAATATCTGCATTTTTACAGTAGCCTGCTAGATTCACCATTTTGTACAAACATTCAGTGAGAAATCATAGCCACAGATAATTTCTTGATCTGACCTCAGAATACAACGCAATGCAATGGATGGACTAATACAAGACTCGGTGGTGCACAGTTGATGCTAGGGTACTCAAGAGCATGTTCACTCGCTGCGCTTCAAATGTAAAGTACCACCGCTGTGTATCATGCCATCTCCTCTCGCCTTTCACAATATATGCCTCTCCTCAGGACTCCAGTGCCACATATCACCACACTGTATTCACCTCACATAACACAGCATGGGAAAGTTTCCGTGTGTGTGTGTCAAGCTGAGAGGCCCACTTTCAAAACAGGCTTCTCAAAGGCAGCTGCCAGGCGCCCAGAGGAGGCGCATGAATTATTTATGATCATTTACACAACTTCCCATCTCCTTATCAAGGGTTCATCACACTTTCACTACTGCTCAATGTACAATGAAGGAACCAGAGCACACTGTACTGAAATACGTTAGTATAGTACAGCATGAGCTAGATAACACCCCATACCCCCTTAAATCGTGCAGACCTGTGTGCTGATGGATTTGGTGACAATGCCGGTGACTGGTTGTCACATCAAGTGTGTTTTTATATACGGGCCTTGCATACTTTTGACTACAGGGGTCACCAATATGCAGTGCTTCAGACATTCAGTAGAAGACTAAGAGCTCAGTTTTACAATTACTTTTTTGCCCTATCCAATACAATGGTACCATTCTTTTTAAAAAAAAAAAAAAAAAAATTCTGCTGCCATAGGCTACCGAGCCGATGGCAAATCAAGCTTTGGCTAGCCGCTGGCTAACTGCCACCGGCAACTCCTCTGCGCAGGAAAGGCATCATTTTCTGTGCATTAATGCTTCATTTCCTGTGCATTCATTAAATTAGCATACCGGGAAAGGCGCTTGCAAAATGCAAATACATTGGATGTCTGTCGAAATGCCAGTGAGGAATTGAAGATGCTGTTTTTCATAAAACAATCTTATGGATAAACACCTTTCATTCCTCTGGATTGAGTACTTTGTCTGAGTCTGTGTGTGTGTGACTGTTAATTACTCTATGCACTGTGCTTGTCAGTGTGTGATTTTGTGAGCGCGTGCGTCTGTGTGTGCGAGCTCAACTAGCAGTGATGCATGTGAGGTGTTTAGAAAGACAAAAAATCAGCCTGCATTGATAATTTATTACTTCAAACAGCCATGTTCTGCTCAACGGAAAGGAGCAAGTTACACGAATCTTGAAATTTAAAAATTAAGTGGCAGCTTGAATATCTCACTGTAACAGCATGATAACCTTTTCCTCTGATGCAAACAAGTCCTTGTTCCTGTTGCACAGCATGGCACTAAAGTTATGGCACTGAATGTAATGGTGTTTAATGTTTTTGCTCCACTCAGATTTATATCCTTCCGCTGGTTTGTTTGATCATCCGCAGCCACCCACTGAGACAACAGTTAAAAAATGTCCCCTGTTTAAGACAGTATCTGCCTCTCTGTTTCTTATAGACTGAGAGAGAGAGAGAGGGGTTGTTGTGAAAGCCATTGGAAACGCTACAGTAACAGAGGGGCACTCAATCTGTTTTTGTGTGTGAGTTCCCACACACACTGCCCTGCACACCTGTGGTCACCAAGGCAACATCTACCCCCCTCTCTTGATTTGGCAGGGGAAATCAGAGATCTGAACTGCTGCTGTCTTCCTCTGCCTCTCTCCACCTTCCTCTCAGCCAATGGCACAAATTCCACCCATTCCCCATGTATCCCTGGGGCAGATGGAACCTTAAACGGAGCTTTAATGAAATCTCAGGGATTGTCCTGTGGCTTGATCACTCGGGCTCCCCTCGCATCTGGTGGTCCCCCTTATCAGCACTGCGCTGAAGAGAGGGAGCAGTCACTAATTGCAGAGCCTTAGGACTGGAAAATAGAGGAGGGGGAGAGGAAGATGAAGATGAAAAGAAAGATAAGGAGGAAAACTCAAAACGGAATAATAGGGCATTTCTAAAGGTCACATGTGACATACAGAGACACAGTCATTCACACACATGCACACATATGTACTCTTGTGCAACTGCAATCAATGGTCCTGCCAACACCCTGCCCCCTGGGGTGTTTATTGTTAAAATGAATATTTAATTAGCACAAGGTAAATTAACACAATGACAGTAGGCGGTACTGCTGTGGATTATTGAGGCCTGGGTAATTGGAATCTTCCAAAGGAGTTTGAAACATACTATTGTGTGTGTGTTGGCATGGACTGTGTGTGAGTGTGTGCGCGTGCGTGTTTAGTCTCTAGTATGAATAGATCAACAGGCTGGAAGCCGTGTGCGGCACAAACACCAGTGTACTGCTGGAATAATTGTTGATCATCACATAAAGCACAATTAAAGATAAACCATAATGAGTAGATAAACAAAGTTTATTTTTGAATTAAAACTTGTAGTTAGTTATTGCTAATGAACAGCCTCTGTGTTGGTGCATTTTCATTTGAACAGTTGACTCAAATGCAGACTGATATCAATGATTTTTAATTTTTAATTTTCGTTTTAAATAAACGATAAAATACATGATAAACTTAATGGCAATTTAATTTGGTTTGTGTTGAGTTTCTGGTGCCTTTCAATTAGAATTTTGTGCAGTTTATCAAATGATAAAATGATAGTTCATAGTTTATATCTGATTATCCTAATGTAGTTTTTGTTTTTTAGTCTAATATATTTTTGTTGACAGTGTTTTTAGGGATGTGTACACACATTTTTTGCTGCTTTCAGGCTTTACGGTTACACCAAATCTCACCATTGTAGAAAGCTGATAGAAATAAATGAAACACAATTTCTAATATTAAAATGAAAATATGACTGCATTAAGTATATTTCAGTGGATGCAGTTATCCATCCATCCATCCATTATCTTCCTCTTATCTGGGGTCAGGTCACGGTGGCAACAGGTCAAGCAGGGCACACCAGACGTCCTTCTCCTGAGCAACGCTTTCCAGCTCCTCCTGGGGGACCCCGCGGCGTTCCAAGGCCAGATGAGATATATAATCCCTCCAGGCAGTTCTGGGTCTGCCCCGGGGCCTCTTCCCAGGGGGAAGTGCCCGGTAAACCTCCAAAGGGAGGCGCCCACGAGGCATCCTGCCCAGATGCCTAAACCACCTCAACTGGCTCCTTTCGATGTGAAGGAGCAGCAGCTCTACTCCGAGCCCCACCCGGATGTCCAGGCTCCCCACCGTATCTCTAAGGCTGAGCCCAGACACCCTACGGAAACTCATTTTGGCAGCTTGTATCTTGTTTCTTTCGGTCATCACTGAGAGCTTATGACTGTAGTTGAGGGTCGGGACATAGATCGACTGGTAAATCGAGAGCTTCGCCTACCAGCTCAGCTCCCTCTTCACCAAAACGGACCGGTACAGCGCCCGCATTGCTGCTGACGCCGCAGCCATCTGTCTGTCCATCTCGCGCTCCATTTTACCCTCACTCATGAACAAGACCCTCAGATACTTAAACTTCCCCACTTGGGGCAGCAACTCACTCCCCAGTGTAGTTGTGGTTTGTATACAGTATAATACCACATAAATTCTGAGGTCACAGAAAAGTGTTTATTTGTGTCAAATATTACAAATTTACATTGTACCTTATGGCACTGAGCGCACACACACTTGCACAAAAAAACAAACAAACATGTATAACTCATGAAATGCAGAAGTCAAATGGAATTTGGCCATTATTTGAGGAAAACAGGCACCCGCAAAAAAACACATTTAAACATTTTCCGTACTTCAACGCCTGAGTCACATTTTTTGCTGTACTCTTATTTTGGCAATATTTTGTGTTTTTTTTCTCCCAAATCAATAGCTTTAAACATAATTTTCTTAAATGTTGTGACAGTGGGGCTGCACGGCATACAGTAGATAGTCTGACCATTAAGCAAGTGTCACTAATTCATAGGCTGGACTGGTACGTACTCCCTCCAGGGAATGGCCATAGCAACTCTTGTACATGATGTCTTACCTTGACATTTCCTCTACATGCTGAATTTCAGCATGTACACCGAAGAATACTAAAAAGCAGTGGCAGCCTTGAGCATCTGGGGGGCGTGTTTTAGGACCTAGTGTGCTCCCCTCCCCCATCAATAATGGTATATTTTTGTACTTGTGTGCACTTCCACCATCATGGATAGCTCAACAGAAATAATCTGAACAATACCCATGATTAAAAGCTGAAATAATTACAGTTTTGCCTTGGAAGTTTCATCCTTCTCTGCAGCTACTGCTGGGAATGGTGCAGGACTAACAGCATGGCAGGAAACTCTATGAAATCGGTGGAATGCAGAGATTAATTCAATAGTGTATAAGTAGTGTAGATGTTTTAATCACGTAAAAGTACTTGAGTAAAGTTGTACTTGATAAAAGTGAAAAGTTAGTGTTAGTTAAGCTGCATCCATCGAAGAGAGTTATTGTATTCACCAGTCTGAAAGACATTTTGTGAGTCTTGAGCACTGCAGAGGCCTCCACAATCTGCTCTGGTTTCTTTTTCTCTGCTCGTTCGTCCTCAAAGCAGTACCAATCACCAGTAATAACCAGTCAACTTAACCTCTCTGTCCCAAACTTTCCCCAATGAAAATCACTGTGAAATCACTGCTGGAGGATATACCCTAAGCATTTCAGCAGTTAGTATGTTAGCCAGACTCAGCTTGCACCTGTTGGTCATGCAACATCATAGGTGTATTTGGGTCGCGACTGTGCTCACCTGATGGTACATTAAATCGGTGGTAAATCAAAGTAAATGTGATTTTTTTTTAACCATGCCGATACGATAATGCTTACCAGCAGCATACCCCATGTTAATGCATTATTGTGCATTGTTATATACTTCACAAATAACCCCTGCCCGGGTACAGCTTGTAAATGAACACAGTCAGCATGTATGTTTTCCAGAGTGTCAGCTGAGTGCACAGTGTCACCTCTCTGGAATTGGCAAGTACTGAGGCCACAGACAGACCAGCAGCTTCTTCTTCTCTCTCTCTCTCTCTCTCTCTCTATATATATATATATATATATATATGTGTGTGTGTGTGTGTGTGTGTGTGTGTATTAGAAAGAATTGGGTGGGTGAATCTTCAATTTCTGTAAATGAAAACGGGTGAAGACATAGCTAAGGCTGCCAAGGTCTGCAACTACTGCTGCCAACGGCACGGGACTAGTAGTGCAGTGAAATCCCATAGGGAAGAAGAAAAAGAAAAAGTACTATCAAGAATACAGAGATGGGAAGAGTACTAGAATATTGTACTAGCTGCAGATTTATCATGCTTCTCCATTTTAAAAAAGGGGTGAATTATTTAATTTTTGCATGTTGGTTGGGGCCCTATTTCAACTAGGATGGATGAAACATAGCTAAGGCTGCCTAGGCCAAAGATGCCGCTGGGGGACTTCATAAACCAGAATCAGACAGTAGACTGTGTGCTTGCTAGCCTGTTAGCCTGTGGATACTATATTCCTGTTATCTAGACTACTTTTAGTGCCTACAAGTATCCAAATTTATTTTGCGTATTGATTGAAATACTTTTGCTACTGTCATGATGTATTAACTTACAGGGATTATTTAACTGACAGCGTAATATTTAGGGGGATAGTATGGACTGGATTTACTGTATATAGGCAAACCAAATTCGCATGCAGGAGACTGGAGTTCAAAACCGTACACACTGACACAACAAACTGATTGAGAAACTCCTTGACAAGGGGTGGGTAGTAACATAACACAAGCAACTTGCAAATGCAAAAGAAGCTTTTTAAAGGAACAAATACTTTTCATGTACCTTTAAAGTGTGCATTTACCCTTTATTTCAATATATTTTTGAGCCAGTAATCTAGTTTTTATATTGTTACATTTGTCATTTACTTTCGATTGACGCCGGGATTCCACAGCATGAGGCTGTATTGCCTTCCGTCTGTGACCCAGTTTTGTTTCCAGCTCCACAGGACTTTATCGGGCTATATAGCACCGGGAGCAATTCAGAAGAGGAGTGTTTTGCCTGACCAGTTTAGTTAGCTTGCTCAGATTTTGCTGATTTGGTCATTTTCCTTGATTTATGTGCTTTTTTAAAGTCATGTTGGTTAGGTTTATTGTTGTTATCTGCTACTTTGTTGTGCTGTAGCATACAGACAAAAAATTTTTTTTTCACCAAGATGAACCTCTCATTATGCATTGTGCCAAAAATCCTCTGACCGGTTGCCTTCTGACGTGGTGTCACTGGTTATGAAGTAATATTGAAGTAGTGATGTGACATCATAGATAGTTCATGCAATATGAGATTGGGAGTCTGCACTGGATGTTTCACTTTTTAAAACTCACCAGATAATTAGTGCCAATCCGGAGTCCCACTTCCTGCCTGGTTCATCGGCTCTGTGCAGCTTGACACGACCATACAGTGGCTCCTGTCAAAAATGGGCCAGGAACAAGTGTTTTTTCTTGTGGAAGCATTGGCTAAAGTGGCTGTGATATATGTGTATATGTGTGTGTGTGTATTTGTATTATTCATAATGTATTATTCATTATGATATTATAAAATAGAAAGCAATTTGTACTTTGATTAATGCATTTACCAGTTTTTTTTTTTTTACCTTTACTTAGGTAGTAAGTAGTAGGTAGTAGGTTGAGTCATTTTTATAGGAGATATTGTACTTTTACTTGAGTGTAGATTTTCAGTGCTCTGCCCACCACTGTCCTTGACAGGTTGAAACTGGAAGATTTTTGGAAAGAAGAACGCGAACAAGCAAATTACGCAGAGCACTCCTGGCTATACATTCTCAGTAAGTAAAAAATGTGTATACTGTACTTTTAAAAGAAAGTCCTCAGATATTCTCCCAAGTAATTAAAGCTGGCCTGCTCCTGCTCTCCTGATGATCGGAGACGTTGTATGGTAGGCTAACCTCTGTGCTCATCAAGGTGCAGCATCTGTTCAAGCCCAAAGCTGTATTAGTGTGTTTTCCCTCTCCCTCCCATTGGTGCCGGCTTTAATTAGCAGAGCCAGGAGAAAGAGATGACTTACCTGTCAACCTCTGCAAACATTATTATTATTTGGAGCTTTGCTATTTTATCCTCTGTCCAAATACTTGAGTCTAATACATGTCTTAAGAGTGTGCATGCATTTGTTATCATGTTTGTATGGATTTATTATAGCACTGCAGCTGTAGAGTTATTGTAGTGAAACCTGGTGGGTGTGTGAGTGGGTGATATGGGGTGCAAACCTGTATATACGCTACTTATTCAGGTATTAACATTCTTCTCACGACATAATGGGATGCTACTGTGTTTGCAGCAACCAGTAGCAGGCCAGAAACAACAGAAACAGCACATAGTGAAAGCTAATCAAAGATTTATTTGGGTAGGTAATTTACATCTGATTACTGCTGTGATGTCCTGAGTTAAGAGGATGATTTCTGAAGTTTCACCTGTTATTTTTCCAGCAGATCGGGGTGCCAGGCTCTTGTTATGCAGCCCGTGTGAATGATGCCATCTGCTCATCATCATTTAAATGTTTTTGTCTGAGCCAATTATGTTCATTAAGAATGCTAGACGGATCTGAGGGCATGTGGTGTGCCAACCACCGCGTCCATTTCCTGGACTAACCCCTGAAGTCAGTGGAACACACACATGCTCAAATACACAGACATGTATGCAGTCAAGCTTCACTTACTACATTGAGTTTATTTAGTTGACTGAAATGATTTAGGTAAAAATATGCAGATGGGAGATGTTTGAATTATGTATGGTGCATCAGCCACTACACACACACACACACACACACACACACACACACACACGGGCTTTCTCACACACACACTGCCGAATCAGGGTCACCTTTTTTTCACCAGGAGTAAATAATCCAAAGAAAACACAACTTGTCTGTGACTCATTTACAAAAATATCATAATCTTCAGTAAACAGTAAATAACTATCATATGTATCTCTCTCTCTCTCTCTCTCTCTCTCTCTCTCTCTCTCTCCCTCTCTCTCTCTCTCTCTCTCTCTCTCTGTCACTCTGTCACTCTTTTTTCTAAACTCTAAACACACACGGACACACAGGCAGATACACACACATGCACACAGAAAACATCGGTATTTCTTGGGTTTCATATCAGGCTGCTTGTTTAAGATGTGGTGCGGTGTAATGTCAGTGAGATCAGTGGCAGGGATAGATTTCATTTAGATAAAGCTCCTCCACTAGCTGCTGCTGAGGTAAATGCATTTCAGGTGATAAAAGGAGCAAATCTCGGTCTCAAAGTCTCTGCTTGCCACAGAATTTGAATGAGAATAGAGTGCACTCTGGAGTATTGAGAAATGCATGTATTTGTCCCCCTGTCTGCATGGGTGTGTCTGGTTTTCACTGCCTGTGTGTTTCTGAATCTACGTGTGCTTTTCAGGAAAGGAGACTTTGATGGAAGGCTGCCCATGGATGAATAATGCTCTCACTCACTTTCTGTCTCACCAACTCTTGTCTTTATTCTGTGTGTGGCAGTGCATCTTTCCCTTCCACTTTACACACGGCAACATGCAGCACCCCCCACATTGACTTTGCCCTTACGAAACCTCAACCAGGAAAGTTTTATTTCAACTTTTTCTTTTTGGGGCTCTCTGTGTTGTTGTCATATTTTTTGTAGTTGTTTTTATTTTCAAATAGTTTGATTCATCTCCAGGCAAGATGACAGGGTAAAACCACCAGGGCCTATAAATAAGATATTTTATCGTTGATCTTATTCTAGCTTTCCTGTCAGCTTTCTGAAGTGTCCTGACCAACAATTTCAACCAGTCTGTTTTTCTTCCCTGTTCTCTCCTACGCATATAGATGGTGTAAAAAATAGCTTACAACGACTTTTATGTTCAAACAGCAATGTCTCGTTCTGCATAGCAACATTCATTTTGAAGTCTTTGCTTTGAATGCTGAATGATGAATTTGACCAGTAGGACATAAAAGGCTTTTGGCACTGGATGTTTATTTGATATTCACACACACTGATACTAGCATATGCAGCATTTACACAATTAACTGACATATAAATGCCAGATACCTAATGAAGAAAGTCTGATGAAGTGAGAAGAAACTGTTGCAAGAAAGAAAGGAAGAAAGGAAGTCATCTATAAACCAATAACATCTCACATACAGGGTTGCTCTAAATTGATTTACATTTAGAATTCAACTCAAAAAAGCAAAAGAGAAAAGGGAATGACATGCAACAAAGATCCCCGACCAGGCGCGAACAGAAGGCCTGCTTTTGTTGTTTTGACTGGTGATTATAGCTGTTCGAAGTAGATATCACACCTTGCTCGTTTCCAATCCATCGTCTGTCAGTACTTCCAAATCTACACTCCATTCAGACCCATGCAATTTCTGCTGGATGTTTTTATAAATATGAAATGAACAACCCAGATCAACTGATTATAATCAAAATTGAAACCATACATTTTGATGACAGTGGGTAATCCCTACTCCATAGGATTACATGGCAGTAAATAAAGCAGGTCATCAACTAAATTATTTTTACAATGAATTCTTGGAAAGAATTAGACCATTAAAGGAGTATTAGGTGAAAGGTTTTTATCACAAGAATACAAACTTTTGAGATGCTTCGACGTAGATGTTGAGGTCTTAAAATGAGTAGAAGCAAATGATGAATTTTTACATCAGGAAATAGGATTGATGAGGTATGTACCATTTGAATCCACAGTAGCCATCAGCCAGGAACGATGGGTCCAAGTTCTGGATAGCTGTTAATAAGTTAACATCAATTTGCAATTTGCAGTCCTTCAGAGGAGTCCTGTGAGTTCACTACTAAGCAGACTCTGGTTGACTGCGAAAAAACAGTGCAGGAGAGAGTCCAGAGAGAGAAAGATGAAGTAACAGACACTTGGGTGGAGGCGGAGGTCAAGCAGAGGGAGAGGGGGGCGGCGAGGGAGAGAGAGAGGGATATGCAGGGGAGTTGGGGTGGTCTTTTGGGTCCGATTCTGCCGGTGTTCAGGGAGCGAGGGCAGCTGTGCTCCAGACCCTGAGCACTGAAGCCGAACTAACGAGAATGTAATGGCCCTCCATCAAGCACTCCACCAGCTCGCCAGCGTTAGTGCGCACAGTCACACACAGTAACACATGTTCAATTTTTAACTGTAAATACACATGTAAGCCCACAGACCTATTTCACTTGAGTACAACCAAAATTCTAGAGAGGCAGAGCCTATGACTCATACACACTCACGTACAGTTCAGTAAAGACTAAGATTATATCACAATTCACTATCTAGTGTTTTGTTCTGGCTCAATATTGCTAAATAGACTGAAAACAGCTCATCAAGACCCAAGAAGATCATCTTGATGTGCTAATTTCGCTTTGCTAAAAATAGACATGAGACATGAGAGGTACAATCAGTACAGTCCAGTGCATGCAGGCAAAAAGAGCTTCTATTGTAATCATTTAGACTTTATTGACCTGACTCTAGGTAGTCATTCCCAATGCTGTCTCCCTTGTGGCATATTTCTGTTCTTGAATAAAAAAGCATGTTAAAACTTACTACTTGTGCACTTAGATACACGGACACACACATACTTTCACACACACACACACACACACATATAAATACACACATAGGTGCCTGAGCAGTGGGGCAGGCGGAGCAGCTGCACCCCCACTTTTAGATTTGGTTGAGCAAACATATGTTTTTGCACCCGCACTTTTTGATCCGACAACTTTGCTATTCTTCAACATTTTAGCAAGTTTGGATCAAAATTAGTTATATCTGGCAGTATGTGGTGGTGTGTGAAAAATGTACATTTCCTGTCCTTACCTTAGCCATTTTCTCTTGTAAACTCCGGACAATTCCTGGAGAATCATGTCCAGACATCCGGAATCTTCCTTTAACACATACAATACACCCCCACAGTCTTTGGACACAACAGGAGAGTGTCTGTCACACTGTCATCACCTACTGAAATACTACGTTTGGTTTAGACGAGGGCTGCAGGAGGCAGGGCGTGATGCTCAAGTACGCTGCTTTTGTAGTTTAGCATTTTCAAGTGTTTTCAAGAAACGACGGCTTTATATATTTTAAGAGAAATCACAGGAAGTTCTCTCTTCCATCAGTGCTAACTTCACAGGCCCATTCAGAAATAATAGCAACACTACTGTGGTCCAAACAAAACTACGTAAGATGAGCAGGTGACGTAGTCACTTTTACCTGGTAGACTGGGGTTCAAGTCCTGCATGCGTAAGTGCTGATGTAATGCGACGATGTTGATAGTTTATTTTTACACACACACACACACACATACAACATGTGTATCAGGGGTTAGGACAATATAAACTGAGGTTTATGTGAAAGAACAACTTTATTGGTCATGATTGAAGGCTCGGTATTGTACGAAATGTCATTTTCAGGTAATTAGACGTCCATGTATACACAAAGACTTATTGTATTTAAAGAAAGAAAAGAGAAGCAGGAAAAGTTCAATGTAAGTTTTGTGTTCTGAGTCTGGGACACATTATAATGGCAGTTTTGTCAAGTGGCACATTAAATCAGATACAGATCGGTGGACCTAGTGTTACAGATCTCACTAACGTCGTGTACTCAGAGAGAGCTGATATATGTCAGAGTGGCCAATTATGGTGACAGAATATGTGTTAAACTTTACCGCACTGCAATTAGGGCATCCTCATCGGGTCCACCACACTTTGGCTCTGTCAATCTGACTAATGGTGAGAGATGAGAGCTAATGATTTTAACACATGCATATTCCCATGCACAAACAAGTACGCCCATTCACACTTTACTGTCACCAAAGTCTCAGTAACAAGCACTGCGAATCCAGCCTGATTCAATTAAGGAAGGATTAAGCCGCGCCACTGATATGAAGGCATGTAATGTAATATTAAACATCAGTGGCAGAGGTGCTGACAGAGCATTGTGCAGGAGCAGTGAACAGAAGGAAGCACCCATTGCCCCGACCTCACTGGCATCCCATTGCCTGACACATATGTCCTCCAGCAATGAGATCACTGACAGCTCATTGAGTCTTAAATGATGTGTGATCTGGCAGGACCGGGCAGCACAAGCTCTTATCAGTCTAGCCAGACACACTGAGGAGCACGCACACACACTCTGAGACTCAGATAATCATTTGCCTGCAATAGTCACACAAAAGCTAACATTTATAAATATATACTGTATGTACCTACAAGATGTACATGTACAATATCTCTTTGTGCAAATGTTGCATGCAACTGATGCCTAAGTCGACACGGCAGCCCTCGTGTTGTCACGCTGTCGGCGTGATTAACTAATGACTCAAACCCTAAAAGGCTGGAGATGCTACTTGCCTTATAATAGAGTCTGGCCCCTTTGATTCTGCACTGCTCTAAAAGGCTGATAGATAAATAAATAAAGTAGCAAGTAGCACATAAGACATGGAATTTATTACCTGTCCAGCTAATTAAATGGCTAAAGATATATAGACGCAGGAGAGAGTGAGATGAGAGTGGGATGAGGAGCCGAGTGGAAAAACACAACAGAAGCGGACTGCTGCGTCTGATAAATTTCTCTCCTTCCTTCATCCTTCCTGCACACACACACGCAAACACAAACACACACACACACACACACACACACACACACACACTTCGCCGTGACAAGTGGCTCAGCTTGTGATGTACGTGGGTGTGTGTTTGTGAGGGAGTGCAGATGTGCATGATGATGCATGTCTGTCTGTTAAAGAGGTCTCAAGCATAGCGGGCACACATCCAGACATTCATGACTTATCAATATTCAAAGCAACTCCATATAATATAAACAGAGGGGGGAAAATAAATTAGATTATGAAGCAATGTTCTGCCAAGTGGACTAGAAATGGCTTGTTAGGCATTTTGCTGGTAATTTGCCGCTTGACCATTGCTTATGCACGAGCAGATTCTCAGGTGATAATCTCTATTTCACTCAAAACTGTTTAGTGCTATCATGCGCCACAGTACTGAGAGGTGGTGTGCATCCTGCTCTCTCCTTACACCTAATTCCCCCATAAACTCTTGTTGTGATTGTGGCCAGATTGTTTTCAAGGTTACCCGCAACTCATGATTCAATTTGTTCTGGTTCTTTTTTCCCCATGTATCCGTAGCTTTGACCCAAATAGACTTGTTAAAATGCCAAGAAAAAAAGGTGACCAGCACCAAGAAGGGATACAGACATGTAAATTGCTAATTTGGGACAAAAAAGACAATGCCACGGGGCTCAGCTGGCAAAAAAGGCAATCCCACTTCCATTAGGCTTCTGTTCTCTCTCCTGCAGTGAAGCGGCTGTACTACAATTTGGCTTCTATCAGTGACTAATTCAAAAGGAGGTATTACACTCAGCTGTTTACCAGCTTGATTGAGACCTCAAGGCTTTGTCTTCCACTAATGTCTCTTTGATGTCTCTCTCTCTTTTACTCAGGGGGCCAGACCTTTAGCTAACCTTTCACTCAACTCTCTCACTCTTTAGCCAAATAATAGATGACTTTGGTCCAAGAGATTGCGAGCTCTGCGTCTGTGTATGTGTGCATGTTTGGTGGCCACCCAGGACGGCATAGTGGGACAACAGAGCTGGCGTTGGGGGGGTGGGTTTGAGGGCGACCGCCAGATAAGCTTTGACGTGGATTGTGACTAATCCACTGGCATACAAAACTGAGTGAAGAGCAGGAAAAATATTGATGTCCAGCTGTTCCCCATATGACGAAAGCCTGCTGTGATGAACACCATCAGAACCGCTCACTGTCTGTGTGCCTCTTTCATCTGAACAGACATCTCAGCTGAGGGGGGGTGGAGGGAGAGACAGCAAGAGAGAGAAAGAGAGAAATCAAAACTATTGGATTTTTTTCCTCCCCACTTTTTTTAAAGATGTCTATACGATATTGAAAAGTGTTCTAAGCAGTGAAATACACACTGGAGTATTAGTGTCCTCAGCAGGGAATGAAGTCACACTCACTCTGTGTGTGTGCATGTTAGTGCATGTGAGTCCATGGCCAAGCCGAAAAAAACGAGTCAGAGCTGCAGCTCAGCACAAAAGTGAAGACAGGTTGCCAGTCAGAGGTTATCTTTAGAATGACTAGGAGACCCAAGCGCCACTGCCACAGCAGAAAGGGGTAGGGGAGAGGTGAGATGCATATTTATTGTGGTTTGAAATATGATATAGAGGACCTCTAAGCATTTTACATAACATTTGGGATGTTTTTGTCATCAGAAAACAGAAGAATGGCACCAAAATCCTGAATATTTGTATGCACCAAATTATAGCCTTCGAGTACATGTAAGTAAGTAATCTTGACAGTATCTTGACACGTAGTCAATATAACTCTTCGACAGTTCATTTCTTTTTGCCTTAGGTGATGCTTTATTCTAATTTTTCTCTCGAAAAACATGTTTATTGTGATAAGCAGAAACCAAACAGGCATTGAGCCTTTTGTGGCCAATAGTTGCATAAATAATTAACGAGTAATCATTTAGATTGTTCATTCATAATGAAAGATGACTGTATTGTATTTTAATCACAAGGTCCAATCCATTATGATTTTTGGCCTACTTACGTCTTAGTTTAACATCCTATATTTTGACATGAGGATTCTACAGTGGTCACTGACCTTTTCCACAAAAAGATCACTTTTTCATGTTCAGCCTAGTAAAAATCTAAAAAATCAATCAATCACTTAATCAATCGGTCAAACTTTATTTATTAAGCACAAGAGCGTTAAGAGAGAGAGTTAAGAGCTGAACATGAATAGTTGAAAAAGAACATGAAAATTGTATTTAAAAAGAGCCTTATTTCATGGTGTTTTTTTTTTTTTCTTATCCCACCAACTTTCCCTAATAACTCACCCCCACTGCTTCTGATTGATTAGTATTTGGATAGAGTGGTTAAGATAAAACTATCATGACCGGAGTGCTTTTTGATGATGATCCCTTTATGTTTTTTTTATATCAAATCCATGAGTCCTTGAGAGAAAGTTGACTTTAATTCAAGCTGGGCTTTTTCAAGTAAGTGCCACTTTCATTAGCTGTGTTGAAGAAATACCCCTCAGGAGATTGAAAGACAGACAGGTCGATTATGATTGACAGGTAAATGACCCTTGCTTTTGACAAAATGTCAAAATCACTACTAGCTGCTGGTTGCAACAAAATAATCCAGATGTCAAGTGCAGTGAAGTAATCATTAACATATTGTCCTTCAGATAAATTGGTGCTTAAATAAACAATCAGTTTTTAAAACCATTGCTATTTTATATTTGCATTTATTTTTAGTTTTTGTTATATCCCTTGTTTTTTCACTTTCAAAGTCTCTCTTATCTTATCTTAATTAGCAGTACTGGTAGCAGGGTGTTCCTGAGAAACATAATGGTTTGAGAGCTGCAGTAAAAGGAAAAACATAAATCTGGATCTCATGACTGTGAGCTGGACTGAGAATGACTGCATGATGGTGATTCCTGTGTAAATGGAAATGCCAGCACAATTAGAATATGCTTCATTTTTTCACTCCCCATTTACAAATAATGTAAATGAGTCATAACTATCGCATTTGCCAGAGCTGAGACTTGTTAATTGTTCTTGAAATAACTAAGCGGGACCCCACCCCCCCAAGTATGTTTGCATTCAATGACATGGATAAGGGAAGCTGATGACAATACCAATTAGTAACCAAACACGTGTTGTAAGGCAGCTATAAGCTTTGTTGATACAGCCACCAAGTTCAGGACATGTTATTGCATCAGTGGTCGTTTTCAAACAATCGGTGGGCCATTCCCACATAAATGCAGAGGGGGTAAGAGTGACAGACCCCTTAATGGTATATGAAGCTTCCCAAAAAGGTACTTATTTCACTTAGCAATAATCTTAATGGAAAAAGGGTTTTAAAGTAAAGTATTAAAGGAGACATATTATCCTCATTTTCAGGTTCATACTTTATTTGCTGGCCGTACTGGAATATATATATATATATATATATATATATATATATATATATATATATGACACATTATTTTTCTCATACTGTGGATACGGTACACTGCTCTTTTCGTTCTCTTTCTGAATGCATTTTAGCTCCTGTCTTTTTAAGGCCCTCCTTCCAAGAAGCTCCATCTGCTGTGATTGGTCAGCTCCCAGAAACATATTTAGTTAAAAAGACATCAAAAAGTGGATTTTATGAAGGGACATGATATGTCCCATTTAACCAGTTCTGTTCCTCAGTGAATGTACAGTAAGCAAGCGAAAATGCAAAAATGACCTCGGGCAACATATGCCTAAAGTTGAATTGGATTTTAAAGTGTTAAACAGATGACAAAGCATAGAATACGGAAAGAGAAACCAATCAAAAATAAGTTTTCAGAAAGATGAGCAAAAATACATTGTGAAACAGAAGTTTGCCAGGAAGTAGAGATGGACACACACCAACATGCACATACACACACACACACACGCAGAAGTAATCAACCTAAAAGATAAACTATGCGAGAACGCTTTTCTAATCTGCGAGGTTCAATGGCTCCATCAGGACAGGAGTTCATTAGGGAATGCGAACTAAACAGCAGCTTAACAGGGAAAGATCTGATCAGAGACGAACTGATATAATGTGAGTGCCCATAAAGGAGGTACAGATTAATCAGCGAGCAGAGACAAAATTCAGCACAATAAAAGGCCCTGCATTTCTAAACAATGACCAAGTTTTATGGTACTTTAAATGCTCATCCTTTCTTTCTGAGACTGCAAGTCACTATTCTGAATCCTAAATCTGTGATAGCAAAGTGTTTCTTTCTACAGCAATTTTTGGCGGGTGACACATTCCCCTTGGCAAAGGTACATGCTCCACTGTGCAACCACTTTCTTATGTTCACACTATTTCATTTGTCCTTGTGCCCAAAGACTCAACAATAATGTATCCTCCATTATGATCTTACTTTTCTGCTGTGAGACAGATGGTAGGGATGCTTTTACTATGCAAGTTTATGGTGTGAATATTTACCCATAGCCCTGTCATGACTGTCATACAACTGAATGATCATTAAAATTCAATTAGATGGAAGTCACAAAATGCTAACGATACCGATCTGTTTGCAGTGAAGTTTTCAGCATTTTGAGCCCTAAAGAAATAAAGCAAGGTAAAGTTTTGTGAAAGTCATTTAGGGTATTGAGGTTTTATTTGTGCCACATACAAAAAGAAGAAATGGATTTTGTGTTTCTCACAATGGTGAATAAGGTTTTTGAATCTTGTATTGCACTTTACTGGAATGGTTCAAGGCTGAAATTTGCCACTAACATTTGCTAACTAGCACTAAACACTAAGTAAAGATGAGGCTGATGGAAATTCATTTTGCAGATATTTAGTCATAAATGAAAGTAGTGGACAGCACGGTTCCAGGTTCAAATTTGCTGGTCGGTCGGTTTGCATGTTCTCCCCATGCTTGCATGGGATTTTCTCTGGGTGCACTGGCTTCCTCCCACAGTCTAATGACATGCAGGTTAGGTTAACTGGTGACTTTAAATTGCCTGTAGGTGTGAGTGTGAGCATGAATGGTTGTCTGTCTCTATGTGTTAGCCCTGTGATTGATTTGGTGACCAGTCCAGGGTGTACCCCGCCTCTCACCCAATGTTGGATGGGATTGGCTCCAGCGACCCTTGAGGGTGAGTGGTATAGTTAATGGATGGATAATGGACCAAAGTATTGGACAAATTGCAATTTGACTTAATGATGTTAAATGAGGGTGATGTTATCACAACTCATCCTGAGGAGACCATGAATGTCTGTATCAAATTTAATGCTAAATGGTGCCATTGAGACATCATTACATCTCAGAGTAGCATTAGTGAAAAAGACTGGGGATCACCAAAGTCAGGTGTAAACATTGTGCAGGAAATATTGATATCTGTACCACATTTCGTGGCAGTTAATAGTTTGCGATTTTTCAATTTGATCAAAATTGGTGGACCAAGAGACTGACTAATAATACAAAGAAGGACCAAGAAATAAATAGTCTGTGCAAGTTTGTTCATTTTGAGTGAATAACTTTTGTCAGCTGTGCCATTTTTCTCACGTGAAATCAGGTTTGACACTTCTAGGCTTTGATGCCAGCACCCCAGACAATAACATATTTCATCTGCTGATCTGAAGCTCTCTGAACCGCTGTAGTGAGACACAGGTGTTATCGCTCTCTTTATCACAGTGTGGCACATTAACATCCATCCAGATCTATTCTCATCCACACCCACATAACATCCTTCTTCACAGATCCTTACTTGTATCCAACTTCTTTGTAAAGAACTGAACAGACAAATCCTAAAAAGTGTCTGTTGTAATTTATGTATGGGTGATTATTACGTGTTTCACAGCTAAAATTAATGCACTTCCATTAATGTTAAATCACCAAGCGAAGAACATGGGGTGAACTCAAAGTTCTGGTGTTCTGCCCCGTAATCACAAAAGCATCTCAACCTGAATATAACCATGTATTACACAGAAGTACTCTAACATAATACTACTTGAGATTGACCTCAGTGAATGAATGTAAAGAGCTCTCAGCATCTTCTATAGGTATGATGACTTTGCTTCAGCAAAATGAGACTGCAGTGTATCTGGGCTGCGAATATTATGTAGAGCTGGAAGCTGGGATCATTATACCCCATCACGGTGAGGTACAGACGGAACAAGTTGAACAGGAGTGTGGGGCACTCTGTTTCCACGGGGCAGCGGCCTGGACTTTTGACTTTTGATGTTTTGAAACACACTTTTACGGGCTAAAAATACCAAATCCATTATATGACAAGCCAGACTGCGAATAAAGCATCAGTATTAAGATTATGTTTACCAACCTTTGCTTTGATAGAACAAACTTGCTTATCACACCAACGTTATCATAAAAAAACCCACTCACTTGTTGTCTGCGTCAACCCGCATCAAAGCTAATTTATTCCACCAAAATGCCACAGCATATCTCGGAGAAGAAGCAGTGACACTTTTGCACTATTGCCTCTATCGCCATGTTATGGATTCAAAGCAGCAAATGGACAAGTTCAAGTTCTTTATTGTCATATGCCCAACAATTACAGTGAAGCAGTTATTGTCAATGAAATTCTTAGATCTCAGGCTCTCTCCAGCAGTGTTCTTAGAGATAAATATGAATAAATATGCATAGAGAAAAATCATGTAAGTGGAGCAAAATCTGAGACATGAAACATTTTCTTTTCAGTTTTGTCGCTGTACATTTGTCCTCTAGTCTTTAAAACCACAAATTGTTCCATGTCCTTCTTCGTTGTTTGTCTCTGCTTTTGATAGTGCAGGAGTAGCAGTGTGACTATTGTTGGCCTAATTCCACAGCTCAGTGAACTCTGCATCATAGTGAAGTTTCTCAACAGACTCTGCAGCTCTTGCCAAGAGTTCCAGCCCTGTTAACCCTTTGAAACCCATGTTAAGACCTCTCCGTTTTGGCATACCTTGTGTTTTGCCGTGGCAAGTTGTCTTCTTTTACAGTATCATGCAGTTTTACACATCCCACAGCTCTTAAAACAAAATAAACAACAACAACAAAACTGAACTTGAATTTTTACCCATGATATTGAACCGAAAAACCCAACATAGATTGTGCCTGAAGTGATTTGAAGCTTCTAGCTTATTTTGTTTATGAGTAACGAGGAGGGTTATGAAGAGCGTGGTGATGATCTTTTCTCTTGAAGATGAGGGAGATGACCATCCTTCCCTCCTCTGTGGTCTCTGCTGAGATGTTGTAGGTTGTGCAGAGAGGGGATTATTTTCTTGCCCTTTCCCTCAGGGAACTGTCTCGGGAAGATTTAGTTTTCCTCACCACCGTCACCTAGAAGAAAATCAGCTCCAAAGTCTCAGCTGTCCTAACTGTCTTACTTGTCATATTTTTGTATCTTTTCTGTTATTACAATAAACTTACAGTGGCAGCCACTCCCACCGAAGGCCAACTCCCAGCCACTGGGAGTCTCAGGGGCTTGCTGGTTCACTAGTTTAACAGCAAAAAAAACAGCACGTGTCTTGCTCAAATAATGTTTGTGATTGATCACTGATAAGTAATGACAACGTGATATTTGGGATCATACGCGGCCCTGTGGCTCTTAGTTCATGCCCTCTGCTGGGAAAGGTCTGTTAAAGGCATCAAACAACATCAGCAGCTTTGACGCGAGCAAAGCAATAAACATGAGTGCAGGCTGATCTTTTCTCGGTAGGCGCACTCTGTAACAATCTCTGACAATAAGATGAGATATCCTTAATTTGTATACACATCCTCAAATCTAAGTAAAAAATCTGTGACTGTTTTCTCTCACAATTGAATTATGCCTAAAAAACCATGTATATCTGTATAATCTCAAATGTCTGATGGGGGGATGCAACATGACATGGTTAGGCGAGTGGTTATAGGAGGGGACATTTTGCCATCGGCACACCAATCCCCACTAGCGGCAGGCCCAGCCGCCACTCATGCTAACAGCTATGGTAACAAAAAAGTCTGGAGAGGCTCTGGTTCTGATAAATGTTGCAGGACCGCTGAAGAGCTGCATTTCAGATCTGTTAATCTCCCCTTCCCACAGTCTAGCGCCAGTGAAAAACATAGAAGGGGATGGAGTGGTTTCATAGACATTATGTAAACCTTGGTGGGGATTGAAGAGAAGTGTTTGAGAGAAAAATACATGATAGAGAAATAGAGAGAGACTGTATGCCTTGAGAGAAGAGAGAGAAAGTTCACCTTGAGCATCCAGAGTTAAAGAGCTTTAAATGACCCTCTTGTTTTTGACTTGGCCCATTACAGGAGTTTCCTTCATTGCACCTTTTACCCTTCCTTGTTTGCTCCCCTCTTTCTTCACTCTTTCATCACTACACCTCATCTGTCAGCATCTCTTTTCTTTCTGTTCGCCACTAATGGATTGTGCACTCCTTTCACCTCCTCACCCCTGATTGACGGACAGCAGACCTCCCGTTGTCTTGCTTGTTAAGCCCATTAAGGCAGGTAATCACCTGCTGCTCTTCAGGTGCTCGGCTGTCTGTGAACGCCAGGCAAAGCTGGTTGGCCGTGTCGCTGCAGACACATAAACGCATATATGCTCACATACACATCATCCATGCCTTTCTGACTCCTGCAGGGAAGTGTTACAATTGAAATATTCTGCTGCAGATCTCTCCCTAATTATAAAATAAAAATCACACTTAGATATTTACCGCTAAGTAAACTTCATGAAAAGCAAATAAATGTATTTCCTAAAATGTCAACAATAACATCCAGGTCGTTTGAAACAAGAATTCACCTTCAGAAGATACACATGCAGTCACCTCTTCTAACCTGTGCTGAATACACCTGTGCCATGTCTGTATAGTTAGCTCTAAATCAGACGAAGCATGCTCTGGCAGACACATAAATATTTGAGCATGTACATACTAAGAATACATACACCTGGCCTGGTTTCCATGGTTGTGAATAAATTCAGCAAGCTGCATTTTATAAAAGCACATTCAGAAAGGCACAGTAACAGCTACGAGCCAACGAGACAGCATAGAGCACATGAGTAAGCTGAATGTATACCCTCGAAATTTGTTTGTTTTTTGATCATTCCCTGATGTGGAAGTTAGTCGGCTCCTCTTCTCGCGGCTCCCACGGTCGATTTGTCCTTGTTTTGTTTGTCCAATGACACAATGTGATGGGGATTTTTTTCCCAATCCCTCTGCCCTACAGTTTAATTAGAAATTGCGCTGAGAACCCTTTTGAATCTCGTGCATTGTTTCTCCTTGTCTGTAATTGCCTTTGCAGGTGTTTCCAGCGTCTCCAGAAAGTAAAGGGGGTCTGTAGGGGCGCGTTCATTATCCCAACACACTTTGCAAATGTTTATAATGGCTCTTCTGCACCTGTGCTGTTACTTAGTGATAAGTGACTCAAGAGCATTAACTGTAATAATGAGCTGTTTCCTTGCTTTACTCTTCATTCCCTCCTCTTTTCTGTGTCTCTTGTCATCGTCTCGCTGTTGTTTACTTACACCTAAAGCCAGAGGGTTGGTCAGTATGGTTGGTTAGAAACACCATGTTGTATGGCAGATCAGTAAAAGCACACTAACCAGAGTTTCCAACTCTTGAAAGCCACCATTTATCATGGGGGCGATGACAAATCCACTGTTAAGCTTTGATTAAAGCTCATTAAAACACAATGTATGTTTGAATGCAATGTGAAATGAGGTTCAGATTAAATCACCTAATTTTCAAACAGCACCAATTGTCTGTCAAGGGGAGGAGGAGAAGACCAGGCATTTGATCGGCTCCAGCTTTTCCATTATGTACACTGTGTTTTCTTTTTTGTGAAACTAACATGAAATCCCATTATGCGCGGCCCCCATTATAAATCTAAACTAAGAGACGAGAGAGTAGTCCGAGGAAGGCCTAATGGACGCCTGCTGCCCATTGTGGTCGGGTGTGTGTTTTTGTGTGTTCTTCAAGTGTGTGTACAGTAATATTAACTCCACTGTAGTTGCATCTACATAATATTCAAAGCTGTAATTTGTGCCCCCTCATATTTGTGTTATGAAACTCTGATGCATATGCATGAGGCTGTTTCCCTTTTACGGAAACATACAAATATTAAGATATGCTATAAAGTGGAAATAAAAAGCAAATTAGGATATTGTGTGAGGACTAATTGGGCATGGTGTTGTTGGGCTTTTTCAGTTAAAATCACGAGCCAAAGATCAAATACCATTGGGAGTGTGGACACATGTTATCAAAGCCACTGATGAAGCATGTGGTATGAGATAAGAAACAAGGAGACAGTGGCTTTGATGAAATAAAAGGGAGGAAGAAAATAGAAAAAAAGAGGAACCTTGAGGAAATCAACCCACTTAGAGAAAAACAGGAACTGATGAAGAGAGAGCAAATTGAAGGTCAGAGCTTCATTTAGACTTCAATCTGCTACAAGGAAAAGGTTGTAGGCGCTGCAATTACCTGCCATGCAGAATGGGCTCCAAAATCTCTGACATCCTTGATACTCTTGTTCAGAAAACTGAGCACTGAGAAAGGTGAATGTCATTATAATGGTAATTGTTCTGAGCAGAATTTGGTTTTGATATGTACTCTCTCGTTCTCTAATTAAAGGGTTCATGATTGCAGGTCTCCACCTCTGTTGCTAACTTCTGACTCTTGTCAGTTTTAAGTAGCTCACACGGAGATGAGTCACACCTGTTCCCCTCACAAATATTTCAGTATCCAAACTTAGCACTGCTTGTTCCTTTCTTGTCCTTCACAAGCATTAGGGGGAGAACAGTGTTAGTCACATGATTGCTGCTACAAGCTGTGACTGATCAGTATGATTTATATCTTCCCATGTACCACTTTTTGTTGACCAAACTCCAGTATTGACCTGGTGTCTCACTTCAGACACATTTATTGACTTAACTGCTCTTGATTGAGAATCGGTTACATCCTGAGACTTTGAGTCTGACTGAGCCCAAAAACCCTACAAAGCACTTTTTCCATCCATTCAGAGAGTGAATGTACTCGGTTTGATAAAACCTATTAAGACTGCTATATCCTGTTATGGATAAGAATATGGTCAATAGAAAGAGATGCAATTGGAGAAGATGACCTTGAAAATGTACATCATGCATCTAAATATTTGATTTCAATGATAAGTTGTTGGTGTTGATTCTTATGACCCAGCTCTTGGGCCATAACAAAAGAAGAGAGATACACACAGCTGTGGTAGGAGGAACAAGCAATCACATTTATTTGCCAAAAAAGCAACAGAATTCATTAATGTAATGTATGAAACGGGTAATCAGTAGATCAGTAGTGTTAATGAGTGGATTCATAAAAGAAAACATGTTGCCCAAGGGGGAGAGCGAGCAATGGAGGGAGAGAGACCAAGAATGAATGGATAAATGGATTCATCCATTCAACGTCGGCCATTCAGTCACTGTCTATACCACTTAACCTTAAGGGTCTTGGAGGGGACTGGAGCCAATTCCAGCTGATGTTGGGGCGAGAGGCAGGGTACACCCTGGAATGTTTGCCAGTCAGCCGCAGAGCCAACACATAGAAACAACCACCATGCTCACACTCACACCTACAGTCAATTTAGATTGACCAATTAACCTAACCTGCATGTCTTTGGAGAAAGCTGGAGTACCCAGAGAGAACCCACACAAGCATGTTCGTACTGCAAACCACCGGCTGGGCAGATTTGAACCTGCAACCTTCTTGCTGTGAGACAACAGTGCCAACCACCGTCAGTCAGTGATGTGCAAATATTATTCTTAACAGAGTTGTGAAATGCTTAGTTAAAATTCTCCATTATCAATGTTAATTGAGTGGAGTAGGATGCCACTTTCCAACTTTTGCAGTTCAATCACCGGTGCATTAAAAATGTGTCAAATAGATTAAAAAAACCTTGTTTGATAAAAAGTCATTGGTACAAGCCAGGGTAGGTAAACATTTCAGAAGAGAATCCAATCACCCAGCCGGCAAAGTTATTTTTTTTTTCCCTTAGAAACAAAGTTGAAATTAAAACGAGTGACCATAACATAAACCTACCAGAATGTTACTGCACTCCCACTTTGCAACTCTGTGCCAGAGAAGTTTCTCACTGATTGTGGAGGTAGTTGTGTATGATAATACAGTAGTCCCTCGCTATAACGCGGTTCACCTTTCACGGCCTCGCTGTTTCGCGGATTTGCAATCTTGCATGCTTTTTTTTACAGTGTATGAACGCGCATTGTGTTCTGCGTCCTGATTGGCTAAGGGACTGTAGACCAATGTCAATCAATCTCCTCCGTGCCGTGTCTCTGTACAGTACAGAATGCGTTCGGCTTGCCAAATTTACATAAATGTTCAATCGCTAGCAGTGTGACTTTTAAGTGCTGCCTGTTTGCGAGACAAACAAACAAGTCAAACAAGAGATAAATGTGAGAAAATGTTAATGCCTGTCTGAGAAAAGTGTATAAACTGTATGGTGAGGGGTTTTACAGCCTTAAAATATATTTAGTAATTGTAAAAAATAAAGCTGACTACTTCGTGGATTTCGCCTATTGCGGGTTATTTTTAGAACGTAACCCCCGCAGTAAACGAGGGACCACTGTACTCGCAAAGTTTGTGAAAAAAATAAAGGCGAAGAACAGAAATTAATAAAGACTACATGGAATTCAAAGAGGAATCTCTGGATTTATTCTCCCTCAAAATTACCCCAAACCTGTACTGCAGATATTTTCCCAGTGAAAACCTGAATTGGTGCTTCTAGTTTGTCAACCTTTTGTGCCGGTTAAATACAGGTTAAAGGCAAAATGTGCCTTTTCTCACACCTAATCAAGCTGCCAGGCTGTTTTGCAGAATGGGCTAGTGAATGTATGAAAATAATTTATTCAGTATTCGACTCATTTGTGCTGGTACATTATTCCGCTGACCTTATGTGAAGGTGATGTGTGGAAAGGTTTTAACAGCCCCTGATGTAGATTATAGTATCACATCACTTGCATCTGTTTTGTGCGTTTCTTAAATGGCTCTTTGGAATTCATTAAACTGTAAGACACTTCTATACAGGCTTTACAAAGGGATGATCTTCAAATTGGTGTAATTTAGATGGCACGTGTACACTGTTTTTGCATTATCTTTTGAATTTTGCAAAGGCTGACTTGGGAGGACTCTTTTGAAACACAGTTAGGAAAAATTCAATATCCAATCACATTTAGGCCGTATTTTGTCTGATCCAGGATTTGTAAGCATTAAGTTCCTGCGTGCTTTGAGAGGAACATTACGTCTCTCCCAAAACACACACAAACAAAGTTTGCTGCCATCAAAATACTGAGCAAGCCACTCTTTCATTGACAATAGAAAACAATTTGACAAAGGGATATGACACATTTTTGAGTTTCTAAGAAGATGAGTCCAATTGAACTGGCTTGAAGTCTCTTGAATTATGGAAATAACAGAGATTCACTTTGGAGTTGCTCAGCTTTGAATGGTTAAACTTAAATTAATAAACTTCTCTCTTGAAGGGAACAGATGAGCTGCTTTGAACTGAAGCTTTGGATGAACTTAACAAAAAAAAAAAAAAAAAAGCTGTGGATATGAAAAAAGTCACAGCACAACAATAGTTCACATTCATTAAGTACTTTGATTTGGAGGACTTATTGATTCCAAAACACCCACACATTTCAGGATGTTCTCAAACACTTGTGCAGCTGTTCTCACACTCTTCTGTGCAGCTGCCCTCTTGATGAATGTGAAATACTGAACATGTAGCATGCAGGCTTTTGTCAGATCCCTGATGAATCGTGCTCCATCGTCTTGTTGTAGTCCACACACTCCATTACAGAGAAGCCCAACTTTACCATAGCAATGTATACACACATGTATGCTTAAACTCACACAGGCTTTTAGGCTTTAAAGACATGCAAGGAATGGCTTGAAACTTCATCTCATTTGAATCAATCACAGGTGACCTTATGCTGCTACTGAGGAGTGGCCGAGGCCTTGATGAGTAGTGCCCATGCTTGTTAGCCACAATGTCTGTCTGCTATTCTGCATCCTACATATCCTAATCAGACTTTCACACACGTACACACCCACATGGAACTTGCCATGGCTGATTATAATTATGCACAACTACCTCTACACCTCAACAATCAATGAGAAACTTTGCTTTCCTGATGTTTGCTATCGATATTAGCTGTTAATGGGTTTCTTTTGTCTACATTTCTGTAAACATAGTTAATACTGTAGCAAAATGCACAGTGCCCCACTCATAAAGGGGACTGTGATCAACAGTAAACCCTTCAAGGTGGCAATTTCTTACTGTATATTCCTCGAAAACGTACTGGGACACTTTATTCCAATGGAGCAAGTTTGATTCCTGCACCTTAAGTGAACTTGATTGTAAACAAGATAAAATAAAAATATGGAGCTCGGTAGGAAACATGAATCATTTAAAAATGATTTCCTTTTATGTTCAGAAGCAGACTCAATACTATCCAAAGTATTTTATACCCAAGTTCAAGCTTGAATTATGAGGTACAGAGGTCCTGAATATATGGGCTTGTGATTCCTTGAATATTAATAAAAAAAAACCCCAGTGATTAAGGATATGATGCATGATGGCAATTGCTGTCAAATCAGGTACAATTAATATGAAATTGAATAAAAGTCAACCATAGTTTTCTGTCAACAGTCATAACACTGTAGAATATTAAAGGGAGAGACAACAAGACATGCTCCAGAACTCAAAATTCTCAATATCAGCAGATTTTTCTTGTGCATACTTTAAAGCCCTTTCTCTTCTTTCAGCTGCAATCCGGCAAATTCCATAACATAAAGAAGGATAAAATACCATTGTAGGAAGTTTAGAGGTGGCACTGGGGCACCAGAATAATGTACCAAGTTGACTACCATTTAATTAATTAATTAAAAGCTCTCGTATCAATAGGGGCACCACCCGTCATTGGACGGGAAATTCAACTTATTATTTTATTAGCACAGATGGCTTCAGGTCTTTAACCTTAAGAATTAAACATTAAACATTAAACAGTCTCAGTTCTAAATGTGTAAGTTCCCAGTGGCATTGATCCTCTTAGACCTTGTTATGAAGAAATATCCAGGCAGCGAAGTGGCGGTTAATTACACCTTTTTATTAATAAATGCTAAATATCAACATAGAACACTATGTGATGTCGGCTCAGTTCACTCTGCACCGTGGTTCAGGAACTTGAAGGTTCTGGTGGAGCAGGATGTGCTGGTTCTTGGCGGTGGTGTCTGTCTGGCTCTGATGTTGGCCTCAACTTCAAAACTCATTTAAAGCTCACTAAGAAAAAGTTGTCGCTGGACAGTTCAGAGTTATCAAAAACGAGAGTTGCTATCAAAAAGTACTTGGTTCTGGCTGGTGTTTCAGGCGGTATTTAAGAGGACTTTAAGAAAACTCCATTATACTTTCAGTCATAGTGATCAGCTATAACTTCAGAAGAACGGTCTACAAAAGTTTAACTTGAAGGTAGCAGGCACAAAGATTATAAGTAACAAAGTAAAACTTAAAAGGGAAAAAGAAAAACTAAAATAAAAAAAACGCAAAGCGGAAAAGAAGGGGCTAAGGTTTTATCCTCTGCATCTTAGGGGCGTGTTCTCCTCTGACAGAGGAATGTATGTGTCATCACTAAAAAGTTTTAGACGTACTAAATTAGATTTCTGTTTCATATTCACTATGTTCCAAATCCATTTTCATTCCTAACATTGCATGGTATCCAGAATCAAGATATTTAATTTCCAATACATATATTCATTAAGTCTTTACCAAATAACTTCCTAAATGGCACGACACACAATGACCTAATCTTTAACATTCTCAAGTTTGCATTAACTTCCATTACTCTAATTATCACATGACACAGATTAAACTGACATGGATTGAATATACTGTTGGTTAGTTTCTAACTTATTAGACACAGATTATTAATTATATGGACTTCCTTTTCCTTTTCACACATTGGTGAATTGCAGTGTTATCACAGGATTTGAAGCACCATCCTCAAAAGTTGTAATTGGTTAGTTGGTCATCCTTGGATATTCATGAACATGTGGGTTACACCATTAGACAAAAGAACACATTAATTAGCATTAACTGATCTGTGGGCACTTTGGACAGTTTCTTTAACCACGTTTAAACTTATAGCAGAAATGGAAGAATGTTCATACAGACTTCCCTCATTCCTCTCCCTGATCAGTCTGGCCTGGGCCTCCGGGGTCCACGAGTGAAGGAGAGACCGCGGGGTCGCTCGGACAGGACCCTTCTGTCCTAATCACTGGTTCATAGAGGGTTCAGAACGTATATGTTGATAGAAGCCATTTGTTAACTTTGTGGCAGTCACTGTGAGGCCTTTTACACAACACCTACCCAGAAGCAAGCTTTGGGTTCCATCACTTCATAATTGTTACTTATCAGTCTTTTTAGCGTTCATCACGTTATCATCCGGAACTCTCATACAATAGCATCCTGTTTTGGATAAGTCAGTTCAGGGCTAATTCACAGCCAGTTCACTGTTAAAGCATGGGTCCCTTTTTCCTCTGTCCAGGAGGTCATAGGGCAAGTGAGGCAGCCACACTACTGGTTCGACGGGCTACACCATATTGACTTTAACACGTTGTCCACAAATCATACTAGATGGAGGATTTAGAGCTGGACAGGCTGCAGCTTGCTGCTGATGGGAAGTCTTCATCTTGTGTGTTTACTGTGTTCATATTCAATAAAAGTCAAATTTTAAAATACACATTGACAAATCTTCCAGTTCTTCAATGTTGCAAGATACAAATTTCAAAATCAAGTTTTCTCAACCCAAAGGGTTCCATACAGCTTTGCAGTCTCTTCCAGTTCCTCTTTTCCCATTTTCACTGTGTCGGGCAATTGCACCATGACTGAAAATTAACTATATCCCTCACAATGACAATGAAAATTAATGAAAATGTGCCCCATCTCTACAGTTTAAATTGTATCTATAGATCGTGTCTCCTAAAACAAGTTAAAAAAAAAGCTGTTCCAAGGATTGTGCTTTACTCCCCGCATCTTTTGTAGCCTCTCTTTCAGCCCTTATTATTCTTTTTGCTTCTCATTTTCCTTCTTCTTGATGTTGCTCTGGATTCCAACATCTATAGCCTTCCTGTCGATCAACACAATGTCCAGTTGGTGAGCAATTACCAGTTTGTCAGTCTGGATCTGGAAGTCCCACAGGATCTTGGCTCGGTCATTCTCAACCACTTTGGGAGGCGACCATTCTGTCTTGGGGACTTCCAGCCCATACTCAGTGCAGATGTTCCTGTACACTATGCCACTTGGTTATGGCATCTAATGGATGCTATTCCTGTCTGCATCTTACACCCTGCTATTTTATGCTGTATTGTTTCAGGAGCATCTCTGCTTAGCCTGCACCTGGGGTCCTGTCTGGTGTGGTAGACCCTCTGGGGTCCTGTCTGGTGTGGTAAAGCCCCACCTCTATTGATCTTGTGCTAAGTGCCTGTTGTGCTCCCATGATCACTGCTTCTGTGCTTTTAATTCAGCCTTTTCCAGCCACTGGTAGGATTTTTTATTTATCAGCCATTTCTTTTATCTGTTGGTGGTACATGTAGTGTAGGGGATTGTATGTCCATGAAGGTTTATCCTCCTCTTCTTCATTATAAGATTTCTGCTGCCTGAGGTATTCACTTAGCAGCTCATCTTTGGCAGCTGTCTTCCTGAAGTATTTCTGCAGCTTGGTTGTTTCGTCCATGACAGTGGCTCTGACGTTGACCAGTCCTCGGTCTCCCTCGCTCCGCTTTGTACACTCTAAGGGTGCTGGACTCGGGATAAAAACTTCAGAAGCTAAAGCTAGGCACCGTTTGCGTAACTACCTTTAGGGTTAGCCTTGGCAGTGCTGACCCTACAAATGGCTTAACCACATATGTAAGATTCAGTCCTTGGAGTCACCACCGTTGTCACAGGTGGTATAGTGTAGGGAGAACAATCAAGAATGCTTTAACTTACGTCCTTAGGGGGGATGTGAAAAAAGAAAATTTCCTGTCTTGACAGTGTTGGTGACTTGAGAGCACAGCCTGCACTGGAAGCAACTCCACAGAAGAGCCCTGCAGGCAGACCCCTCTTGAAATGGAGGGGGAAATGTTTAAAAATGGAAGGGAAAGATTAAAGCAGAAGGCTGCAATCTTTTATCCCAAAGCAGAGCCACAACACTCTCTCCTGGGTGGAAAGGTGGTTACATGCTAACCAGGAGAGCTGGGGGGCACACACAGAGGAGAGGGTAAAGATGAAGAGATAAAAGTGCTGACTGTAACACTGTGCTTAGTTTCTGTTGTGCTTCACTAGCCCCTTCCATTGTGTTTCTTTTTCATATGTGTCATACATGTATGTACACATTAACATTAATATGTGAGTGAGTGAGCAAAATCATCATTCTGGTGTAAGATGACCAAAAACTGAAATGGTTGTTTAATTTTGATGAATTTAAGTTTGCTTACGGCAAGGTGGAATATTTAATTATTATTTACAGTGATTTCTTCAGTATTAAACAGTAAATGTTTATGTCAGTGAGTTGCGAGTCTATAATCTGCGAATCTTTAATCTATAAAAGATGAAGTTTGATTTCTACAATTCAGTGAATTTAAAATTTCAAGCGAGAGAAAATAAGGAATATGGAGCTTGATAGAAAACATTTTAATTGTCTGAAAATCTGATTGTAAACATGATTTGCAATTGTTTCCTTCATTTTTGGACTTTAGTTGCAGTAAAAGCAGTGTAGGGGTTCTCCTTTAAACTTCTGTCAGTATTGCAGTATATACATTCTTTGTTTCTGCCTCTTTGGTGTGTGTGTGTGTGTGTGTGTGTGTGTGCGTGCGTGCGTGCGTGTGTGTGTGTGTTCACATAGTGAGTGACAGTAAGGCAGTTCCTGCCTCAGAGACCCCAAGAGCTCAGGCTAGTGTGTCGGATGCTTCACTGATCCGGGTCGAAGCTTTTATTTCTGCATCCCCTCAATGGACAGCCACTCTGTCTGTCGGGTTAGCCTTGGCAGTACTGACCCTACATGGCATCCAGCACCTCAACTAACAGATGTGGCTATACAGCTGCAGACTCATCTGCATTATGCTGCGTGTTTCATAGGAAAAAACAAAAAATATCCCGGTTTTTAAATTAAAGTGTCCTTTGTCCACGAACTTTTAGATTTGTTGACTCTCAGACATTTTAAAGAGGGTCCAAAATCCAAAGCTGTGATTTCTTGTTATCCTTGAATCATAAGGTGAATATTTGATCAACCTGCCGCTGTAATTCTCTCTGTCTGTTTCACTGAGGCGGAAATAGTCTACCATAGTTACAGTGAGCTCCAAGCTAGGCCTTAGGCACCAGTCAGAGCTGGGAGGGAAATTTCACTAAACAAGATCCAGAAAAGCATCCGTTTTAAGGAGTGGCTGTCCAAAGCAACTTCTGATTGGCTGACCTCTTTGTAGACAGTTGTCAGATTAACAGCCAGAATGCAGCATTTCAATTACATTTTAACTCCATTGCTCTGTAATGATTAGTGTTCCCTCATTGTATTGCTGTCTAGTTTCTGCAGCTATATGCTTTGAGGGGCTTATGTGAATAACAAATTACTTTTTCCTCTACCCTTAATGAATTTTTTGTTCCAGCAAAAATATTATGAAATCTTCTGTGGTGCATGTTTCAAACACTCAAGAACAGGCATTGGATAAAGATGTATTGCTCTAGCTTTTGTGTGATATATTTCAGTGACTCCAGAGCAGATTCCACCTCTAATCACTTACCTTCATCGCAAGATGGCTCATCAATAGCTGTCTGTGACAGAGACGTTGTGGTTTGACAACACATAAATAATTTATTCGTCATATCATTGATGTTCTGACAGAGAGGGCTTTGTCAGAGGAAGAACACTGAAGATGTGATGTATTATTGGGTTTTTGAATCACTTTTCAAAATATTATACAGGCTTTTTGTCTGCACCCATTCTTTTTCTTATCTACTGAGGGAATGCTCTTCAAGGTGAAGTGCTATGTATACAGGACCATCTGTATCCTCCATCAAAACTGTTTACATGCAGCAGATTCTTTTAGCCTTCTGTAAAACTCCACATTATGTTTAACAAATGTTTGGGGCAGAGGCCCTTTGCTTTGCAACCAGAGAGTGGCTGGTTCAAGGTAGCTGGAGTGGTGCCAGTTCACCTCACGTGCACTGCCAATGTGCCCTTGAGCAAGGCACTGAACTGCCATCTTTGTATTTCTTTAGGTCCTGTGTGTGAATTTCGAACAGTGTGTATAAATAACTGTGAAAAAAAATTTCCCCATTAGGGGATTAATGAGATCAATATTCTTCTTCTTCTTCTTCTTCTTCTTCTTCTTCTTCTACGTTTAAAGTTTCAAATGCCTTATCCATGGAAGACACACTGGCTGTGTCCCGGTGAGGCATTTCATTTGCACTTCATTAGCACATACCAGACATGTCATAGAGTCAGGTTACAGTAACCAGGATAGGCCAATTGTGGGAGCGAATGTGATATAATTTCTATTTTCTGAGTGTCTACGTGATACCACAGTGTCGCATTCTGACACATTAACATGTTGCGATTTAGGATGTGTATAGGATGATATAAAACTATGGGTGAGGCTGTTTTGGCAGGCTATTTTATACAAGTCAAATGCTGTTGCTCTTAAAGCGGTACGCTACCAATTTACAACTGCACTCATATAACATTATTACAATGGTCAGTATTTTGTCCATCTCTCGAACCTTGGATCATGCCCATGATCACAGTTCGATGTTTTCAGAAGTGTATTTGATTCAGAGAGAAAATACTACATTCATGTCTCAGATACTATTTTTGTGAGTGCATGCATGAATGCACATGAACAATACGTACACGCACATGTGTATGATTCCATCCGTGTTCTAGCTTTTTAATATACATAGGCTTTTGCAACCCTGCTCACCACACTGTTATTTATAGCTTGCCACAGTTTGCAGGCCGCTGTCATGTCACAGTAAAGCACCCCATGGGATGTCTCTATGTCCACATGTGCACGTCAGTAATGGCCAGCAGCAAAGAGCTGTGTAGGATTTGGGCTCTCCTCCACCTTCCTTCATCTCTCTCTCCTCCCACTTCATTACGCCACTCTCACCTCTTGTCCGTCCACCTACTCCTGTTTGACCTTCCATTTCCACAGCCTCTCCTCCCTCTGTGGCTGGTTTTGGCTGTGGAGAGGTGTCCTTATCTCTGATGACAGTGGGCTTGATGCCAGCCAGGCCACCACTTTGCCCCCAGCTAGCGCAGCTCTCAAGAGGGACAAAGGGTCAGGGAGCAGGGGAAGTGTCACAGACTGACCCACTCCACCAAAACAAACCACAGAAATATTTTTCAGCACTGTCTGAGGCTTGGCTGGGGACAAGGATTTGAAGTTTAGTACACCAGCTATATCTTTTGTTAACCATTTTTTACTTTATAGTAGCTTCTGGTCAAAAGACCATATAGTAAATATGGACATTCAGTTCCACAATGTACATTATGTTCTGGCTGTATTTTCCCAGGAGGAATATGGATTGGAAGGAAAAAAATACCTACCGGGTAATAATCACAGTTTTGAGGGCACATAGGGGCTATGCAAGTTTCAATTTCACACTCTACTCTCCTTTCCCACCCGTTTGCTCAGTCTCTCCCCCTCTCTCTCCCTCAGTCTCTCCCTTTCTCTCTTTCTCAGTAATCCTCTGAGGCAGTGCTGACAGCGGAGGTATGATAGAGGAGGGCCTGCTGGAGCGGAGAGGGAAATGATCTGCTAATGGTACACTCTCTCCCATAGGACACCTGCTTACACTCCACAGCCCTGCTGCTCACTCAGTCGGTGTGTGTGTGTGTGTGTGTGTGTGTGTGTGTGTGTGTATGAGTGTGTGTGTGTTAGAGAGAGAGAGAGAGAGCAAGAGTATGAGCCATATCCTCAACCATGTGTGCCTTTTCTCAATCAGTGTACCGCACTTTCATTTCCCTGCAACTTCCTGTCTGTGCAATCCTTCCAACTTTTTTTTTTATGCCTTTTTTTTTCGTCGTCACTCCTCTCTTTAATTGTTATCTCTCTTGAGCATTCATTCCTACGGAAATCCATCAGGACGTAACATCAACTTCTCAAAGCTCATCTGATCATGCCAAGCCTGATTAAAAGAATCCACACTTGATCATTACACCCATTGTGGTAACAAAGCACACAGCAATTAATAATCACTCTTCACAGTGGCTTTGTTGGCCAATTTCAACCCTCTCTTGTGTGGATAATAAACAATCAGCAAATTTTACATCCCAGTAAAACTTTATGAACATGGCTCCATTTGTCTCCCTGGCTCACTCACTGTCTAATGTCTCAGCTTTGCAGCTAGTCTTTCCTTCTCCGTTGCCCTCATTTCTTACTATGCATCCAGTCCCTGTGCACCAAGCATGTTTGTTATCCATTTAAGTCAGCCCTGTGTAGAGCTGCATTTTAATAGGCTGAGAGAAACCAATTGCTAGCACATTCCCGTTAACCCCCACAGCAACAACCCATGCATTCAATCTTCTACATACATCTCGTCATCTACATATGCATAGCATGGAAAATGTTAATATGTATCATGTATTCCAGCTGATAACTATTCCATGAACACCCGAGAGATTATCTAATATTTATCTGTGTAATCATGAAATTGAATCCATTAAAGTAATATATATTCTAATAGAACGCTATAACCATAATCAGGTGGCTTCAGGAACCAGTGAGGGCAAATGAGCACTGTTAATTGGCATTTCATGCTGAGGCAGCAGGCCACACGGGATGGATCTGATACCATACATAGCCTATACGTACCATGAAATGGATGGGAATTTGAATTTGTGAATCAGTGTCGCTCCAGCCCAGCCTCCTGGTGCTGGGGTACCTGGCCACCCGGTGAGTGGGATGTGTCTTCTTCAGGGACCTGATCTGGGCATTGGCTTTGCCCCAGCCAGCCAAGGAGGGGAGGGGAGATGGGTGGATGGGTGGGTGGGTGAGTGGATGGATGGTGGATAGATCAAGAGCCTCTCTGCCTAGCGAAGGGGCACCATATGTGCGATGCGGAGTGAGACGTCTCCCAGATCAGCCACCATCTGGGAAAGAGGACTATATGCCAGGAATAGTGCACAGAGAGAGGAAGCAAGCGAGGGAGAGAGTGAAACACCACACCACAATAGATGGCTTGAAAATCTGTCAGAGTGAAAGATTGAGAGCTGGACAGGAGTAGGAATTCATGGGGGGAAAGATGGATTGATAGGAGGGCTGACAGAAAGAAAAGCAACTGATTTAGAGGGATGTTGTTTTCATCTGCTCTCTTGGCCCAACAACCAGTATTTAAGCTTTTCCTCCCGTGGTTGAGCCTCTGTCCCTTGTGTCCTCCCACTGGCGTGTGTGAATGCTGTATGTGTGTGTGCAAAGGGGCAAAAAACGGTCAAACCAATTCTCCTTATAAAAGAGAACCTTACCCTCTGTCTCCCTGTCCCAACCCCAATCACAGTACTTCCTCTCAACCCTAGACACAGTATCCTTGACAGGCACCTAGACACACATGTGTGTATGCATGTGTGTACATGCATGCATGTGCGTAGAATTCAAATTGTCTTTAATGGGTTGAAAAAATCCCGTTTTCTGTTTCCAATACTGGTATGTAGCCATGCAAGTACTGTAGGTCTGGTTTCACTTGCTTAGGTATTGAGATATCTGCAGACCTCACTGTGAACAGTTTATATTGGAGCGACCTTCCACTTGTCAAATATTATTTAGGATGATATTCTATAAATTACAGAGCATGTCCTATGGATAATTCAGAGTAACAGCGACACTGACCTTGCAAAGAGGTGTTACTGTTGATTTTTTTTAATCACCGCTAATGCAGTGTCAGTCATTCCTGTGTATGTGGATTAACTTTAGGAACTGACCTTATTCATTCATTCATGTTTTGTATTTCAAAGAGAATGCTGAGCATAGTTAGACTTGATCCTAACTCTGGTACCCTAATGGAGAGAACGGCAACCGTGAAGGCAGCATGATGCTTCACCAATTTACAAGTAGTTGCAGCTGAAAAGAATAGCAGTAGCGGTGCATTTTACCCTGCACATTATGGTCAATCCTGTGTGTTGATTAGGACATGTAATGCCGTTTTTTAATTTCCTTGATGAAGAAACATTGCTGACTTTCATTCTGAGAATCAGCACCTCCAAGTCTGGGGCCATGGTTCGCTGCCGGAATCAGTGGATTGCTTCCTCTGGGTTTGGAGGGAGTTGCTGCCCCAAGAAAACAAGTTCAAGTATCTCAAGGTCTTGTTCATGAGTGAGGGTGAAAAGGAGCACACGATGGACAGATGAATTGGTCTGGTGTGGATGCTGTACTGGATTGTAGCGAAGAGAGAGCTGAGCCAGAAGGCAAACCTTTCGATTTACTGGTCAGTCTACATTCCAACCCTCACTAATGGTCATAAGCTTTGGTTATAGTGACAGAAACAACGTGATTGTGGATACAAGCAGCTGAAAAGCGTTCCCTCAGCAGGGTGTCTGCGCTCAGCCATAGAGATAGGGTGAGGAGCTCGGACATCTGGAGAGGGCTCAGAGTAGAGCTGCTGCTCTTTTGCATTAAAAGGAGCCAGCTGAGGTGATTTGGGCAAATGGTTAGGATGCCTCACGACTGGCTCCCCTTAGAGGTCGTCCGGGCACATTCAACTGAGGGAAGACATCGGGACAGATCCAGAACTCTGTGGAGGGAATATATATCTCATCTGGCCTGGGAATGCTTTAAGCTTTGCTCAGGAGAAGGACGTCTGGACTCCTGCTTAACCTGTTGCTGTCGTGGTGACCAAACCGCAGACAAGCAGAAGAAAATGGATGGATGGATGGAAGGAAGATTGTAAAGTAACATAATTGACAGTCACAAAATGTTGATATTGAACCAAGTGTTAACACTTAGTTGACACATGGGTTCAAGTTAGGGACCACATTTATTGGACTTAGTTTAATATGCAAAAAGTTTACAGTGGCTTGCAACACACAATGTGGTTATTGTTTTAACATTTGGCCAAAACCACAAACTTTTCCTAAACATTATGAAAGTGCTTTTATTGCTCAGCCTAAGTATACACCACATGAAGTGAGTAAGTTATTTATTCTTCTTCTTATTATTATTATTATTATTATTATCACTATTATTATTATTGGGATGGCCTTGGCTCAGAGGGTAGCCAGTGACTTATATGATACCTCTGGCACCATTGGTGTTTGAGTGTGGGTGTAAAGGGGTAAATGAGAGGCAACTAGTGAAGCACTGTACTACCTTAATGCTTTGTTCTTAAGGAAGAAAGACGCTATATAATGCAGCCCATTTACCTATTAGTTTTAGTGGAAGATTACAGTATTAATGTTGCTGTCGATACGGCTTTGCTTTTTACTCATGGTGGGTTTATAATTCTCTGAGTTATTTTTGTGCGCCCTCTCAAAGACTCCTTGTTATGGCTCACACTGAACCGACTTTGCTCGTGTTTGCAGTGACAAACTAATCAAAATACTGCACTGTAATTGGTGGGTAGTGATGTGTAGCCTGTAATTACTGCAGTCAAGGTTGCTTTTGTTCTCCAGCACCATCCTTGAGGGATGTGCAAGAGGGTCAATATTCTGCAGGCTTGGGAGCTACAATATGACAGCAGTTGGAAAAACCTATTCTTATGCCAGCTTGTCATCTCTCTCACATAAGAGGGAGATTCCTGTTTTGTCATAAGCAAAGTGAACCTTGTGTGGGCAGAGTGTGTGTGAACAATCATTTTGTGTCTTTTATTTGCACTTACTTTGGAGCAATTTGTAGTGATTTGTAGTGTGCATTTGTGTTAAAGCTTTTTTCTGTTGAAAAAAAAACCCTTTATACATCCGCTGTGATTCAAAGTTTTACAACTTTTAGTTCTTTTTTTAGGCACTGTATGATCATTTAAAAGACGGGAAGTATCAAGAGCACAAGGATGTTCACTATTCATTGCAATAATTGCAAGTGTGGATTAGGATGGCAGCAGCAGAGAACAGAGAGATGAAGACTTAAAAGCTATTCACAGGCAAGACTAAAAGGACAATGAAAAAACATGCAATGCGTGTATTAAAAGAAAGTAAAAATAAACCATGCTTTTTATCTTTTTAAAAACTGCATGAAGGTTGGATATCTCATGTAGGAGAGCTTGTGTCAGAAAAAATGAAAAGGATTAGACGCTAGGATGCTAACAGGCATTTCTCTCAGAGTTGTGACATTATTTGATAGCACAAGAGTAACGATCTGGAATTGTGGGCTTTTGTCTGTCGTCTGCTCCTAAATGAAATACTTTAATATCAAGCCGCAGTGCTCGAAAAGGATCACAGCTCACCGTAATAATGTCATCAAATGATGAAGCTGTTTTATAAACATGAAAGTGTGAGGCGTCGAGGCATGATACCATACTCATTCCCCTGCCTATGACGAGGTATTCTTTCTGTGACCTCTTTAGCAGCCTCGTAGACATCATTCTATTTTACAGGCAAGAGACTGAACCCTGTATTACTGTATATTCATGTATGAACTGAGATGCACTACTTCTACATTTTTGAAACAATTGTATCACCCAATTCTCATTCTTCGAGCATACCGATCATTAATTATCAGAACTTGGAAAGCATGCGTACTCTCTCCAACCAACATGCACTTTCCCATCCTATTTTAGCAGATAATTTCAGATCCCCACATGAAAGACTACTCCATTAGGTACTCTGACAGAACTCTCCTGTAACTCAGACATCCCAAATGAATCTAACATTGTAACTTTGGACCACTTCTTCCTTTTCTTTGTTTCACCAGGGGCCCTGCTTGTTATTTTTGGGTAATTAATTTAGAGCCTGTGTGCCTTGTTTGTTGCTACACCATAGCATTGATTCATGTTTACACCTAAGCGGCACAATTAACGGATCAATACGAAGTGGAGAAACAGGGAGCTCTTCAGTCAGCTTTTGTTGGACATAAATGAAAGCAGGTCCACACACGTACAGTACAAGCGCGCACACAAAACACCGGCAGTGCCTCCTGACTACTCCATATGCAAATGTGCATGAGTAATGGCTGCAAGCTAGACTGAGAATGACAATGAAGACAAAGCAATAGGACATATTTATTTACCAAGGCATGGGAAGAAAAATTTAATATGCCAATGGACAGTTATTTCTTTGACTATTCAATATAACCTTTACATAATGTGCGATTCCATTTACACTAATTGCTTACATTTAGTCTTCCATTACTGCATCTTTCATACACGTCAGTGAAGCTCATCAGATTCAAAAGATTTGAAAGCTTATATAAGCAACACTCAATTACAGCCAACTGCGGGGGGGCAGGGGTGGGGGTGTTGAGGTTGTCAGGGTTGTCTCCTGCTGTGTGTGATGGCGTCTCCATCTGCATAACGGACATTAACAAAAAATACAACAGGGGGCCCAGTCCAAAATCTGAGTGAAATAACATAAAACCTCTGATAGACCAGGGGGTGATAATCTGTGAGGTGGGAGTGTGTGTGTAAAGGGGCCCATCCAGCCACATCAAGGCATGTGGTGTCCTAGTGTGTAATTGTGTGTGTTGTATAACTGCCACCCAGCGCTGGTCAGGTATGATGGATGTGAGGCAGGCAGGGGGCTGATTGCTGTGGTGCCTCCCCCCCAGGGAGGGATGAGGTTGAAGGTTTCAGCTCCCTGATCACCAAGTGATAGATGTGTATGGGATGTTGGGCTTTTTAATGAGAGAGAGTAAAGGTCAGTGTGTGTGCAGGTGTGCATGTGCCCTCACAAGCATGTTTGCAAATGTGCAGGTATGTTGCTGGAAAAGAGGTGTGAAGTCCCTTTAAATCCAATACACATTTTGTACTCCGGCAAAATAATCTGAGGAATAATGCCTGTTTTGTAGTCCTGGCACATATCATGAATAAGTAGTGTGTTTGTGTGTGTGTGTGTGTGTATATGCGTGTGTGTGCATGTTGGAACTCTTCCACAAACTACAGCAAGCAGCTGCTGCTGGGTGGAATCATCTCCATACCATAGAACAGCAAGACAGGCCACCGTCCATCAGAGAAGGATTTGGAGGATTTAAACTGTGTGAAGGTGAGGCACTCAAACACACATCCTCACACACAGTCACACACACGGTGAATCGCATGTACTCCAAAGAGAAAGAAAAAAGGACAACGACAAAGCAATTGAGGTGGAGGAAGAGGATTTTGCTTCCGTCCTCTTACCTCCTTTAAAGTGCTCTATCTCTGCAAACCACATTTGTTTTATTAATTTAATGTCACATCGGGAGGAGTCTGTCAGGCGGCTGACTCAGAAACTCACTTCGCAGAACTTTTTTTTCTCTGTGTGCAAAGTACTAACAGAACAAAGCATCATCGTGTAATAACAAAGCAGGGAGAGAAAAAAGTGAGAGACAAAGAGAGGAGGGGCACTGGGGGATAAAAGTAGCTTCCCTTCTCCGATTAAATTGCCCTTTAGATAAAAGTAAATCTAGTAAAAGGCAGTGAAGAAAAAAAATGAAATTATTAATGATTCTCTCCTGTAATGTGATTTTCAGCCTTAATATCAGAGACGAATAATAAGGAAATAGGGGGAAAAAATGTGTGTGTTTTAGTGTTTTGGGAACTTAATCCCTTTAAAACAACTCTGCATGCATTAGACCTTAAACAAGCCACAACAAGGGAAAGCTTCAATATATCCAACTGGGAGTTGAGGCAATAACTGTATGAATTCCAGCCCATAGATCTCTTATTAATGCATGGGTTTCTATTCAGCAGGGACTTGTGTAAACATTTTGATGGCTCAATTACAAAAAAAAAAGGACACTCGTTTTCCAATGCACTGTCATCTCTTGCATGTATATTCACACAAACAAATAGAGGCCTTTGGAAATGTAACTGTTTGGGTCGGCAGATTTGGATGCGTCTTGGGTCAAAGAATCTCATCAGACAAGATGCTCCAGCCAATTGAAAGTTAAGGTGTGAGTCAAACAATAATGAACATGTGAATTAACCTAACAGTCAAAGCAATTGAGATATTTCATCAATTCTCATTTCCCATTTGTTATCAGTGACATTATGGCCCAACCATCTAAAAAAAAAAATACATTAATCTTGGCTAAACACAACAATTAGACCATTCAGTACATGTAAAATAATAAGCAACTACTCAGGCATGTAATCGCAGTAGGGGAATGCGAGGGGGCATGTTCCTGCCATGAAATACGGCCAGTCACGTCATCAGATCACTCTGCTGTAAAAGAAAACAAAAAAACAAATAAACTGAAAGCTAATTTGTTCCCCTCAATATTCAGTGATATTCAGAGTTCACTGAACACATTCTGCATCATGTTGATGTAAGCCATTATGTCAACCAGCAACAGCGAATACAAAATGAATACCGCTCCGTGTAGTGCTGAGAATGTTCTTTGTTTCACTTACATGTAGCTACTGGCTATGTTCTGTTGGCCTGTGCGGCACTAAGAGTCGATACTGAAAAAGCAGGTAGAAGTTGTCTTATGAGATGAGCTTGTTTACATAATTTGTGCCCAGTGTGACCTTTTCAATGCACATAGAGGTCTAAATGACACGTAAGGTGAGTGATTCATTCCACATGGTGTCTGTTTTGTCTATAAAATGTTTGCCCTTGCAATTACTGTATGAGCCACATGGAATCTAATTCAACTAGATGAAATTAGAATGAACCCTTTCATGCATGAGTTATGATAACCTCAGTCAGGATTTTTATTCATCTTTAAGCATGAAAAACAAGGTTTGAACTTTCTCAACCCATATATTCTAAAGATATATTTACATGTCCAGTAGTTGAAATATAGCTAGTGATTCATGATGTACAATTCAGTGGACATGTGATTAATCATAATTTCCTCCCAATATGAAATCAATACTTGGAAAATTTTGCAATTGCATGACTCCTTAGATGTTACTTGATGTCCCCATATTTTTCTTACATGCAAAGGTTTCTTTTTATAGAAGGTTTGAACAGCAACTGATTCTGGTGATTCTGGCTGTCTGTCGACCATCTTGGTTTCACTCTTTTTTTTTTCCCTCTTGCGATGGTCTTGCCACTGGGTAGCAGTGTATGAGATGATGCAGTAGCATCCACTGCAGTGGCTAATGTGCAGCTATGCCATCAAACCTCATGCATATACAAGAAAACAGCTTTTGAATAGCTGTACACTGTAGTGACCTCTATGCATGAAAGGGTTAAGATTAAATTATTTCCATGCTATTGTCTCAAATACAAGAGCAATGAAAAATTCTCCTCCATTCATATTAAAATGGACAACTAGATACATTTTATGATGTAAGTATGCTTTTACTGTGAAAGTCTAGTCTTTCCTGCAATTACTGCTAGTTATTTTAACCATTAAACCGCAGTCTTCTACTTTTGATATATGTACTGTAGTGTCTTTTTAGGCAACAATCCTCAGCTTTTCAGGAAAGGGAAAAAGTACAACTACTAGACAAACTTACTGCTATACACTGTGACCAGTATTCCCAGAGATATTCATCAGAGACGAGAGGACGCTAATGTGCCCAGTCTCCCTCCTCTTGCATTCTGGATTCTGTGTGACCTCATCAATCAACATGGAGCCATAATTTTCATCAGTAACACTTTCATCAGATTGCTGCTCCCCTGCTACGTACAGTCGCCTGCTTACTTTTGCACGTTCATCAGCATATAAATGCTACATGCCTACGCTCACCGCGCTCAACCTACAGAACATCCCCCACATTTCCACCCACAATGGAGGGCGTAATGGTGCTGTATTATTCTTTGCCTTCAAGGCTTGATAAAACAGAACCTATCTGCTGTTAACTCAACATGTTTAACTAGTCCGACTGGTCTGGGAATGTCGTTTTTTCAAAACAGTGTAAAAGAAATATATCTGTTCTTTAACTGTAACTTTCACAATGAAGATGAAAATGAAACAGCCACTCTCTAAGAATTCAGCTGTTTCTTTCTGTTATCCTGTGTGTTTTTCCGCTATTATCCTTCCACCGGTGCTGCTGTGCCCAAGAGGGCACTGTTTGATGTCGAAATTTGTATCTTGCCACAGAGGTGGGAAATAGGAAATGAGATTTGTGGCTTCTCAGAAGCATCCGCCTGATTGTGGCAGCAAGTAAGCCTCAACTTTGCTCCGCATTCTTGACACTGCCTAGTATTTTTAATATCAATACTCCGTCATCTAATTGAAGACAGCAGAGACTTTAAAGGCCATCCAATACCACCGGAATGCCAGTGGAAACTGCAATGTGAATATAGACCCACTGAGCTTTGGTGACATTTATAATATAAAGTAGTATTGTCCAAGTCCTTTTAATGGAAGATTTAATTCAAACCCCCTGTCATAGATACAGAGAAATGTCAGAAATGTCACCAGAGAAGTTGTCAGATCTGTGTGTATTGGTATACTTACCAATATAAAAGCATTTCTGGAGTAGGGGTTCTGAAGACATCTTGGATTTTCTCTCCCTCTGCCTTTGGTGAACAGAACAATAAATGATTTGGTAATAGTGAATCATAATAAAAAAACTAAGGAGATACCAAGCAGAGAGAAAATGCATCTGATTGCAAAGCAATAAAAAATGACTGATGAGAAAAGATCACTGATGAATGTTGATGATTCCCACAGTATTCTTAAAAGACAGACGACTCCAACAACTGAGCCGGTAATATCTGTCTAAGAAACACGTTGTCATGCATCGGTAAGTTGCTGTTTGAATCACTTGCCTCTGTATCGCTTGAAATGCACAAAAGCAGCACATGTGAAAAATACTGTAAAAAGGAACAATGCAGTGTGACTAATAGGTTCATGTTGAAATACAGAAAGAAATACAGAAAAAAAAAAACGTAGATGAATTTAGAATTGAATAAGCACTCAAGAAAAGCCAAAGTTACAAAACTTGGTCTGTAATCATATAAAAGTGATACTGAAATATTCAAAATTGCTGCATGTAATGCCAGTGCTCCATTTAAGTAAAATGATACCCAGTGACATGCCTACTAGCAAAACTAGCAAACCTTTATACTCATGAGTATCATTGAATTGAATCCAGCTTTTTGCGCAATCATCAATATTGGTGTTCTTGTTGGGCCATGGGGTTTCTATTAGCATACACATAAACAGGAGGCACCTTAAAGCATAATATCAGTTTTGTATAACTTAGATCATATTATGTAGATTTGGCCATCATTATTGGTAATAAAAATATTGTATTCACCAAGTTTTCAACGAGATCCCTGAAAGCAACGACAGTGCTCAAAATAAGTAGTAAAACAGTAAAATCATTACCAAAAATATCCCACAAAGACCAGAAACTCTCCAAATAAGGTGGTTTAGATAATAATACTCTGTTGTTTTGTGCATCTTTTCAGCCATCACACCAGGTTCGAAAAAATTCAGCAATAACTTTGATGAGTACAATGTTATCAGAGCCAATAGAAACAACAGCCAAAACCTGACTAATATTGTAATAAGTTGGAAACCTCCGGTAATGAGACCAACAAATATGAAATGTAAATTTCTCCATTTGGGTGCTTCTTTGCGTACGTCTTCATCATAGTTGGCCACATTTGAAAAGTAAAGAAAAACATGCATTTTAATTTTAGTTTTACTTCAAGCTATCTTAAATGTCTGTATTCATTTTCTAAAGCCCCAGTTTGTTTTGTATTGTATTATTTTGATTTCTTATATGAGGGCAGAAACTAGGAGCAAACACAACTGACAGCCGCATAAATTCCTCCCTGCCTCTCCCTCCCAAGAAAGTATTTAAGTGGAGCGCAGTGATGTGAAGTTTCCATTCTTCAATAGCAGCTTTGTGACTAAGCTCCAGTCTTGCTAATGCATAGCCTACGATTAATGACTGTTTCCTAATTAACACCCATCCGGGCAACACAATTAAAAATAACTTCAAAGAAAAACGTAAGCTCTAAAAATACGGAGCAGAGCAGGAACTGAAATAAACTACTCTGTCTTTCCATGAGATAACACACACACACACACACACACACACACACATACACACACGCACGCAATTCTATATGGCTATATCACCACAGCCATGACATTATTTAATAAGGTAATACACAATGCATTTTCCCTGTAGTTGCAGCACCTATTATTCACAATGGTTTGGGGATTAAGGAAAACGTGAAGTTTATAATCTTTTGTGACCATTCAGACATTCAGATATAATCACCAACATCTATAGGAAGCCACCTACAGCAACAAGCTGAAGGGTCTGCAGCAAACAACAAACACAACTCGCATGCAATCCACCTCATTATGATTCATCTCCTCTACACAAGTGAGCTGAAAGTTATTGCTGGGAAAATTATAAACAAGCCTTTCTCTCTCTGCATCACATCTGTCCTGGCTATTGCCTGATTGTTTTGTGGGCACTGTTTAATAGCCAATTAGGGGGAGACCAGGACAGCAATCACAATAGGTGTGTGTTTGTGTGTAGGAGGTAGCAGGCGAGACGAGGTAAATTGTGGTGGTGGTGTTGAGCAGCGCTTTATGTTGCTCAACATGTATGTTGCACATTCAATAGCATTTCTTTTGTACCAAATGCCATTGCGCTTTGATACAAATACATTTTCTCTTCTGTGTACACTTTTAGATGAAGAAAAGTGGTTTGAAAGGTCATGGGAAAAGCAGCCACGTAGTTGTATACTCAACTACATTTCCCTCTCCAGGCAACACATTTACAGCTCTGATGTTAGCATTAAATAAACAATGTGCTTTCTAAATATGCTGCCTTAAGGAAACCTGATCATTTGATTAGATTATCGGACAATCCGCAAAAGTAAGAGGTCAAATTCGGTGATGCATTTCTGCAAAGAAGAAATATGTCACCCTCATAAAACACTATGATCTGCTATGACCAGAGGTAAATGATATATCACCTTGAAGCAACACAGAAAATACTTGTTAGTTTTAGCCTTTTCATGGGATTTTTTGAAGTGACAGCCAGCACCTCAGGAGACAAACATAAGTATAAGTATATACAACACATAAGTACTAAGTACATGGCAAAAACATGAACATGAACATTCACCGGCCATATCTCTGTGCCTTTATGTCTTCCTGCAGTTTGTAAATCCCAGTGTCGAGTATGACCTTTTCCAAGTCAATTTGTTCTCTCTCAGCTTTAATTCTTAATGGCTTTTGTGCTTCTTTTCCTTTTTTTTTGGTGGGTTCAGGTTTGGGGTTATCAACCTCAACTAGCTGCTGGCCTGTTGGTTCAGCACATGAGAGAAGCTGTTGTGTTGGATGAGGGTGAGCAGCTGAGTGCTCAACTGGACTCAAGGGGACTTTAGGTGTTACTTTGACAGTCACTCTCAGGCGCGTCAGTAATTCCCCTTTGCCCTATTATCGCCAGTCAGTAAGCATGGGCTCATATATAATCAGACGGAATATGAATAGTTAAACGCAACTCAAATTTCAAACAGATCACAATGTCGCTTTTCAAATAGTGACTACATCGTCTTGTCTCAAAGCATTTAGTTGATACTGATTGGTATTTGATTATGCCTTAGCTGTGCAATTGTAACCTCTATAACTGGAGCCAGAATTTTCAAGCTACCTGGTGCACAGAGAGTCAAAATGGACATTACGTCTGTTTGTGTAAGCGTTGTCTCTCTATGCCTATAGCCTTGTACCAAGTACTTGACCATAGCCCTGACAGCACCTCTACAGATAAGGGTGATTTTTAAGTCAACATTTCCATTCGCTCTCTCATACCATTTCCATATATGTTTTTTTGTACTACAGTGTTATCAACCTTCATTCCCAGGAAAGCAACAGATGGCACCAGTTTATGTAATATGCTTATTTGCACATGAGCAGTGTTATAGTCCATTTCACACTGTCCATGGGAAGTGCAGTAATCATTAATCATCAAATTGGCATCGGCTCTACTTTTCTGTTAGCAAACACTATGGGAGTTACCACAGCAACATTCAAAGGCAAAGTTTTCAGTCACTTGTTGCTTTTGAGAATTAAAGCACTGAAGTAAATTCTGAAAGTTTCGTGATTTAATGAAAAATTGCCAATTTGGCAGCAGTTGAGGGCTTTCAAAAGGGTCCTGAGCCAAAGAGTTGTTTAATTTTGCAATAATTATACTTCGTGAAAGTTGGGAAGAGGACATAATGCATTTATATAGCTGCTTTAATCAGTTTCATGCTACAAACTTCCATTCAGCTACTATTGGTACCCCTCCAACTGCCAGCTGCTGGCTGAATAGCTGATTACTGACCCCTTTTCTGACAGCTGACTATTTAATAGTTTTTGTTTGAAATAAGCATTTCCCACATTCCATCACTGTAGAGATGACAAGAATTATTTCAGTTGTACAGAGGACACACGCAAGCCTAGTGTGTCTTTCCTCCCGCTGCATTTATTCAATCTGCTGTAGCTTGTTGTTGTGAAAACACAAGTGAGAATCAAATTGCTAGAAATGATCCAATTGACATATATGTTTGCACATGTTAAGTGGGACTTGACACAGTGAAGGCCTCAAGGAAGTGTAAAGCTGTCCAACACACAGACATAAGGTGAACATGAGTGCCATGACAGATGTTGCTCAGATTTGCTGGTTTGATTGGACCTGACACACTGTTCTGACATTTGGCAAGGACAATTGATTATTCAATAACTCCTGTCAGGCCATGATGGATCACAACTGAATCACAGATAAGGTGCATTGTCTGCAGCTTTTTCTTTTGCAGTTGCCATGCACTGGGCTCAAGTATGGTGCTAGATGGATGCAGTTTGCAACTGTAGTCTTCTCAGATCAAGGGATTTTTCTGCTCATTGCAATCACCGTAAGTCACTGTGCATTTGTTGACCTACTACTACACACACACACACACACACACACACAGAAGCTGAGGGTATATATTTTATGTTTTTATTTATCCACTGGTTAACTCCCTCTAAATGGTGATGGTAAATTCAGTATAGAAAAGCCAATAGGCTAGAGTTTGTCATGTTAACTTGAGATACTACAGTTATTGATATTTTCTGTGTTTTTCAGGTCAATAACAGCAACGAGACAAGGACTAGCAACACTGTGTCACTGTTTGTGTATAAAATGTTAATTGGGTTCTGCTCAATGTTTAATTCGGTTTGTATAAGCTCTTAAACAAATCTTCTGAGCTTGTGTCCTCTTTTTATCATTAGTGTCCAAATGCTTAAGTTCCCACACCACAAATTAATTACAGCACACTCACAAATGCCCCCCAAAGTGCCATCATTAAACATTCTTTGAAATGTAAACAACTATTAAACCAACTTCTAAGTGCTTTCGAGCTTGGTAAAGATCACTGCAAAATGCACCAGGCTTTTTACGATATACATTTTTTACAAAGACAAAACAGCAGTCTCTTACTCTGCCACCCAGTGTATAGAACCGTACTGTATTCATTACTGCAGAAAATTAGCGGCTGATTTCATTTTTTCTGACCACATTTCAACCAACCCATTTTTCTAACAGAGGAAGTAGATGGAAAATACCTTCAACGGCACTAACATTAAGAATGCATCAATCCCAAACTCTGTCTTTGTCTGCCATGACTTTAATAAACAATTCAGAGAATGGTCAGACATGACCTCTCCACATTAAATCCTGTCTCATGTTCACTTTCATTGTAAGAGACTGTCTTTAAGAAGAAAATTGACAGCATCAGTCATATCAGCCAGGGTCCCAGACAAAGGCCTCTAAACAAATTTGAAATAGAAAGCAATTTGTATTTTTTTTTTAGCATTTGACATTAATAATAATATTTATTTTAATAACTTCACATTACACCGGTCTAACATCACATTCAGCCAGCAATCAAACTTTTCAAACCCATCAGAATAATATACAGCAATCTCAGCATATATGGTACAACTCTATAACACCAGATGGGAAAACATAAATCATACCAAAGAATAAGGAAAAAGACGCTCGGTCTTAGCATTTGGATAGACCACACATCTTTATGTGACAGTTACAGCTCACAATATTTCAGTCTCGTGGCTCAAGTTCCGTCTTGACGTCCTGAAACCCCTCTCCTGAAACGAAACCTTTTGCCCACATATCCATGCACATAATTCTTAAATCATTTTTATAAGTCTCTGCAAAGGGTCCTCCTAAGGCAGAGTGTGCCGAATAGTAGGGAGTCATACGAGGTTGTAGACTCCATGTTGCCTGTCCTTGGTAGCTCCGCTGCCTCACGGGGCTGGGACGCTAGCAGGTGAGTAAGCGGATTATTTCTCATAGAGTAAGACAGCAGCACAAAGATGACTAACAGCTTTATCTTTGTTAGTGACATTGTTGGTTACGTTGGATTTTAATGCCAGAGACCGGGGTTTGTTCTCTGTCATAGGTCTGCAGTTAATGTTAACATAATGCCTTTATGTAATAATAATAATAATAATAATACATTTTATTTTTAGGGCGCCTTTCAAAGCTCACAAGGTCGCCGTACAGAATACACATACAATATAATAATATATAATATGAACCGTAACCAAACTTTTCCTCTAGTGCTTTAGTTGCCTAACCATACCCTTACCTTAATCACAATTTATTTACCTTTAACTGCAGTATTTCCACGAACCTATTGTAGTTACCATCCATAGATATTGTACAAGGTGGGAATTTTGGAAATATTAGCATTAAAACTGTGTAATTATAAAATTTCGAGTTTTGCAGAGTTGTCCAATATTGGCATTCTTATCTGGCCATATGGTGGAGCTCCATACAGTGATGTTTGCAGATATTAATTATTGGAACTGGGGCAGAAAAATTGGTTGTTGATTGCTGATTAATCATTTGTATTGTTTAAGTCCTTATCCCGTATTGGTTTGTCCTGACCTCTGGAGTATATGTGACTTTATTTAAGCCATAGTATTACAAAGATTAATATTCCCCTCACTTGTATTTTAATAGGCTGGCGATGAAGATTTATGTTTAGATGTAAATATAGTCAGGTCTTGCAGACTACTGCAGATCGCTGGCACCATTTTGATGTTGTTCAAGCAAGTAATTACGTTTGCCCCATTTCCCCAATCACTTCACTTGATTCTCATGACCACAGCAGTTCAAAAACTCAAATAAACTCCAGCAGCACTTTATGATGAATGGGTTTTTTCCCATCTCGGTACAGTCTTCCTTGGTCGTTCTGTTCTATGCCCCCATCCTTTACTGAATAAAGAACTGCCTGGATGTGCATTTCAAAGGCTTCAACATTATAAAAGGAAGCGTCAGGCACAGATGAAAGCTTCACTGTTGATTCAAACATCCAGCACCATCCCTTTCCATATTCGAGCAGTCCTCCGATGATGACATGTGTTCTAATCATTGGGTCATGTCTCTCACCAACATGAAAAGTCCTACGTCGAGAAATTCTCAAAGAAGCAGAGGAAATAGAAGGGGAACTGACTTCCTGGATTGGTTATGTCAGGGAGGAGAAGAAAACGTTTGACACTTCCTTCTCTGCTTTCCCTTTTTTGAAGCCCTCAGGGATACAAGGACTATGTAACTCTCTACGTCTGATTAGGGGACACCTATTGGGAATTTAGCAAAGGCTGAAATGGATTTTATTTATATATTTATGTGCATGTGAAAGTCATGAGGGAGACGAGCCAGAGTGTCAGGAGCATAGGTCTCGGGCTAGTACATGCATTTTTTCACGATATTAATAGATTGCCGAGCACTGAGCAAGCTGACCTAGTTAAAGCCCCTTGAATGGGCTTTGTTACTATGTGCAGTGCTGAATGTGTCCCACTGTGGGCCTGTGATTGAATGAACAAATACTATTTAAACGCTCTCTTCATGTTGACAGAAATGCACTATTAGATTAAATCTTACTTTTTCATTACAAATGCAGCATGCGTGCAAAATTTTAACATAGATAATTAGGTGTGGGGGTAGGGGGGTGAAATTATTATTATTATTACTTCATTCTATAACTTAACTCTCTTTTTTCAATTCTTTTATGAGTTCAACATGTTGTTTTCACAGAACATGTAAGTTACAAAATTACACATTTGTTATGCAGAATATCAATCTATCCACCATTGTGTCAGTACATCGGGAGTTCTGAGAAGTCCAGCTGGTTCATGGGGTCAGCTTCAGTCATGGTTGTTGCCATGCTATGCCATATTAGCAGTACGCTGTGAGGCAGAACACTGAGGTCATCTGCCTCATATAAAGATATTCATGTCTTTGCATATAATATCACCCCAAACGCTGTGTGTATAAACATAGAGCTAGCTGTTTCTGCAGTGTAAAAGTATGAGATCAAGTTAAGAAAGCAAATTTGACATTATTATTGATGCGCTTACAGGAAGATACACTGTCCTCTTTAACCACATCAAGATAGCGACAATACTAATTTAAATAGCAAAGGTGGAAATACCTTTATGATTAATGGTATTTTCTATTTATAAATGAACACAATGCTATAATCCCTATAAATATAATGATCACTAAATGGCCATTGCAGTCACAGTGTATTAATCCTGCTTTTACTAACTATAAAAATTCCAGATACATACATGTTCCTTTGGGCCGATGTTTTTATGCCAGTGACTTTATTTCTTATAGTTTTATCTATTTACTATTGGTTGTGCCGAGATAGTGAATGTGATGAATGAATGAGTTGAATAGTAACTGTTTTTGACACCACAAAATGACAGAGGGGACGGTAGCTTGATCTCTTTTCCACTGCCACACACACACACACACACACACACACACACACACGCACACACACACACACGCACACACACACACACAGTAACATCCACCTGTTAAAGCCTCTGCCAACATGCACTGCAGGAACATGAACACATAAACACACACACAGAGACACTTACACACCATCTTGGCCAAAGTGCACCTGATCACAGCCCACACATGGAGAAAACATACATATAGCTCCACTTGCCAAAAGAATCACAGCGTGTTGTGTCAGAACCGTGGATGACTAAGGCAGGGAGAAAAAAAAGAAGTCAAAGCCTTTTAGTGAGCAGAAAGGAGGAGAAGAAAAACACCCGGCTGGTTCTTTGTTGTCTGCAGTGCAGAGTAAACTACATTGTGGTCGCTCTGCTGTCTTATACTTTTACACATTACAACAGCTCTGCCTCCCACTAGAGCTTTCGGTCTTCTGTAAGCTCTTTCACATCAGAAAATTCACATTGTGCAATATGTTTTGTTTTAGATAGGAAGATGTGGAAGTAAATATAGACGAGGAGCATCTTTGAAAACCCTTTTTCGCTTCTCCATACCCCCCAGCTGACCCTCCCATCCACTCGCCTGAGTGAGCTAGTAATAACTCTCTGCTCCCTATTCACCTTTTCACCTCTCATAAGGTTCAGGTATTGTGGTACTGTGTGCTAGACACTGTGCACAGCACTTCAACTAACCTCATGACCTTATCCCGTAACTTGCATGCACACACACAGGGAGATCCCCATTGCCAATGCGCACACTTGAACCTGCATGTCATGTGTTTTCATGGGCACTGCTCCAATCACAATGGCATAAGGCTAAAGCACACTGGCATAAGGCTTAAGGACAGTCATGTCCATTGTGGACTTATGCAAGCGCACATACACAGACAAAACCATATTGTGGAGAAATCTCTGTGGACATTCTTGCATCACTGGTTTTTGCCCCAGAGGGAGAAAAGTCCCTCTGTCATGACAGGGCCACAGTGAACATTGTTCCACGCAAACATTTGACTGCATCTGTAGATACAATATGGTAAGCTCAATTTTCAAACGAGTGTGTGAAAATTGTCATATTAATGCCTTCAATTAGCACAATCAAAACATGTTTTCATAACTGCTCCTGACTAATCCGCATTATTATGTGAGTATTTCAGTTTATGTTGTGTGAACATTTGCAGTATGGGTGTATGTTTACTGTGGCAACAAATCCTAGGTGTAATTCACTGTTTGGAATGTTAGAAAAGCTTTAATTATATGATTAGCTGGTGAGAATAACATACACATGCAAAAGCCTGATTCACTTAAGACACTCCGAGTACCAAGTGAGGTTTAGACGCTATTTATCTTCAGTTCTAATACAATGCTTGGAAAGTGTTCTGAATTCTTGACAAGTACTTTTGTTTGTTGTGGAGCAAAATGTCGCTGCCGCATTTTGAATATGAGGAGACTGTGTATGTGTGGGTGTGTTTGTGTGAGTGAATAAGAAAAAGTGAAATCATTCAAATAGCCTTTTCCCAGTGAAACTAGATATCAAGCTAACTCGCCCGAACTCCCCAGCCTGGTAGGTGCATCTATATATTTACATATTGTTGAGACAAAAAGTATTAAATCTAATATTTTATTTAGATGTTTTTTATACTTGAGAGTATTGAAGGAGGAAAGTTAATTACATTGCATTGTTACCATGGTGAAAGCAAAACAGTTGATTAATCTCGCTGATTCGCTGCCAGTGAGTTCAGTTTTGAGTGCGCCCTGGGAAATGGAGTCTGCAGGTAGTGAAATACAGTGCTGGTATATGTACTTCCCAGCCAATAACACCTTAAATCCAAGTACACATAATGAGACTGACTTTTTTTAGGCAACCAGAGTGGAACAGTCATGGCAGATAAATAAAATAAAAACCAAGAAAAAGTGCAGTGGCTGCTCAAAGTAGGGTACATTCATCACAAGTGCCTGACCCAATACTGTTCATCAGGCAGACCTGAAAAAGGGCTTAGGACTAATAACCTTGTGTCACACAGCAAAGATTTACAGGGACCTTTGAGAAGTTGTGCGAAACTATTATGCAAATTATGCACATTATCTTGCCTTTCCTGTCTTCTCCATCACCAAAAACTGTCACTAATGTGGTCCGCCTGCTGTGTGGGCTACATACAGACAGGAAAGAGACAAACAAATGCAAGCAAACAGGCAGACATGAGTAACTTCATGTTTTTTTCTCTATCTGTCTCTTTCTCTTTCTTTCTGTTTGTCTTGCCGGGTCTTTCATGCTCACACATAGAGACACTTTGTCAGACTGATGTATACTCACGCAAACACGCAGCGTAAAACAAAAAGACAGAGAGCAAACAAAAAGAAACTGAAAGATGCTCTGCATGCAACCACGTCTGTATGAAGAGATATGCACACATGAGCATGTAAGCGTCTCCACAAAGTTGCACTCGTGGAGTGCATACAGGAACAAATAATCATATAGCAGTGAGTAATCAGGTCTGTCTGTGGCCTTAATTACACTCCCATTTGGCATTTAGTCACTCATGAGTAGCCAACCACACCGGGATAAACAAGCCGCTTGGTGTCACATCCTGGCAATAACAAGGGTGACTCTGGGGCATTGACAGAGGGCAAGAATTGAGAGGTGAAAGTAGAATAAATATGAAGAAAATGCCCACAATTGAGTAAGCTTTTTGTATGCCCCGCAGCAAAAAAAGATCATGATATCTCTGTATAAGGTTGGAGAGGTTAATGATGCGTGCCAATGACTCACAAATTCCTTTGCCATGTGTTCATATTTCTGGCCTTCAAAACACACTCGTCAGCCTCCACTGTGAAACAGATCAAAACAATCCCCGTCTCGCAACCACCTACTCACAGTTTCAGCTCCTCAGTGATGGAGGACCGCGCTTCGAGTGAACAAAGGGTGCTGCGAGACATTTTACATAAGCAATATAAAAAAAAAAGCCTCATTCTACAGCAAATGACAAAGCAGCAGTGTTATGCATCATGATCGCTTCTTCACTCGACTGAGAGTTCATGTTTGAATGAAGACGTTTTGTTCTCTGATTAGCTGGCTTGCTTGTCTCTGTTGTGACTTTATTGCCTGTTACAGGTCAGTGAAGCGCAAGCAGACGGCAGGGGTGGGAGGTTGACACAGTGCCAGAGGCCTGTGCAGGGGGAGTTGAGTCTTGCTGGTATTGTTGCATTCGCTGTTGGTAACTGGTAAAGGTCAGGAGGTCACGCATCGCAGGGAGCCAAGTTTACAAGTCATTCTTGTTCGTATTAAGTGTAAAATTTTGTTCATTTTCTGTCCCATAGAAGGACGATTTTTTTTCTCATTCCCATGGCATTTTTTTTTTTTTTGGATATTCAGGATTAGGTCAGTAGCATGGCAAATAGAGCAAAAGGGCCCTTGTGCACAAAAATTACACTTTGATTAGGAATATTCCCTCCAGTTTGTGCTAGAAGCAAGTGCAGCAGTGTCACACCATTGGCATTTTTATTTATCTCAACAACTACATGTAGGATTTGAAATTCGACTAGTGCTTCATTCAAAGCTGCAGGCTGATGCCAAGCTTTCCAAGACAGGCAGATGAAATTTGATTTGATATTGGGTAGCCTGGCACGTAGCTGGACCGTAATCATAGACCGGACTTGAAGTTGAAACTGGAACTTGATTTGGTGCGTGCAGGAAGACGACAGAGCAAAGCGGTAAACTTGAGGGCAAGTTGTTTATTTAAGAGGTAGCAGAACATTTGCCATGAAAAATTTCTGCGATGTTGACAGTTAAGTCTTTTGTCACATCCTGACATGTCTACTTAAACCTTTTGTCAGGACTAAAGGAAGTGGAACTGAAGTGGTTGTGCACTATCATGAGAGCTATGACTGGATTGGACAGGAGATGGTGAAAGGAATGAAAGAAAAGGACGGGACACCCCAACCAGTAAAACAAGACAATGACTTACAAAGATTATTTTCTGCTTTCTGCACGAGTTATAGGTTTGCTTGGTCTGTATTGGTTGACAATGCCAGCAGGGGGTGGAGTGGCCATCTGGTGTGTGTGTGTACGTGTACAGCTTTTTGTTCTTTGTGAGAACCAATTTAATTTTAGCCCTTGGGAGTGAGGATATTTTTGGAAAGCGAGGACGTTTTGGCCGATCCTCACAACTTCAGAGGGCTGTTTTAAGGTCAAGACTTGGCTTTAAGGTTCAGGTTACGGTTAGATTTAGGTTAAGATTAGAGTAAGGTTTGGGGTTAAGCATTAAATTGTGACGATGACGGTTAGGTTAGGGGGGCTGGGAAATGTCAAAGTAGGTCTACACAAGTATAGAAGTAAAAGGTTATTTGTGTGTGTGTGTTTTGTGGTTGATATTGCCTCATAAATCTTTCTTACATTTCCAACTTTACTTTCTACCTTTTATGTGCAGAACTTACAATGAGAGACTGATTATATTGTGCATCAATTGGGACGAAGTCAGCCTGACAAATTAGCACTACGCTGCCTTCAGGTTGTTGATGGAAATCAGTGCAACAGCGTGTCCGTTGCTGTGGATACCTTGTTAACACTTTGACTTTGTGATATGAAGTTATGTTACAACTTGAGTGATATATTTGTGTTTGTGTTTGGTGATGTTCTTCATGTAAGCTGTTTTCTTTAATGGTGTGACTGCCCCTCTACTTACCTGCTGATGCTGTTTTGCAGCCAACACTGCTCATCAGTCATCAGTGCTTTTCCCTTTGCTTCCACCACCATCTCAGCATCCACCTGTGAGCGTAGACCCTGTAGGAGATGGGCATTTTTTCCCATCTAGTAAGTTTACATGAAGATCCACGGCTTTGATTCTAAAATATAGACGTTTTACCCTATTTCAATAAATGTATTTTAAAGTTTAATGAATTAAATTTCAGACATTTGATAAGCCACTTCAAAACATTAAAATCCAATACAATTTCAAACATAATCCTGTGTAGTGAGTGGTTCGGATAAGAATTAAAATGACACAATCAGAACCAAGTTGGTGAACATTACCATTGTTGTAATGATAGTTGCCATCGTCATCATCATCATCAGGCCTGTTTCAGTGCTGTATTTCTTGCATTGGATATAATAGAAGAAGAATAGTATAGCCCCAGTTGCTCCTGGTAATTGTATAAGTTTGAAGTATCAAAATGTATTGGTTTTTAAGCCTGTTTCTGAAGACATCTGCAATTTCCTCTCTTTTCACAGCAAGGAGACTGTTTAATAAAAAGGGAGCACTGTGTACAGAAAGCTCTACTATATCTGCAGTTCTCTTCATCTCTCATTCACTGCTTTGATGGATAAAAAGCCTCCATCTAGTGTTGGGAGGTAGCTTGGTAGTATTATGTATGTTCTGAAGATCAAATACAGAGAACGGGAAGGTGTTGGTCTTTATCATGTGCATCAATAGAAGCACATTGATGTCACATGAATGGGTGCCAGTTAAGAAATGGTTTCAAATTGCTTTTATTACATTTCTAGTGAAAAACAAATAAACCTATAGAGGAATTATATGGCAGGTTTAATTGTATGTAGTTAGAGAATCCTTTTTTTTTTGGTCAAGATTCTGACAGCAGAATATTGCACAAGATAAAAATTGTTAATGGCCACATCAATCAAAAAAGCACTACACAGACAATGTCAAATTATGACATACAAATACATTTACTAAAGATTAAGCTTTCCAGGAACCAGCATGGTTCTTTTGCCAGCGCTGAGACACGGATGTTTTAGTATATTTATTGTTTCATTTCAGATACGCGCCTTAAATGCAGAGGATTAAGATTTGTTCCATACAAACTCAGTGTCAGATGGCCAACATTTTGAGTCAAATAATAATGAATGTTACAAAGAAGGATACATGTCAAGCCTAGCAACAGAAAAACACCAGAACTTAAAGCTGCTCCAATCTATATACTTTTGTTTAGAGTAGATGAGTTGACTGTGTTGCTCACAGTAGTAAACTCACAGAGAACAATCACCTGACTCTGCAGTACCCCTTTGCTCTACAAACCCATTTGGTCCCTTGCAGCTCATTGTTTCTGGAGTTAAGGGTTATGAGCAACGTCATTTTTTGGTTCAGTCTTACTGCTCTCATCAACTTCATTTCCAGACACAGCATGCAATTGTTTTCCCAATAAAAACTCTGAAAGCCTTTCACACAAAATTAGTGATTAGCTGGTCCACACAGTGGATTTAGCAATTAGCAATTACAAAGCCAAGACCAAGACAGATGCTAATGTTGCTTATGTATCTGCTGGATATGTAAATATGCATCTCTTTTGCTAACATGTTCATTGTGTCAGCTATAGTGTGAAACGTGATGATGTCAGTGTTGTGTATACAGCTTATTACGCTGTATCCAAACGGCCAAAGAATCGGATATTGCAGGCTTAAATGCACCACACCTCAAATACCAATCAGATCAAGCAGTAATAATGCATAGATTGTATCAAGGTCAATAACTAGCAGCTGATGATAGCATCAGACTACTGTAAGTGGAAACAGAAAGGGAGTTGTGGGCATGTGAAACGTCTGAGAATGTATATAGATTAAACATAGAACTCAGATGAGTGGCTCTGAAAGGACCAAAGTGAGTGGTCTGTAACACATCTGCAACTGAAGCTGCAGTTAGGGCAGCTTGTGGCAAGGGCTAATGAAATTAGAGCTGGTTGTCAAGCTGAGGCTGACATTGCAAACTGCTGCTATTAAGGCTGTGCTGCTAGAGACTGGGTTTTTGCTTGGGGCAGGCCTGATTGACATATGTATCAGCTGGCACAACAGCAGTACATAATAGTCATGCTCTGAGATAATAAGACTCACATTGCAACGTGAGCGCACTATTATTGGTCGTGCACGTCCAACTGGTTTGGACAATGCCGATATGGAAATGTGTGCAATCTGTGAATGTGGAGCATGCCTGGTCATGACGAAGCTAAACTTCATAAGCTTTGCTGGCCTGATGGAGAGACTAAGTTGGCTAGGCTAGTGCGGCCATGGAGGTGTAAGTATGGGCATCTATTATTCAAGACATAATTATGCAGTGGTCCGCTTTGTCAGCCAGTCAATCAGAACCCAGCTTTTCATTAGGCTGCTTGTCATTGCACCGTGCTGGAGGCATGTCTCTCTCTCTCTCTCTCTTTCTCTTTCTCTCTCTCTCTATCTCACACATACACACACACATGCCAGTGAACATAAACAGACACATACTCACATATGCACACAAACCCCTTCTCTTTGCCAATATATGATTACAAAAACAAGAGGAAGCTTCAAGAAAAAAGTGGCAGGATGACAATTGCTCCCTCCTCTCATTTTCCTACTCTTTCGTCCAATAGGCCCCCACTGAGACTCAATTTAAATGTCAAATGAGACTGATTGGATTATAGTGGAGTGAAATATGAGAGAGGCAGAGTGAGAGGGAGGGAGGGGGAGACGAGAGGGAAGGAAGATATAAAGTAGGTGCCGAGGAAGGGTGAAGGTGAATTAGGGGGCAAAGAGGTGACGAGCCCTTAAATACAGAGCAGCACCTCATAGACCTTAAAGCACATAAGGTGTGCCTTCTTTGATCGCACTAGATATTTGACACTAACTTAACCATGCTTAGTGTGGAACTGTTTTGAAAAACTTTTAATGTAGACTATAAGGTGAACGATAATAACATGAAATAGTTGATACTTTTTAACTGAATTTACTCAGAGAATATGTATATATATATATATTCTTTTACATCCTGCTATCATGTGTACACTACAAGAGTCTGCACGCAGACTGTAAGCAGGAAGCAGAACCTGCTCACTTTCACTAGTTACATATAAATAAAGCATAGGTTCCTCCCAAACATCATGAGTCATACCCAGGTGAAGTCCTGATTTCAGCACAGACTCCTCCAGTCAAGCCATTAGCTTGATAAAGTGGATAACAGGATAAATGAATGAAGTTGATCACATCATGGATTCCACAGCATGTTGCTATTTTGTAATAAAACTGGCTTAATGTCTGCAGAGCAAATGAATCATTATGATTAGCGCTGACAATGTAAATTCACCCTATTAGACAATCTATCAGAGGTCCCTGACTGAGATGCTACATCTCAGTTGTAGAATATAATATAAAATAGAATAACCAACATTGAGCAAGCAAGGACAAAGCAATATATTGCCTCTGATGCATAAACCTAAAATTAAACACCAGGGACCACATGTATAAAACTCAAACTATATGTACGCATAAAGACAGAAACGTGCATATGCATCATTTTTGTCAGAATTATAAAGCCATTCGTACACATGGTTCTGTTTTTTTATAAATCTCAGTCACTGTGGAACTGGGTGCACGTGAATGAGCCACATTTCCACTCCAAGAATTTGCTATAAATGGGCATAAAATGCCCTCAAACTTTTGCTTACATGTCAGTACTTGAGCCCGCTCTACCACACATTAGACCTGCCAATGAGCGGAACAGCAAGAAAGTGCAATTTCACTATTTCACACTGGTGAGGTTAAAAGCGACCATTATGCATAGCTGTGCTTATGTTTAGCAACCATACCACTAATTCATCACACGTAGAGGAATCCATCATTGCACTGATATCTCAGTTATCATTGTTAAAAAATCAGAAAGATGATCAGTGATTAATTTGTAGCGCTCATCTTGACATTACATTAAATTACTAATGTATATGTATAAAGTGCTTCACAATTCAGGATAAAATCAAAAGATGAGGCAAACCAGCCAATTCATGGCACATCATTTTAATGTACATAACGTTCATAAAAAGAATAATGAAATACATTCTTTTTTTTAATTACAAGTTCATGTGTGGGAAAAGGCGTACTCGTGGTTTTTGTGTGTACACATCGCTTATACATCTGGCCCCGGAGCTTTATAGTGTTGCATAAACCTTGCTGGAATGTCCTCCGGGACACAAGAAAGATCGGCTTGTCAAAGATTCCAAAACACAGGAAAAGGTGTTGTTATCCTTTGTGCAAGCACGTACAAAGTTCATTGGTGGTTGGTTGACCTGTATAAGAAGACTGGGGGGGTAGTTTGAATTTTGGGACACATCATCAGTAGTGCTCCTCCAGATCCTAGGGTGTTTCGGCCTTTCACACTATACACCTTCACCAGAGGCGGCCGGCTGCAGGGCGATCAGTCCTGAGCCTGCGTCCCATGCCCAATTATTCATGAGAGTCACCTTGTTGTTAAGTGGCAGACATCTCATGGGACTTTGCATAGCAGGGTCGTCCTGTCCCCTGAGTCAAGCCTAAGCTGACCGCATACCTCCTGGTTTACTACTTGTGGGCCCAGCAGGGGTCCTTCCTCTTCATCCAGAGCCACTGGCTGCTTCTCTCTGCTGCCTCTGATGCAGTTTTGATGGCTGTGCGCAGGCTCTGGCCCCTGATTCCCAGGTCTCTCAGCAGTTTGCTGGTAGATGTTGCCACAAATCCTCTGCATCCAACCTCCACTGAGTGGACTTCCGTGTTCCAGCCGTGATGTTGTGCTTCAGCAGCTAGCTCAGCATAGCGTAGGTGTGTTCGCTCATATGCCTCGTCCACGGAATCCTCCCAGGGTACGGTGAGCTCGATTATATAGACCTTCTTTAGGGAAGGGGACCAGAGCACCAGATCAGGTCTTAAGGTGGTGGTGGTGATCTCTGGAGGAAACACCAGTTGTTTGCCGATATCCGCGAGCAGTTTCCAGTCACGTGCTAAGCACAGCTGACCTCTCTCCGATGGTGTGGAGCTGCTCCTGGTTGCTTTAGCCCCTTCACAGACAAAGGCAGTTCTCCATGGGGGGATGGATACTGGAGGTGGTAGGGAGTTGATGGAAGTTCGCTTATCCTCCAGGATGGCCGCAAGGCTCTTTAGAACCTGGTTGTGGCGCCAAGTGTACCGCCCTTGGGTGAGAAGAAAGCTACAGATGGCTAAAGCTCTCCCGTACACTCTACGTCTCTCTCTTGAAAATGCCAAGAGTACATGGTATGACTGAAAGGGCAGGTAATAGAGAAGAGAAAGGCAGGGTCAGAGTGAGGGTCTAAGACAGTGAAATAGAAATTTGGTAAACCTTGATAGATTTGGCCAAAACAAATTAATTATATGCCAAAAATGAGAAGTTAGAGATTAGAAGACCAGGCCAGAACAAAGGTGATGACTTCCCAACGTTCTGACAGAAAACAGTCAGACGAAGACAGAGAGCATGAACTCCTGCTGTACCGCCTGCAGTTTGTGGCTTGCATGTGTTTGAGTAAGAGTACCAGAGATCTCATAAATATGTATGTCTACATCTTGTAGCCTACATGTGTGTTTGTGTGCATTTGAATGTTTACTCTCTTTATGACCGGACGTCTCATTACCAAATGTGACGAGTGGTGAGGATGGAAAGAGGAGGAGGCGGAGGAGGAGGAGGAGGGGGGGGTCCATACTGTAGACCTTGGGATCAAAGCCACCAGCGCGTGCTTAAAAAAAAAAAGAAAAAAACTCAGCTCCACTCCACTCCAGAGAGAAACGGCGTGCAGTAATGATGTTGACTCAAGTCTGATCCATGTGTACACTTCCTCCTCACTCGGCGTGCCTAGAGATGGAGGCTTGTGGATGTTTTATTTCGAGGAGGCGTGCGCATAATAAGTAAAGTGACAGGGGACTACAGTGAGATCTACAGTACACCGAGGCCGTCAGAAAATGTTTGAATAATGGCACCTAATTGGTGCCCGATATGTTTGGGAACAAACATGAGTAAAGAGAGCAGTTAGCTGTACTTAGCAAGAGTTTGTTCAGTCACAGTGGTCCACAGTTTCCAACTGGCATGTCAAGGAGTGGTTGTCTTAATGTACAAAACCAAATGTTGCTCATGTGTTTGCTTTTTCCCAATTTAAGTTAATTTTGAATGTTTGTGAAAAGGGACGCCACCATGTGAGATACGGTAAACGAACTTCACTATATGCATTTGCATCACAAATCAAAGCAGCCTTCACTGTAGTATTGCGTCGGAGAAATTCCCCTCTGCTCTCTTTACCCCGACTCCCCCTCCACGTCAGAAGAGCAGTAAAATGAACAATGAATTCTAAAGCTTTGGCTGTTAAACAGTTATTCAAATTGTCAACAGATTTATTTAATCAGTGGAAGACAGAACCAACAACACATGAGCAGGCTGCCTGCAGGTATGTGTGGATGCTAATCACGAGTGAATTTAGAAAACGGGAAAAGCAGCTTCATTAGCCAAGATGTATAACAAAAGGAGCAGGGGAGGAGGAGGGGACGTGGCGGGCAACATAGGGGGAAGTGCTGGGAGAGAATGGTGGGAGACAAAGGATTGGTGTCGGTGTTGGGGTGACAAGATGGTGGAAGATTGAATTTCATGACTGGTTTTGATGGCAAAACTTAATGTTGAACAGAGATTAAAACATGGGATGAAAAACTATTTTAACCAGGAATGATGATCAAGCCTTTGCAGCAGCTTCATATAATGCCTTTAATTACTATGCCACATGAACTCTATGGAAGTACAGTGGCAAAAGGACATGTTTGCCTTTTTCTTTCAAGCTTTAAAGCATAATATTGAAAGATACACAGATATTTCTGGCCACTCGGAGGCAGTGGAATAAGCTTAAAAACACAACATTTTCTTATTATCACCTTATAAAGTTTTTTTGACCTGAAGAATGTCAGTCTAGTCATCATTATCAGTGTGGCGCTGGTATGTTCTCCCGAGGGAAATATCTTCGTAACGCTCCGCTATGTCGCCAACTGTGTCGCTCTGCCACTTGCTGAGTTTATCAGAGGTTTTTCTGCGAGTTACCTGTTTTGGTTGCAAAAGGGACTGATGAGAGCAGAACTGTGTGCCTTAAAACTAAAATAAAGAGCAAAAAAACAGGCTACAACTGAGAACTGAGGGGAACTGCAGAGTCTGGTGATAATTCTCTCCTTTCACATTACATATTGATTACATATAAGTATTGACATAGATATTGATTAGTGAAGATTTACAGTAGAATCTCTGATCCGTTGCTGCAGTGTGAAAGGACAATGGTTTAAAAACATAAATTAAACTATTTGTACGAGACTTAGTTTGTACTACTTGACGTATTTAAAAATAGGGCAATAGAGAAAAAAAATCAAATGTGCACTTAACAGAATTGGTCAAATTTTTCTTCCAATTAAGACATAAAAGAGTAATCTAACTATAATCACCTGGCACTTATACCACTGCAAAGCCTTGAAAGTCCTCACAGTGCTGTAACTTGAAAGGATTTGAGGACATTCCTGAGAATATCTGACCCAAATTATCAACACGCTAAAGAAAGAATATGTTTATTTTTGCTTCAAATCAAATGACTCAATATATTAATATATAAATATATTGCTATTTACTGCAAATGAAGGCAGTGAAAAGCTATGTCTGTTATGTACTGGAGCAAACCTTGCACATGTCTACCCGTGCTGCAATAGCTGCAGCTACCTGCCATGTAGCTAATTAAAGTTATTATGAAGCCCTCACATATATTTCCCATCAATTTCTCCTCTCTATTCATTCCTGGAAATATCGGGCGACTTTGCTTTTGCCCTTGGTTTGGATTAATGGGGGGATTTGGTTTGCTAAGAACCTCCAACTTGTCAGGAACAATCCCATTTCAAGTCACAAATGATTTTGTTTTATGGAAAATGTCACCTTCCATTTTGATGAAACGCTTCACAAAATTGTTGTGCTTGCCTGACTGCTATTACATTTTATGCATTAGCTAGTTTGGTTTGTCTTTATTGAGAAATAGTTGTGTCTAGATTTCTTTTAATGCTTTTTTACAACGCAAAAATGTTCTTATGGAGCATGAATGAAAGACAAACAGCAATTAGTCAGCAGCAAGGACAAGGGCTTTGACTGCCTCTCCACCTGATAATGCTTTTGATCTGATGTGTCACAAGATGACGCACAGTTTACAATTACCTCTCTACAGCAGCATTCAGAAAAAAAACATTCTTTCTCTCTTTCCAACCCACATATGCTCAGAAACACACATAAAATACGAGCTTTGAGCCATTTGCCAAGACAGCTCGGACCAGCCCCCAACCTGTTGAGCACAAAGCCGAGATAAGATGGATTTAGGCGCCCTGTCTCTCTTTGTATTTCCAAAGCAAAATGTCAACAATACAAGGTGTCCTAGGAAGTGGCTCAAGCTAAACACCTCTCCTCTATCAGTCTGTCTGGCCTCTGATCCCCTTTGATGCTACGCCGTTCCATTAAAACTCTGAAAGGATCTGGGCTTCTTATCTTCCGTTTGCTCTACCGCAGTCATGCAACCGCCACTGATGAACTACACACTGCATGTTTTGCCTCAGGGGTGTGTATATGTGTGCATGTACAATCTATGGCGCATGATACTTACATGTCACTGTGTGTGTGTGTGTGTGTGTGTATAAATAAGTGTACTAGTGCAGGTAAGTGGCTGTTGATAGTCCTCCTGGCATTGCACGAAGCACCTTGACTGACGTGCGGTATTAAAAGTGTCAGTGTTGGGTGACATGACTGTGATAAGGAGCCAGTGAGAGTCATCCTCATTAAACATCAATCCTGCCTGGCTTACAGGCTTGTTGCCCTGGGCGACACCCTGCATTGTGACACATGCAGTACCAACTAATGCAAAAAAAAAAAAAAAAAGAAGGAAAAAAAATTGTGCTGTTCTAGAAATTGGCCTTTTTCTGTCACCCGGAGGTAATTTGATGTCTTCTTTTATTTTTTACACTGAAGCATTCTCTATTTTGACACTTCTACAGTAAACATATGAGCAGTTTAAGCCTAGTTAGAGGTGCATGTGTTTGCTCATTGTGAGTCCTAAATTAAAGTCTAGTCATCTGTTAAGTATTATAGGATTAAAATAGTTTTGTTACCAACTGCAGATGGTGCTGAAAGGGATTTGTTTGTTTCTTGTCTGTCTCTCTGTTACTCTCATTCTCTCACTTCCATCAAAACATACACACTCAGTGGCGGGGAGAGTGGTATATCAAGCTCAAACCATTCCAGTGTCTGTGTGCTTATCAGTTGTCCTTAGAGCGCTAAATAGAAGCACCACGACTGGGGATTTCTTTCTGACAATGTATTGTGTCAATCCATTGAAAATAGCTGCAGGGATTCAGGAGCTACAGGTGTGTGTGTGTTTTTATGTGTGTAAGACATATGGCGTTGGAGTCAAATGATAACACATATATCTCACTTAAGTCTGGTTGCAGCTCCTTTTTGATATTGTGTATGTTCACACACACACACACGCACACGCACACATGCACACATAGCCTCGGGACAGAGTCCTAATCCCGTTATTCATTATGTACAATGAATTCATATACGAGAGCTCGTCTGGGTGAAATCAACTCACAAATGCAAACAGCTCATTTAGCTACAAGTGCATGTAGCACACATTATAAGGACAACATGAGCTCACATTCTGGGACAATGTAGGGTATAATAGCATGGGTTAAACATGCACTTCACATTCGACATTATATCATTGTGTGTATTCAGGCATGCTGTGCGTAGCAGCCTTGGCTTGCTTTACATCTGAAGAGAGTACTTTTGAGTGTTACGTTTGGGGTGATGATGGAAATACATTAAATGCCTGTAGCTTCTGCATTACAAATTGCAGCATGAATAGATTAGCTCCTAAGGACAGCTTGTGCAGCTAAAATTTCAAATGCAGTTCTGCATTTCACACCCAAAAATGTATTTCTTCTTTGCTCATTTGCCTCATTCGTGTAGTATACGTAGATCAGGCATTTGGCAGAGACCTTCCCCTAATCACCTCTGTATATTTCATGATATATACATAAAATATAGATACAGTAGCATATATATATTCCACCTGTTTCTACTGTGAGAGAATTTATAAAGATATGTTTTATCCCCGTTGGTTGGGAACCACGGAGGCTCTATGCTTTAACTAGGCAATGCATTGCATTTTTTATTATCTCTTACATTGTGGTAACACACAGTTAGTTTTAATTATGCTTTTTGAACAACCGAACCATACAACCTCTTCACACACACTACGATTTCATCACCAACACCACAGAAAACACAGAAGCCCTGCTCAGTTTGTCTGTTGCCAATTCCAAAAAATGGGGAAAAAATGAGGCAAAAAGGAACATTGGAGGAACATTGAAGATGGAGATAACATGGTCTGAGTGTTTTGCAGCAAACTTAGTCGACTTTCTCCAGAACAGTCCTATAAAAATTGTGACAAGCCATGGTTACAATTTCTCAGAAAATACTCTGAATAGATTTCTCAGACACACTGATCTACTAAGTCACAGGTAGATTCATTTTAATGCCAACCTTTGGACCCTCTGGAGTTTGGTGCTTTAAACTGTGTGGTGATATTGATCTTGTAAAATGAGATGCTCTAGCAGAATCACAAGCAAATTGAAACACCTTTTTTTTCATGTGCTCATTTTGTCAGGTGAAAAATCAATCCGTTTGGAAAGTGTGTGCTCCACTACCTTGTCAAAAGCGAATAATGTGCTAGCCTATCGATCAGGGAGATGCAGAGTTGTCAGGCATGTCAATTCTCAAGGGGAGAGAAATGCTGGGATTTCAAAAACCAATCAAGTGCACGTCAAAGTGGTTTCCCACCTCGAGGAACTCATCTTTTGGGGCTTGGAGTCAGACTCACTGTTCATCTTCTATTCATCTTCAAAAAAGCTTGCAGCACCGTGCCCCTTTTTCCTCCTGCCACTAACTCCTTTAACTTTTCCAGGTTCAAACGGACCTTTCCCCTTTGCCTTTCAACAGCCAATCAAATCATTTAGCGTCTAGCGTTGTCCTAATTGACATCAGGTTTCTGAGCCCAACTGCCCCAGTTCAGAGGCCATATTGGATCCAGTCTTAATGATACGACACTGGCCAAGGGTCTGGCACCAATTTGGGTTCTGTCCTGCGGTCGGATGATTTGCATGAGCAAACCAGCAGGGTTTGGCTTTAAAAGATCAGGGTCAGTGGAATAATACAGACATTCACTTTTCTTTTTAATCAATGTGGTGTCCTGAGGCCCTGTACAAGGCTGTTCTGACAGAGTTATTGGGAGCGCTTCTCTTTATGTACTCTGCACATGCTGAACATTTCGCTGACAATCAGCAGTATCGGATCGGGGCTGGATACAGTCGACCCCATCTGTGCGAGTAATAGATACCACTGGATTCTCTGCCCGTTGCTCTATGCCGTTTTTTATTCTTTTTTCACACCAACTGCAACACAGTTTCACTGATGTCAGAGGAGAGACTGATGACACAATTCAGCAGTTCACAAAAGCATGGTATCAATGTGTTGTCCATATATAGAAAGAGACAGAGATCAGTTTTAGCGACACAAAAAGGTTTTAAATGTGGAAAGTTGATTCTAGAAACTATATGCAGATCTGATCAATACAATTATCACTGTTTGCTAGTTTGCTAAGTAGATGCAACTTGAAATGTCTTCAGAGACTCAACACCGTGCATAACAAGGTCTACTTTATAGCTGTTCAGGAGCTGTTGATTACATGGAGTTTTCCCAGTTGTCATGGAATTGTAGATTTTTAAACACCAACTTTTAGAGCAAAGCACTTCTTGTCGACGTTGTCTGGTCCAAAGTTCATTCTTAAGTCTGGAAACAGAAGTTGAGAAAACTATTTTACCACTTACTTTCTCTGGTAACTGTGAAGCTGAATCTGTGGAGAAACGGGAAGTCCTTTCAGTTTTAACATTATGCACAATATTCACAAACTTGCTCTATGCCACTCAAATACAAAGACACACACAGTGACTGAAAGTAGCATAGCCTTACCAATGCTGTTATTCTTGTAGGATGTACCCAGAAATGAGGTTAGACTTGCAGCTCACACAGTGGGTACTCTTCAGAGAATGTACTGCGGTGTAACAGTCACAGAAAACAAGTCTGACTTGCTCAAATTAAAATAGGTTAACGCTGCAAATTTATCATGCCAAATTAAAAAAAGGAATGATTATACAAAGTGTGAGTATAAAGTGAGTATAAAAATGCATTCCATTGCTGACTGTAGTGAAACAAGTATCACACTGTTAAATTCAGCCATGTACATTTTGATCATGTGGCAGCTGTGCTGAACCTTCAGTCTGAGAGAGCTTACAAGGCTTACTTGTGCGTGTGTGGCCCAATCATTAGCAGGTACTGTAATAACCCAACAGTGATTTATTAAGAGGCATGACAACACCACACCGCCGTCAGGTTACAGTACGTGCTCTATAAAACTAAACTAAAATACCACTGACAAAATAATGAGGAATATTGTATGTTACCTAACTGTCGTGCAGTCAGTTCACTACACTCACTATCAGGTTTATTTCCCTGCTGTTGAAAGGAGATGCTACATGTTTCCATGACAAAATACTGTCATAAAGGTACCCCAACCTTAATCAAATTATCTTTGTATCTTATCCCTAATCAGAGGTTTTATGCCTTTAGTGTTGAGGCTCATCATTTCACATGATGAATATCCAAATGGTGTGTCCCATTTACGGTGTCACATTATCCAGTTTGCGGTGGAGAAATGTGATATTCACATAATTTATGTCTGTGTCTTTCACAGCTTGTTCCATTCAATAACGTTTTATGAGGCTATGTTGCTTACAGTATGTTGTTAGTATGTCATGTGCTGCATGTCTTCGCATTGATTTTACCTTGGGGTGTACAGGATATGATAGCCTGTGTGTTTGTGGGTTTTCCTTCTCTACCTTAGAATGCAACTCACGTATGGCCACATGTTTAGAGTCCATAATGCGTCATCACTCTTGCAGGGAAAGTAAGATGTGTGTGTGAGGTGTGTATATAAGGAATGAACAACATGAGAAAGGAAGATGAGCAGAAAATTCTGTTACATTTCCCTGCATCTTGTAATATTATGCTTTTTTTTTTTGTTGTGTATGCACTGCACCTAAGTGCATCTATGTGCATTTTCTTTGCTTTTTGTAATGTCTAAGTCACAGACACTGGCAAAATACATTGAAATCAGTTCTTTAGTGGACACGAGGCGCCAGTTAGGTGACATTTTTCATACATATTTACTTTCAGAGGTAAATTTTGCCAAGTTTATACAACTGAGCCAAAAGATTTCAATTTGGCTTTTTGAATATTATGATTTCAGTCATTATTTTAATCACGTTATCTGTCCTGTAGCTTAATTGCTGAGGAGAATAAAATAATTAAAAAAAAAAAAAGTAGAATTGCACACTATTTTAACATAGGAAGTAGTGTGACCACAATTTACAACTAAAGAATACAAAGCAAGAGGTTATGCACAGTGAGGAAGTGACAGCAATAGCTGACTTGTGTTTTTTCAGACACTACACATAGGGACTACGCCAGCTACAGAGAAACCACATGGGGACTGCAAAACCTGTGACTGGCTTCTTGTGCTTTCTCTTACAAATACCTGATGCCAGTACAAATTGTTCATAGTAAAGACAGTGTTAAGGAAGTTGGAGGAAGACTGAGTAGTCATCTCGTTTTCAGTAACCCATGTGGGAGTGCCATCAACAGGTGAACTCTGACACTAAACTATAAATCGAAACCCATGTCCACCTTGGTAACTCTGGTGGGATTCCAATTAAACCCCCTGTATCAAGCATAGATTAGTTTCCTCACAACAAGAAGGCTCTGTCTGTGTATTTCTGTGTGGAGTTTGCATGTTCTCCCCGTGCTTGCATGGGTTTTCTCTGGGTACTCCGGCTTCATCCCACAGACATGCTGGTTAGGTTAATTGGTGACTCTGAATTGCCAAATTGGTTGTCTGTCTCAATGTGTTGGCCCTGTGATTGACTGGCATCCAGGCCAGGGTGTACTCCGCCTCTCGCCCCAAAGTCAGCTGGGATTGGCTGCAACCCCCCATGTCCTTGAAGGGTAAGCTGTATAGATGGTGGATGGATGGATGGATGAATGGATGGATGGATGGATGATCTTTCCATCATTTTGAGCGTTAGGGTGTGCAATATCCAAATTAAGCTCACAGCAACAAGCCTGTAGCTTGTCAAGTTGTTATAGATAATGTATTAGCAAATAAATGCATATTGACACATGCAGCAGGGACAGAGCAACATTGGAATATATGTATCTACTTTACTTTAGTATTAGTTTTTGTCAGTGGTTAAAACAAACAACAAATTCTGCTTTGCTGATGAATGCTTCCTTCCAAATCAAAGTAACTTTTAAGAGATACAGTTGGTGTGATGCTGTGAAAAAAACAGGTGAGACATGAGCTGAAACTCCCATGACAGTTGACACCCGGCTATTATTTAACCCCCCACCCCAACTGCCATCGTTCCTCATTTGATGGTCCCTGAAGTCTGCCACACTGGGTCACTATGGACTCAGGATTGATTTTAATCAAGACTGTCACTGGATCAATGGAAGTTTATTACCCCCAGAAGGAGCACTGGCAATGAAGCTCTGCCCCCTGGGAAGTGCAGTTTCACCAGCCTTCATCATCCAACCTGCTATCACCCCTTAGGGAGCATCTTGTATGGGAATTGCAGCTTTTATTGTGTGCTGTAAATCTCATTGTTATTCTTCAGAAATGTGATGGTTTAGCCAACACTGATGTCATGAAGGAAAATTGAAAGAAGTGCCACAGCAGAGTATATGTTCTAAATACATTAGCTGAGAACAAAATTGCGGTTTTTGTCAACGGCAAAGACATGTGGCCAGAAGTGGATAGACAAAAGGGAAGTGAACAACAGAATGAGGTTATTTATTTGTGCTCACAGTTTTGTCAGCATGATGAAACAGTCTGTTTCTCATCTAATGTCTGGTATTTGCGTGCACCAGCCGTTCTTTTGACAAACAACCAAGCGGCTGTGTTTACAGCGCAGCATGTGATATTAGAGCCATTTAGAGAGCCCGCTGGAGCCCACTCCCCACTGCTCTCAATACACACTGGTTCTCAGTTGCCCAGGTGACTAGTGCATGGCTGTGATTAATTGCACTTTGTTAATAAGCAATTCCCCCAACAATTGCCTGCTACAGCAATTTGAGTATACATATCTATGTGTGTTGGCAGTGGAGGTATATCTGAATGTGCACACACGTGTTTCTGTGCCAGGCCCTTGTGCACCCATGCCATTGTACATGACCATATTCACATGGGGGTTAAACAATTACAAAACAAGAAAGGTCTCTCCCCAATATCGCCCTCATTCCTCACTGTCCCCACCACTAGTATTTGTCCAGTGATATATGAGGTGAACCTAATACTGTTCTCACCAACCCAATGTCCTGATTACAAACAATTATTCATTGTTACTTACAGTAATAAAAGGGTAATGGGGCCTCATAAATCTACTAGCTGGTACTCCCATTTGCTCCCAATGGGGTGAAGGGGAGATGCAAGGCTGGGTGAACAGGATGGTCAATGCCAATGTCAAACATTTGACCTGCTTCATTGATTTGAAGTGAGCTTGACTTTGACTTAAAAGGCATCGCTGTTTCGTAAATGGTGCTGGTGATAAATCATTGCTACAATTTATACTGTTGCTTCAAAGGAAACTAAGTGACAAGTCATAAGAGATTAGAGTTTTATCAATAGTCAGGGGAAGAGTTAAACTGCATGCTTACCAGGCTCTGATCGGGTGCATTGAATGACTTTGATTAGATGAAAGTGTGTGGAATCAAATTATGGGGCATAATGAAGAAGGTAATGTTAAATTATCTGCAGCAAAGTTGATGCTTTCAATTTCACCCAAGTGCTGATGCTGTAGAAACATATGATTAGCACATGTCAAGGGAAAAGCGTTTGATGTGCAATGTTAGGAAATGAAAAGAAAGAAATAGGGGAGGGGTGTAGGCAAAAGATCTTTATCATCTGAGCACATGGTGTAGGAGGCCTGCCTTCACTAATTCAAACTTGAATTAAATGCAAAATTTTCTCATCACATTAACCTATTTCTCATTCCCACGCTTCTCTTCCCACGCGCCAAACACACACACACACACACACACACACACTCATATGCACTGGATTCCTGGACAACCCTATAACAGAATGACAGTGTTACCATGACGCTACTGCGGTCAGTCATCAAGGACAGCTCGTTGAAATTCCGCTCGTCTCCTCCTTTTCTCCCTCACTTTGCCTCTATCCTCCCTACCCTCTCCCCCTCCACGGCCAGGGTGCAGCGGCCTGCTTTTGTTAACAGCATTACATAAGTGCCTGAGGAGGGGAGAGAGAGAGAGAAAGAGAGAGAGAGAGAGAGAGAGAGAGAGAGAGAGAGATGGAGGGCACAAATGCAAAGAGAAGAAGAGGGCCAAGATTCTGAAAAAAAAGACAACAAAAAAAAAAAAGCATGACAAAAAAAGAAAACACTACACAGATAATCCTTTGTAAATCACTTATTATGGGCTTTTGTAAATTAGGGATAAAATGATTAAGGCCAATTGAACAGAACCCTGCTTGCCCCCTCTCCAAGTCCACACACACAAAATTGCACACATATATTTCAAAACTAAACCAATGATGATTGCCAGGAAGCACTTAACACTGCACTGACCGCAGTGTTTATTGTGGAGATGGAAGGGAGAATTATAGAAAACATATAATAGGGGTCCATATGGCGGGGAAAGAGGGTGTGGAGCATAGATGGATGGAGGGGTGCGGCTGCTTAAGTAATTTGTGAAGACAGACTCATGATGTCCAGCACGTCAAGGACAGGTTGAAGTGAAAAGAGGTGGGTGTGGAGTGTGTGCATAGGGGGAAGGAGAGGTTATGAGTCAGGGTTGATGGGTATGGAGTGGTGGTGGCGGCGGGGGGTTTAATGCGCTAAGTGGGCCGTTTGATTCAATCGTGTTCCACGCAAAACACGTATTTCATTCTGCTTCATTTAGCTCGGCCGAGGCCAGACTCTTTGACTCCCATTTATACTGAAACGCTGATACATTCTGATCCAGGGAGCACCTGCTTACATGTGTTCACGTGAATACACTGATTTGTGCCAATGGCATAAATATCCATCAGTATAATGCAATAGGCCTGAAATGCTTGTACTGATTTCTGTCTGTGACACTTACAGCACATACTTCCACACACACATACAGACATACATGCAGAGACAGAGCTGCACCTGCCTTTGGCTGGCCCATTAACCATGTTGAGAGGGAGGAAAGTCGGGGGCAGTGGAGTGTCTCTTATTCCAACAATCAATCATACATTAGCCAGATAGCATATCCAACTGAGCAAGCTGCCAAGCAGACAGGGAGACAGAGAGGAGGAAATCACTGCCTAACACCAGAGGCCAGCTGCATAAAAGTCTGTGTAGGTTCAGCACCAATAATTTGTGAGTACACAACTGAGGAAACACACTTTATTTCACATTCGCAAAGCTGTGTGTGCAGTTCAGTTCAGTTCAAGCTGTGAAAATTGTGTTTACGTACAGAGGCCTGATTTCCACCGCCACATTTAACCACAAATTGAATTAGATAAGCTCTTCATTTTTCCTGTGAATGCATCTCTCTGAGCCATGGGCCTGTCAATGAAAACAATGGCATTGTCAACACCAGAGCAACTTTGCCTATTTATAGCGCACGCAATGTCGGTAATTGATCACATGCACCTGTAAACCATTATTAACAGTGATATCTCCATCATGATCATCCTCAAATGTCAGAAAAGCAATCAACAGTGGTTTGTTTATAGCATGCATATTCCAACAGAGTTCGCAAAGTAATTTGCAAGAACATAAGCACATGCAAGTAGAATTATTTGAAATTGAAAGCATCAAAAGCAGCATAATTGCGCCTATGTTTGGCATATTTTCTATTAGATGCGTTCTCTCATTCTTAATTTCTGCATCACATCTGGGTGAAAGTAACTGTGGACCATATGAGCACAGTGTAGCTTATGCTGCGCTAGCAGGGAGCATTGTGCAGGCTGGTTGATTACCGTTTCTATTGATTTATTCATGCTGTTTTTTTCCCACCCAGTGAGACTAATTCAGCACTGACCCTTCAAACCTGTGGCTATCACTGTATACTCCTCCCTTTTTTACGTGTCCTTTGCTCTACTTTGACAGTAGGGGAGCAACAATAATAATAATTATAATGCTAATAATAGCTTGGATTTATATAGCGCCTTTCAAGAAACCCAAGGATGATTTACATAGTACAGCAAATAATAAAAAAAATAATGAATAACTATTCATTTAGACAAGGGTTAGTTTGAATACATGCACATTGTAATATCATTCACCATTAAAACAGTTATGTATTACCCAAATTCCTCATATTGTTTTTTCTACACTTTTTAATAACAGCATAATTTCCTTTTAAAAATGGTCAGCGTACCTTTTGACTGTATGTTTCTTACAAAATCCCCTTGCAGTTGTAGCTTCTCTACATACGTAACATCGAACAATATTGCTGCCTCCAGCTGTTTTTCCATACTATCTGCCTGTAGAGCACAGATGACATTGTTCCTTTGAGGGGAGTTAGCTTTTAACCATGCTAGTACCATGGCTCTATAGAAGGCAGTCCAACACTTTGGTCCAGACTGAAATATTTCAACAACTGTTGTATGGCTTTCCATGACATTTTGTATAGACATCCGTAGTCCCCAGGGGATGAACCCTACTGACTTTGGTGATATATTGTCTTTTCCTCTCATACCACCAACAGATTTTTGGCTCAACAACCACTGAATAGATTTGGAAATTTGATGTAGATATCAGATAATTGAGGACATACCAGAAGATGTAAAGCAGTTTGTATTAAAGTAAAATGAGGATGTGTAAATGAGCACAAACTGGCACAGACTTGAAGTTGCTGAAGCTCTAATGGGAACATAAGTCCATATCCTTCCCAGCGATAATGTTCAGAAGAGTATGTCTTTACTGCCATTAAGGTTACACTTTAAGAGGTTGAGTGGACGTACAGGAAACCACATCAGGAAAACCTGATCTTTTTCCCATTTGTTTTTATTTCACGTCTTTAGTTTACGCAGCTCTTTCTTCCATTTTCATCATTGTGTTCAGTAGAAATACTGAATTCAGCATTGCAGACACCAATGCATGGTGAAAAGCTTCAGGATTCATGTTTGCTTTTCTGCTTTGTGACATTTGTAAGTATTAAAAATACATGAATCTCCCTTTTTTTTTCAGTGAATAAAAAAGCTGCCACTGCAGCATCAGCGGCCTTCCACAAGGCTAATAAATACACGACGTGAAGTCATAAAACTCCACTCAACGTCACAAAACAGATGCTTTTATCGCATTAACAAGCAAACAAAATGTGTATGAATGAGGGAAACAGGTGGAGTGCTACTCCATGATAAGCAACATCACAGAGTTATGGACAAGGGAGGCTCTAAAAAATAAATGTAATTTAAATACGGTATCAAGTTCAAGATCCAGCAACTTAAAAAGTTAGTTACCAACTAGCCAAGCCTGACTAAGTGGGTCTTTGGAAGTCATGACATGGTTGAGAGATCTAATATGATTGCATAAAGTTGTAAAATAACAGAATCCCATCTGCATATCATAAATGAAGTAGTGATGCATGATGGTGTAGGATTTGCATTTTAGTGTCCATGTACAATATGTGCCATGCTGGATAAGTAGATGTACTAATTATATCGTTAGTAATAACAGCATACTGAGGATTCTTATACACACTGGTGCATAACTGGGAATTAGTAGTAGCCACTGTGTTATAGGTCACTGACCCGGCAGTGAATAACCATCAACCCTGCTCCTGAAACTGGAGCTTGATGCTTGTTCTTCTCGTCTCTTTAAAACACCCTGGGAAAAAAAAATGTCAGGGAAGCAAAAGCTAAGCTCAAAAACATGATTGAATTTCCAAAGGACACTCCTCAAGGATGCCACTTTGGGAGCTTTTTCTCTTCAAAACATTTTTTATCATGACACCCAGGCTTCAAGGGTTTTTCACACACACAATGCTTCTTTTTATGTTTCCTCTCTTTGAGTGGACTAACTGAAATGACTTGTGGATATCAATGACCATAGCATATTAAAGAAATATAAACTCAATGACATAACATGTCCCATGTCCCATCAGATCTGTATGGGGTGATGTTGAGACTATAACCTCCCTCATATTAAAACATGTCATGTCATTGTGCCACTTCAGCAATGAATTAATGGAAGCGTACAGGGAGTTAGTTCCACCAACTGTTTATCTCAATGGACCGAACTCATGTCTGGGCATTAAGCCACATTTTCTTTTGCAGATTTTGTTGAAATTAGGTAAAATTGTGTGTTCCATTCGGATGGAGTTGGCTAATGGTACCCACACTGTTATACAGGTTTAAATGTAATTCTCTGACTACAGTATACAGCGCAGTGTGTTACAATCCGAGCCTATAGAAATTGTTAGTGCAGTGCTTTTAAAATCAGTATCTTAAAGCAAGAGAAAGCATAAACAGGCAGCAAGTGGCCTTCAGAACCTTTCAAGCTTAAAACTGCTTTCCAGAGGAAATAAAGAAGTGGATTGTAAATATTTAATTTTTACTGCAGTCAACCACCATGTGATGCTGCTATTTGGACAGGTTTTCTTCTTCTTTTTCCTTGTGATTGAGGGGTCAGGAAAGTCCTCCTCAGCTGTAACAGTATGCTATCATCATCCAATTCATCTGTCTGCCCAGAAAAAACATGCAACATATTTTTTTTTTAAATATTTTATGACCCACTGAACATTGAGTATGAATTGCATTCAGTGGGTGCAGTATGTTTTTTTTCTGTGTCACTGAGCACATGCTGTGACTTTTTTTGAACCTGGCTATTAAAAGGCACCACATGTATGAATTATGGATGGACTGTTAGAGGCTAAATCTGAGCCAAAATGGAAGTTTCTTTTCAGGACTGTGCATGCATCTGGAGTGTTTAAGTTGTCTTCTTTATGCAGACAAACTTTACTTTTACACACACTATTTGCGCAGACTGTTCTCATTACTTCCACGTTATATTATTTATGTAAACCTATCCAACAGAGTGAAACCAACAGTCAAGAATAATCAAGGTTATATATTCATGTGTGTAAGATAAGATATTCCTGTATTAGTCCCACGACGGAGAAATTTACAACGTCACTGCCGACAGGAGGAGACATAAAAGATATGTACAGTTAAAACAGAGGAGGCATAAAAATAGAAACAATATGATATACAGAGGGGGAATATAAAAAAAGAAGGGGGAGATATTAAAAAGTGTCGCATAACGCATTGAAAAACATGTGAAACGTTATTGATAAAGGCTTCCGCTATCCTATCTCCTTTTACTTTCGTTCTCTCTCTGACACACAATCACAAACAGCCTTGGGACTAAGGGCCACGGCCTTTACCTTTTAGTGTTGGCGGTGCTTATTGGAGCGTGCTGTCTATGCCATGGCCCAGCTCTCAACAATGGCCTCTGCAAAGATCCCATTTAGTTAAGAGCCCATAGAAGACCTGTCTTGAGGCTAAACACAGAGTAGCACAGAGAGAAGGAAGAGCAAAATAGACAGAGGGAGAGTGAGCAAAAGAGCAGACAGAGCACTGCTGTTACGTAGCTAACGCTTATTGGTTAGTGGGCTGGTGAAGTCTTTGCCAGTCTTTGTTGTCCAGTCATCTTTTCTTTGGCCTTGAACCCGAAACTCTTTCTTCTGTAAATGAAAGTTTAACCCAAAGGAAAACTTCCTCTCGCGACACCTGTATTAGTCTCTTAACTCCTCTGATCTACACTAGCTCCCATGAATCCAACAGTCCGACTCTCTTCATCTCAGTAGACCGAGCAATCTCATCTTGATTCCCTTTTGGTATTGTCAATATGATGGAAATAGCAGCCATTCTTCAGTGAGTGTAGCACTCTAATGGTGATGGGTGTTTTCTGCTGGCTTGAAATTGCTAACTCATCTCCGCAAGGGCAAGATCAACCGTCATCACTACTGTCACGCCAGGTTTTATTCATTGCCTCACTCAGCCCACTTTGTGGTGATGGAGTACATCAAAGCCCTCGTAGTTCATGTGCCATAAACGCTCAATTAGGATCACGTCTGGCAAGGAGAGTGGACACGAGTATATGCATCATGATGCAGAAATGGTTTCATGAGGTTTGGTGAGTTTTACAGATTTCGTCTTGTATAAGGTATCCGTAATGATTAACTAAATTCACATTTTTTTAAGTTGGTAAATTACATGCATTACATTTAAATTGATCCTGGGCCCCAATAAACAAATAGACGTCATGTTCACACCCCAACCACCCAATATATAACTACAGCAATGAACCACCAACAGTGTGGAATATAGACAGATTGAGAGTGTGCAGCTGAGAGTTAACTAGTTATAGAAATACTGCAGTAGCTTCACAGTGTAGTATCAGTGTTATAGTGTTTCAGACAAACTTACAGACTCCCTGCCACTATTCCCCGCTCTGACACTCTCCACCTCTGCTGCATCTTGGTAAGTTTGCATTTATCGATCCATTACTGGCTGGTACAGGTAAAATGACAGTTCCATGTCTATCCACAGTTCTATGAATTCTGGGTGATCATGAGTTGCAATATCTAGGAAAGAAATGGCAGAAAATGTCTGCATCAGCAGGAGAGACACATGACAGCTCCCCGTCACTGTGGACATTTCGGCGCTTACAAGCTAGTGAGTCAACCGCAAAGACTAAACTTCCTGTCCCACCACTACGTCACTTTTTCTTTTTCAGAAAATCACTACAAAGTTTTTAAGGCAAATTTTGCCCCAAGTTACATTAATTCAATTTCATGCAAATGAAGCTTTTGGTATCACTGTTCACTCCTGTCCCACAATGCCTTGTGAAGCGAATTGCTGGCATCACGTAGAAAATTAACGGGTGAATTAATCAATTGAAAATTAATTTTAAATTTTGTTTTAGCTGTAATTGCTTCCTGAAAATTGTAGTTTGTAGTAACGGTTTAAAGTCAGATTTCAGTCTTTAGTGTTTTGTTTTAGTCAAGATCCTCATGAGGGATATTTCACTAATAAAAATTCCAGTGAGAAGCAAGCAGACTCAGAACAATGTATTCAGTCATCGAGGCAGATCATATAAAAATGAATGCATAAAGTTAGTATCAAAATGTGCAAAACAATCATATTTTTTTCCATTTTCTGCATACACATACACACACACACACAACAATCCTTTATTCCTTCATGGCCTCTGCTCTGTTTGTTTGTGCAAAAAAATCAAGCTCATCCCACATTACTGATGTTACAGATGTTATAGCAGTTAAATGATCGGCCTGTGAAGGGCTCCTCTGTCACTGCACCAAGTGACGAATTACATTAAAGGTCAAAGCCTGCGGGTGCTTTATGGAGGGTTTGCACAGGAAGGGCCGTGTCCATATAGTGGACGAAAAGCACTGGCGGAATGAGGCACTGGGATGAAATCCTTGTGTGATGACACGTGGGTTTTCTTCCTCTGACAATATATGACCGCACTGACTGCCATTGTATGGTATCGCATCTTAGTGTTTTATATTTGGATCTGTTTATCTGACATCGTTGTTTCACCATGAGCACCAACCGGGGGATGCTTGGCCTCATACTTTGTACGGATGGACACTAGCTAGGTAGCTAACCTAATGCTACATCAACAGAGGGCTGGCTACTAGGCTGTGATCAAGGCGTACGGTCATGGAAGGACAACACTCACCATCAGCATTCAGTGCTGGTCTATCTGCTCCCACGAATGGGCTTTCCTGTCTCTTGAGATTCTGTCTGATGAGTCATTAAGCTCTGGATAGAAGGAAACAGCCAGAGCAAGCTTCTCCTTTTTTTTTGCCTACCAGTGTAACCAGCACATGATTGGTTGCCTGAAAAGCAGCGACCCAACACCTTTCTGAAAACTTCAGACATTTTCAACCAGAGGCTTTTGCCACATGCAGTTGTCTGTCATTCATGGTCAAGGATTTATGTTGCTGTTGCAATTTAGTCATGAAATAAAAGCATATCAACAAATCCAAAATGAATATGGAGAGAGGACAATGGGGTGTTTTTTGAATTTGTGAAGGGGATATTGTTCAAGCTAAAACTGGGTGTCAAGTTGCTACATAAGGGTCATACAGTAGCTGTTCATGCAAGTGCTTTTTGTGTTCCACATGAGGGCCACCTGACAAGCCATTTTATATATTCAGTCCATTCACTGTGCGTTAAAGCCAATCAGAATTGATTCTTCCATGCCATGCTAGAGAGATATTCAACGATTAAACACTCTTCTTCTTCCTCTATCATACTAACTCTTTAATAAATCATGCACAGACGATGCCTTTTAATCCAACACAGTGCAGCTATTTTATGATTGTTTATTGTGACCCTTCTCTCCTAGAACGTGCACAAACTGTAGTTTGTTAGAGGTGAAATTACATAGACTTATTCTCAGTTCATGTTTCTAATTAACATTTGCAGAAAGGGGCCTCAAAATGTTTGTTTTGATTGATTATTCTTCATAATCGATGGGGAATATCCAAATTATGCAAACGGTTATGAACAAGACTGAAGAATAGGTCAACTCTGTTAGCTGAACTGCAGACTTAACTAAATTACTTCTTTCATAGGATTTTAGACGTTTTAGAACCAGCGGGGGCATCACAGAGCAGCCCGCCCAGCCAAGAGCAAGGTAGACTTAAATCATAGCTTCTGTTTTTTTCCTGGACCTGTTTGGCCTACAGTCAGCCATGATGGATGGGGCAACAAAGTATGGTCTGCTGTGGGCTTCAGCTGCTCTTAAATGTATGGGCAGGGGGCTGGAGAGATGGGATGAATGGAACAGACAGAGAGATGAGATGGAAGGGCCAGGGGAGATATATGAGAAGAAGGCCAGGGAGAGGTGATAGATGTCTATGAGGAGGAGCAAGAGGAAAGAGATAGACGGACTGAGATGACCACAGAGAAGTTATACTGTAGGTGGGCCAAGGGTCCAGCCTGTGATCTGTCTCTGTCAGGTGAAAGAAAGGATTTTCTCCCTCTCATAATCCAGAAATTTAACACAGGAGCTGAAGGTAAGCATGGCTGTGTGTAGGTATGTGGAAATGCAGCGCTCACTACATGTTATGCTGTTTGAGTGTGATTTATAGCACGAAGGAAATGGAACCTGGGTGCTCTCTGATGAGCCTGACTTTGTTGACTCACTATTGTGACTGCAGCCAACCCTGCATGTTCTCAAAAAGATTAGAAGAAAGAGAGGAGACAGAGATTGATAGGCAAAGTAAGGCAAAAAAAAGTTAGACATAAGGCGAGAAGAAGAAAATTGTAGATCAATTATTATCGCTTAGAAAAGCTAAACTCATTTTGAATAGATAGATGAAATTAGATAAAGAGTCATTTTAACATTTGGGCCATGCCAGTGGCATTAGAGATGGAAATGTGGGTCTGATAGCTTTTTGGCTGATTGCTCAGTCAATCAACCACTTAAGCCTAGAGTGAAATATCCAAACAACTACTGGATGGATTGCCATGAAATTTGGTGCACACATGAATGCCCCCCCTTTGAGATGAATTGTAATCTTTTGAAAGCTCTCTGAAATTGTCAATGAGTGCCATCATGCAACCGTTATTAGATCAAATTTAATTTTGTCACAAAAACAAAAATATTTTGTTCAAATCTGTTTATGACAAAATACAGCACCTGCAAATCCAGTGACACTCCCATCGGCCTCAGCTACACTTTCCTTGTTTATCAGCCAATGTTAGCATGCTAACACATAAAACTAAGATGCATATGAGTGCTTGCTCGTTTGCATGGTTTAAACAGTCTACGTGTAGGTGTTGGATATAGGTGACCAGCTATGGACTAGCCACTGCCATTAACCCTTACGTATTTTCTTTCTTATCTTACCTCATCAGTTTTGTCTGCTTATCTGATAGTTTCATCTGTATGGATTTATTGTGTGTGTGTATATGTGGTTTTGCAAACTTGCATGCCTCAAATTGGTCCTTGAGGGATGAATGAAGTACTTTAAATTCTATGGACGATTAATGCAGGTAAAGAAAAGCACCTCTTAGAATGGTAAGATTAACGGAAGGTCAAAGAGATAGAAACATTAGTTTTGAGAAGGCTGGATGAAAAACACAAATTCAGAAAATAGAGTGCCGGTCGCATGTTAGAGAAAAGGGCAGCAAACTAAAAGATGGAAAGAGGAGGTGGCATTAGGAGAGAGGAGGAAGGAATGGATGGGGGAGCCAGAAGGGAGTTTTGTACCAAGGAGCACTATCATAATTGTCACATTTGATCAAGGAGGAACTCTAGTTAGCTTCATGGACCACTGCTTTTTTCCAAGCTCCCACCCCACGGAGAATTCAGTGGGCTGAACATTAGACACACACAAACAGGCACAATTTTATGGCGGCATTCGTGTTTATGGCGGCACACAAACCCACACATGTGCAAGCGTACACTCAGTTCCGCTCATACAAGCATGTGCATATGCACATGTACAAAAATAAGATAATAAAGGAATTAAAAGACGTTCTGGAGCAATTTCGGGATGTTTTATTTAGGTGTGTTGTGCTTGGATTTACTTCAACGTAACATCCCAAAGCACAACAGTCTGCTCTGTCTTGATTTGGAATATAAGCGGAGAAGAGATGCATTACCGCAGAGAAGAGAGGATTACTGAAGTGTATCTCTGGAAAGTGTGAATGCAAAAGTGGTAGAGTGAAAACATTATGGTGTCTGTGTTGTTTCTGGTTGAAGCTGGTGCACTGGCAAACTTCAAAGCGATTACTGCAAACATGGATCAGGAAGGGGGAGAATAAATCCTAAAGACGAGTAATAAGTATGGACATTCAAAACAGTTGATGGTTACCAGACTACTATGAAGTCCTGTAGGGAAAATATACAACTCAAGTGAAATACCGTTTAAAATAAATTCTTCTGTCTATTCACAATATTTTTAGCAAGTTATCAACGTGGCTTTGATAGAATCGTACCATTTGCTTGATATGAGCCAAGAGAAAAAAGGAAAGTGAACAAGAGGAGCAACAATGGAAGTTCACCCCTGAAGCTCTGGCTTGTCCTTACCTTCCCGTATTCATGGGAAGCAAATTAAATACACCATTGTTCAGGAGCCGTTTAGCCTCAACAAAATTGATCAAACAGGGAAATACAATTCTCTGACATGGCAGGCATGTTAAAATCACAGAGAGGAACAGTAGAAAATTACAGTTGTTTTGATTAGGAGCCCAGCATCGGAGTTGTGATTATCTGCGTGCCTTTCAGCTTTTTAATTAAATGTGAGTATTAGGGGAACTGTACATGTGCACACATAGCTGTCACTAAGGGAAATGATTATTGACATTGCTTATGTGCAGTTTCTTAAATGATAACAGCAAAATACAAGCAGATTTGATGCTGTTTTGTTAACAATTTGATAGCAGCAAATGAAGAGAGTGGCAATAAATTGTGCTTATTTGCACAACCTGCCTCCATAAACATACAGGCGTACAGTGTACACCAAAGCGATGATTCACACACTCTATCCTCCTCTGGCTTCTTGATGTTGTAATCCTGCTTTGAAGATTTTTTTCCACTAGTTCTTCTTGTAGTACAGGAACACTCCCTCTGGCCACGGCAGATGTCTTCTAATCAGGTCAAGGGGTCCCATTGACCTGTGCTGCGTATATGCATCGTATGTATATGCTATGCAGTTGCATGGACAATACAAAGCTTGACCTAGCTGCTTCCTGAAGCATGGCTGTCAGAGGTGCAGGCCAGATCTGGTGCTGTGAAAGTGGTGTCACTGCTAAGGGGTATGTAGATAACTGAATGTATGAAAAGGTATATAAGTTGAAACAGGTTGGCAATTTCAGTTCATCGGCGAGTTCTTGCAAAAAGATCGTTTCCTTACAATCATGATAAGTGAACTGAGAAAATAACAGATTTCCTGTAAATGGTGACGAATTCAAGGTTCGGCTTGTTCTCAGACTCATGACATAGTTCCTTCACATGGAGGACAATGTTAATTAAAGTTGAGAAAAGAGATACCTCAGTATATACGTGTGCAGATTGGATGTCGTTACTCAAACGCAGTGGAAATAACAGTTAAGAATATTGCTATCAGATAAAGATTTTAAAAAAGCAAAGTTTCATCCACTTTGCTGCTTTCAAGAGAAAAATATAGTGTGGAGTTTCTGTTTAGAGATATTCCTTTGGGTTTGATACAATGGAATCCCAAAAATATCTTTTACAAAGACTTTCTCAATCTCTGGCTGTCCATAAACTGACTAAATCAGCTATAGTGTGTGTATCTATCCATGCCTAAATGTGTGTATGTACACTTCAAATCACCTGTCATGTCTGTCTGAGGTGCTGATGGAGCTCTCCGTGGTGCTGAAACTGCGACAGAACTACTCAGCATCTCTTTCTATCGCACAATTATCATTATGTCACAATTTTAGCTTTCCTTTCATTATTTCTGTTGAGTGTCAAGGTCACCTTTTTAGCCAGTATCACCCGGCAGGATAATGTGAGTATTGAGCGATTTCTATAGGCAAATATCACAGTTAGTACAAAGTCTCAGTGGGCTTTACAGGCATTCAACAATTAAGGTTTTTAATGCACCCCAACTTCTCCAAGAAGACAGGTACAATGGGATTAAAATTCAATAATAGAGTTTACTGTACTAAACTAGTACATTCAATATAAGAAGTCCTCACATCAAGTCCAAGGAATGGGTTCGGTGACATCAGTCCACAGGAGTCAGTATATCTTAAAACTTTTTCCATATAAATCAATACATCAAATGAAAAACCATTTTGTAAAACTGCAAAGTAAGCCTACTAGACCACATCCAACATCCAGTTGTGGATTTAGTTTACATTACAGTGCAGCGGTACATGCTTGAAGCACCTGCCAACCATCACTAGGAGAAACATTCATAGCCCTGACAATGTGATCATTCTGTCTCTGCCAAGAATGTTGCAAAATAGGCTGCCGTAGTCAATGAAAAATGTTCTTTTCTAGCGATGCTGTTATTCCGTCTTGCCAAGTGGTTGATGCATGAAGATGTGAGGATGCCACGTTTGAGTGATGTCTGCATATCGTCCTGGACATTTGGTGTGGAGGAAATGGAGCATCTGTAGTATCTGCAGTCTTCCTATCACAACCGTTATGTAATAGTCGCGGGCAATGATAAATTGTTAAGAGAGATTCCTATCAGTCAGTAAGTGAATTAAAGCTGGTGAGTGGAGAATTTTTCATCAATAAATGTAGCTGCAGAATTAGTTGCGATGGCATGTTCTAATGCTAATAAATGAGCATGATTATCACAGTCGCAGACAGTCTCCCTTTTGATCTGCTTTGTGCTTTCATTTGGTCCAATTTGGGAGGCCGCAAATTTGATTCTCAGCAGAATCCTCTCAGGCGAAGAGCAAAAATGTTCATAGAGAGTCGCTCACAAGAGCTGTAGAGCAGACGGGAAAAATGATCATTGACAGTCCAGGAAAAAGCCTAGTTTCCTATTAATTACTTAACCTGAGTAAACACTCTATAACACATGCACTCTGTCCTGACGTTTCAGATAGGACAGTGCCATTTACTTTTCATACTACAGTTTTAGTGTAAGTAATAAACGGACACACAAAACCATCATTCAGCAATTTTAAAACTGAATCTCAATTAAAAATGGATCTTTCTGTATTGCAATTCAAGCCTCGGCCCAATGAACTGATGCAACTCTCTAATTCTTGCAGCAAGTAAGAAACATATACAACAAACATAAAATAATTAGAGACAAAATACCAAGAAAATCAAGTGAGTGTCTATTTACATATAAATTACTGTACAAACAAAGGAAATGTAGCCCTCTGAGTCACAGAAAGTTTCAGAGCAGAAATGTTGCCTCACTTTTGAAGTAAAATTATGGACTTGCAGTACTTGCGAGTTTCATAGTTAATATACAGGCTCTGACACACTGTAATCTGGCAGACACAATGCCATGATAGCTTCTATTTTCTCTCCCTGCTGCTGTGTTCACTGAGCCCACAGGTGAGCAATTTTCATATCTGGGTTGTGAAAGTAATGCTGTCCACTTTTGTCTTCAGAGGCAAGGGCTTCATTTCACACAGTGTTCCTCTGTCTCACATGTAGCACCAAGCTGTTGACTGTTCATTTAATAAAAGGAAAAAAGAAACTCAGATATGCACAAAAGCTTTCATCCAACGCCGAGGCAAAAGTCTTAAAGTCAGATTACAGCAATCAAAGAGTAATTTAATAGCTTTAATTGTGGCCAAAAATGGATGAGGAGTTGCAGCATTGTAAGAAAGCTGCAGAATGCATGATGGATACGTGTGATGGTCGGTAATCTGTCTACAGTAGAGGAGCTGCTCTGACACAGCTCCTCCTCCAGCCCCAAGCCTTCAAAAGAAGCACTTGAGCTGACTAATGCCCCACCACTTTTACTCATCCACATGCAAATACATGCAGTAAGGTGTTCCAAAATTTAATCGCATCATCTACTGTGCAGGAGGACGCCTGTGATGTATGAAACCTGATACCAAAGCCAAGAACACATAGGGGGATAATGTATGTTTGTGTGAATAGGTAAAAATAAAAGAATGAAAAATGAACCATCAGCACTGAGATGGGAGCTGATGTTTTATTTTTTTTTTCTTCCTGTCAACTATTATTGATTCATTACAATATTTTTGAATGTAACTGTTATATTTGCTCCACTGAACTTCCTATGAGCTGAGAGATGCTGCAGAATCAAACAGTGAGGCAGCTGGTTATCACGCACTGACGCCAAACAAGCAGCCCCGCGTTACAACTAAGTAGAATTATCCTTTAAAGGCTATGCAAATTTCAATAGTCTCCGTGCATGTGCACTTGCTGTATTTGGAAACTGCGCGTGCTGACGTCAGTACGGGCGATGGGAGCGGGGTAGGAAGAGCGGGAGGGAGGAAGGGCTCCGTTGTGAACGCGCCTGACGGATCCCCGGCGGAGGGCAGCGAGGGCGCGCATCTCTGTCCTCCGCTTGTGAAGCGACTGCAGGGGAGCCAGATGCCCGACTGCGAGCCGCTGCCTGTGGATACCTATCCCAGATGCCAGAGCAGGCGAGAGCCGCAGACGCATTTCACCCTTTGACGGGAAAGAGGAGAGAATAGGGGCAGTAAACGGAGTAAGAATTGTTTTTTTTTTAATTATTATTATATTTTTCTCTCTCTCTCTCTCTCTCCCCCCCCCGTCATCTAGCTCTCTGTGCTTGAATCTCTGCTACAAATGAAGAGCTTCCTTGGACTTGGAGTACCGGGTATCAGTAGAAAAATTCCCCGTTATCCCACTCTGCCCCTGCTGCTGCGGCGCTGCTGCCTGTGAGCGCGTCTTCTCATTGCATTGGAATATACAGCGTGTCCACATGCGCCAAACCATGGAGATTATATGACGTGGATTTATTTTTGGAACAAAACTGGACATCTACAAAAACGACGTTCCCCTCTTCTTTTCGTTTTATTTATTTATTTTTTTGCATTGGCTTTCTTGCGTTCTTCTGTTCTGTTCTCCCGTTTGATCTATGGCCACTTTATGATTTCAGACCCTTAGCGGTCCCTCCTCGTTTGTGTTTCTTTATTTTTTTACACTTCTTGTTTTTTTTGGTCCGTTCCGGAGGTGCAGAAGTGGAATGCCTCGCGGAGAACATTTGTGGGGAGACGATTCCGCGCAGCGGCGAGGATGAATGAATGATAGTCTCCCTCTCCATCTGAGACGTGCCATGGATGGGAAACTTAATTTGTACCCACGGAACCGATCGGGGAATAGCCTTCACATCAAATAACTACTGCTGACAGCGATCAGGTAATGTGTTTTATCTGTTCAACTCAACATCTCTGCAAAGAACCGTGGACTGTCTTTGCGCCATGTACTCCAGATCGCCCTACAGTCATATTTATTTATTTTATTCCTGACATCTTTGTGTGTAGATCAGTGTATAAGTGTAGTCCACATTTAATGGCGCACAGATGGAGAAGCTGGACCCACGGTGTTGCCAGTTTCACAAGACTGAAGTATGTCGGCAGTGATCCGCGGGGACGTGTGATCTGTGAACCTGAACTGGAATACCGGTCACAGAAAAATCCCCCCAAAACATCTCAGCAGTTGAAAAACAGCCCATCAGTTGAGCACAGGTGGACAGCGGTGCCCTCCTGAATGCTGAATCCCTCAGTGGGAGACACTGGGAGCTGTATGATCGCCTCTGAAGCCGCTGGCAGACCTGTAACTTTGCGCAGTGGCCAAAAGAAACACACACACCCACACACACACACACACACACGCTCACGCACACACATAGCACATTGTGCGCACACAGCCTGCCCAGGCACTTTTATTTCCACCTTCCATACTGGCTCGCTTTTCTCAACGCATTCACAAGCTCACGTCCGCCCGCCCCCACCAAACCAACACACACACACACACACACACACACACACTCACACACAACATAGTGATGGTGTTCTCTCTTTCCTCTTATGGGGGTTTTCCGCGGTGCCATTTTGAGTTTAGGGCATCATTAATAAACCAGAGCTCTTCCACCCGCACGGAAGCTTCTTTAACAGTGCCCCTAATGGCTGGAAATTATTCTTGGCAGGTGGACGTCTCCTCAGTGGCCTGGTTCACGTATTGAGTTAGGTTAGAGGTCTGATGCCGATGCCCCCCCCCCCCACCCGTGCGCATTGTGCGCCTGGGTGAGTGGGTGCCTTCTCCCGTTGAATGCTAAAGAGCCAGGATGTACCAAAGACGCCAGTGAGTGTGCACTGGGGATTGAAAGGGGACTGCTTGCCTTACATCCGCACTGGCATCTCACCACGCAACAGAAAGCCCTTTGAAAGCTACCTGATCAGGCTCTGAGCTCCGATTTTTTTGGGGGGGGCGCCTCTCTCTGTGGCGTGCGTCTGCCGCAGTGCCGCTTCTCGTTACCAAACCTCCTCCAAGTCTGTTTTGTGTTATTTTCACTAATGAGCATGCGGGACTTTATGGAGTCTGGGTTAACGGCTCTTCAGACGCTGGCCTTATCCCGCCCCCCCCCCCGGTAGCGAGCAGGTGGCTCCGGTGACGCTGAACGGGAGTGACAACCGGGACGCGACAACGGGAGTGCAAAGAAGCCTCCGAGCACCCTCTCTCTCTCCCTCTCTCTCTCTCTCTCTCTCTCTCTCTCTCCCCTCTCTCTCTCTTTTCTACCCATCTGTTGAGCACGCAGCTCAAAACAAAACAAACTCCCACCGCCTCCATCAAATCCCTTTAAAATAATGCAACGTAACACACATGGCAGTGGCGACCTCCCTTATTTTATTCCCCAAGTACCCATCTGTGGCATGTTCCACAATTCCCCACAAAATATTTCCGAAAAGCCCTGCTGCAGCAGCCTGTGGGCGAACTGGTGTACGCTATTTAACAGGGACACTGATTCATGAGCAGTGACTGTCTCTGTGGTTCTTGGCACCATGTAGGATTTGGATGAACAGGTCAGACTTGGCCTGTAGTATTACTCATATTGTGAAAAGGAGGCTCACTGATCACAGAATGGATTTTTAAGAAACTCAGTCATGAGGAAACAGCAGTCTGCCCGCAGAACAATATTAAAGGAATACAGACTTTTAATTTGAAGGGGGCCTCTCTCTGCTGGATCACTGCCTCCACCCTGAATGTAAGCTGCAAATCAGCATAACATCACCTGTGCTTTTTTTTTTTTTTTTAACAAGCAGTGAATAACCTCGTTTGTTTGATTTCTCAAGGCTGTTGTCGCAGCTAATGGTGCCAGGAGGGCCGTGTCCCCTTTTAGCAGAGATGAGCAACACACAGATGATGGCAGAAAGCTCCTTTTTAACCCGGCCGGGTGGATGACAAAGAGTGGTCAGGGGCGTTGATTCACTAAAGCTGTGTCAAAGTCACAGAGTCTGATACAGTATCCTTTGCAACCACAACTTCCAAGCCTGCTTGCAGTTCCTACTGAGAGGATCAGTAGGATGTTCGTTCTGAGAACATGTGAAGAAGTGACTAATGAGCTCAGAGAACTTTGGTTCTCAATGCTGCACTAGTGCGATTCTTTTTTCTTCTTCTTTTTTTCAAATGTGGCTTCCAGATAAAGTTCAGAGGATTTTTTCCCTCTCGATTGTAATGAGGAAAACCAGGCTAAATAGATTAACATATTATAATTTAATCAGATTTTAATCAAGTTTTAAACCATTAATCCTCAAAAATTATTTCATCACTAACCGCTGGCGCTGTCTAGCCAGATAGTTTTGGCTTTATTCAGCCAGATTTCAAGAATTGAATTTTAGGGGCTTTTTCACTTAAAAAGAAAAAAAAAAGAGAGAAAATGTTCCTCAGCTGAATTTAAATACACCACAGTGTCATTTCTGACTTAAACTTTTCGTGTGGAGCTTTTGTCTCCCCCTTCTGGCAGTGAGAGTAATTACACTAACATTGTTGATACATGTTTATGACATATTCCTACAGGTGATGGTGGTTATCTGTTTGTCCTCGCCCTCCATCGCTTTCTTTTTTGACAGTGATCCATCCTCTTAACGCAGAGTTTCTCTTTTATGTAGGGCTTTAAAAGCCTTTGGCCGCTTCCTAAGTTATTCCGCCAATGGCTCGGCCATACTCCATGTTGCTGTAGCCTACTTGCTACACCCCTTCAGCTCTGGCAGATGATGATAATGATGTAACAAATCTTCATTTATATGTAAATTTAAATTACTCCAGTCCAGCTTTAAATATCTCGAATCAATGCAAAACCAGAAAATCTACGGCTAGAATGGGCAGGCAAAGGCCAACTGAACTGGCCACAGACAAGCGCTGATATGACTAAATAACTAACTCTCTTAATGATGCTGATTGTAGTGATGGGAACTCGTTGGCGTTGGTGTCCCCAAGACCCATTAACCAAGATCTTGAACCTCGAAGTCTACTGTATATAGTCAGCTAGATAGGTGAGGTAGCTGATGAGGCTAATCAAAGTTGGCTGTCACTCCCCACCAATGGGATTCCTAACCCCCGACAGAACATCCCCAGATTCAGCGCCACAGACAGCGTTTGTAGCAAACAATCGCAATCAATGTTTTCACAGAAACAATAGAACATAAATGTGTTAGGGTGCAGAGCTGTTATCTTTCTGTCTGCCCTTTCTTTGGTTGTTGGTTGTTGGTTGGAGTTGTTCCTGAAACAAAGCTCCCCGCTCTGGGTTTGTGTGTCCCTCGCCAATCTGATTGAGGCCGGCAGTCTGTGGACATCTCCTTGTGGGGACTTCCTTGTGCTTTCAGGCTGGATGCTCCAGGATTCAAAATGAGATCATGTGACTTATTCACAGTTACAGTGAGCTACTTGCTATTGTGGTGTTATCACAGAATAACACATTGGCGAGACGGAGAGGCCTTATATCTTGCCAGGTGTGCAAGGTGTCATGTTCTAGGTGAACTCGGTCGTAATTGGTTGTGGTTTTTGGGTTGTATCCGGGGAGAAGTGGGGATGTCGGAAAGAAGCAACTGATTCAAGAACTGATGTGTGGCCGTGATTGGTCGTGAAAACAGGAATGTAGTATAAACATTATAATTGTGGCATTGGTTCTACTGTACATCTTTGAATACTGTGTGTGTGTGTGTGCATGTGAAGGATGCCTGGAAACCTCATGGCAATCAGTTGGGAAAAAAAAAAAACACATTTATCGCAGAAATAAGTTATGAAATCAGCCAATTGGGTCCAGCAGGAAGGTTAAACGGGACAAACAAATGAGACTGCACATAATGACTGCGCTATCATTGAATGATCATCCGAGCAGCTGCTGGAAATGCAACACAGATGACAGCGTGACACATATCAGCTGAAGATGTATGAAAACCACCGAGCTCTGTGGCAGTTTTATAAGGCCTGTAAATGTGATACTAATAACATCTTCAATATCCGCCCACATGTCATGCACTAATGCTGGCAATGCTAAATCTTTCTCCCTCTCTCTGACACATACACACACACACGCAAACACACACATCACGTACACATAAACCTTTCTCTCACCTATCTCTCTCTATTTTACATCTTATTTGGACTCAAGCAACTCTGACGGGCAAATGTGCAAGAGCATACAGTAAAAAAAGAAAAAGAAAAAGAAATACAGTAGTTAAAGTGTGTGTGCTTGTGTGTGTGTGTGCGCACATGCATGCTGTTTAAATAGTGCATATGGAGTAAGGGCCAGGCGACAGCTTGGTCTTGCCTGGATCACTGCACTCTGGCTGGGCTATTGTTCCTCCGATACCCCCTCTTACACACACAGACACACACTTCCTCCCCTCCGCTGGCCCTTCCCTAACAAGCTTCCTGCTCTCCACTCCTCCTCCTATCTCCTACCTTCTGTTCTGTAGACACCAATCCTACTGATTCAATATCATCCTCAAGACATAACCCTTATGATATCTTTGATTTCCAAGATACAATTATCCACGAGTCCGCTGCACTGGTGGTGGAGTATAGCTCTCCCTTTCCATCAGTGTGATCGGGTGAGCCTCCCCAAGTAACGTGAACCGACAACAAGGCTTAAGACTTGCCGCCGTCACGTCTAGAAACTCTTTTGTCAGCTCTTTGCACGTGAGCCATCAGCGCCACTCACTACCACTTTGCAAGGGAGAGAGGCCAAGGAAGGTAAAAAAATAAAATAAATGAAAATCATAAAATATTAGGGCTTTTGGGTCCAAGGGTGGGTCAGAGAGGTGAATACACCAGCATGCAGGAGTTGCTAAGTAAAGACAAAAAATCTAAAGAGGCAAAAAAGGCCAGAGGTGAAAGATTTTGAAAGGTTAAGTATCTACTTTCCTCATCACCTCTCCCCAGCATCATATACCATGCCCTCCTACTTCATATGCTCTGCCATGCTCCATTTGGAGTCACAGATGCCTTTGTCACTGGGGCGGCATTCATTTGGCGCGGCCCCGGGTGACTGTGTCAATATTTGCAGTGAGTGCCATTTTGGTTTGGGGCACTCTACAAGCATGACTGGGCTCGGGTGAGGCTAAGGCTAAAGGAAAATCAACAGGAAACAAAAACCCCGGTCCTATAGACTTGCTCTCTACAGTTAATTAAGCCTTTTGGCAAGAAAAGTGAAAGGATGGGCCTCCTTGGGAATAGATAGTTTTGGGTTGCAGGAGGATGGGGGGTAGGTGGAGGGGGACAAAACAAATTAATTGCCTTGAAATGCAGGGATAATTCACATCTCTAATTAATATTGATCGCACGAGGGATAAGAAACTGCCACAATACAACCATAGAGAACAGTTAATTTGATGAGTTTTTGTGTTGATAGCTCTCTTTGTGCAAAGATGAACAAGGAGTTTTTGCTGGGCCATGACTTGCAATTCGAGGTTGTTACTTGTTGTGCGCGGATCTGTGTGTTTGTGTGTGTTTGCTGTTGTTTGGTGACTGAGTGCGTCCCAGCAGTAATATTTGCCTTTTATGTAATGTTTTTCATAATGTACGGCCCTTGGGGACGGAGAAAGAGCAATAGCTGGCAGATTGTATTGATTCAGAGCATCTAAAGCTGCTATTTTACAGCGCCGTACAGGAGGGCCTGCCAGGATCACCTCAGCTAGCGTGTTTTCATGATTGCTTTTTCTCAGGTTGCTTCTCAACAGCTTACCGTACAAGTCTCACCTTTTTATTCCAATCCCATCTCTCTGCCTCTCTTTCCTTTTATGGCTCTTCTTTGTCTTTCTATTCTTGACTTTAATAACATTACCATGCACGCACTCCAAAACACCTTCTTCTCTCTTTTTGCTTACTCCTATTATGTAACTGAAGATGTCCAGACTCCCCACATCCACAGAAGCACACATCCATATACAGTTGTTACCCTTTGCAGCTCACGCACAAGCAGGCATCTAGTTCCCCTGCTTAACTCAGCGCTCAGAGGGCACAGACTCATCTGCCTTAATACATTGGCCTCGTCATCAGCACAGTGCCCTGCTGTGACACCCATCGGCCTCTATTAAGGCTCCTTATAGAGCAGGGCGCTTCGCGTTTGCAGGCCAACAAGTGGAATGCTGTGCTCTGCTGAAGCAGATGGAAGGAGCCTGGACTCCTTTGTGGTGTGGTCTAATGGGATCTGATGTATGCATGTGCATGTGTCCAGTGTTGCAAGTGCACGTTTGGTAAATACAACGTCTCCTGCATCCAAGTGCTTTTTAATGGGTAACTTTGAAATTTCCCAAAATTGATTCTTGCTGCAGGGTTTTAGTTTGGAAATTTAGGTCACAGCAGCAAAATTCAGAGGAGGTTAGAGTGAATAAAGCATTACAATGATGTTTCCAATTATTCATTGTGACAACATTGTGCATTTTTGTCACTACGGTTTTTAATGTGTGACTAATGTATCAATTTTAGGAATACCCCACATTCTCTGGTTCTTAAACGCCACCTCTCGGTTTCCTACCTCTTGGTAACTCATAGTCACAATCACAGAAAGTCCTGACTTTCATAATCATCTTCTTTTTGTCTAATACTTTGCTGAGTGAAGCACACAAAGGCCCCTGACACACAAAGGCCCTGACAGTTATTCACATCTTTACACTTGTCCTTGGTGAAGGAGAAAGGGAGACATCTATGACAAAGTAAGAGAAATTATGTTGAATAAAGGCTTCCACAACTCCTCAGGCTGTTGCTGTAACTAAAATCTGTTCATGGCATGTGTTCAGCCTGGTTTAGGTTAAGACAAAAAATGTGCCAGAAATTCAGGGTTAGCATGCTGTGATTTTATGTGCTGCCAGCTTTAATGTTTCGTTAATTTCTTGTGAGTCTGTGTGCTCTATGCATGTACATCGGTGCATGTGCAATTATCCATGCCTGAAATGTTTGTGTGTGTTGTGGGTGAGTGTGTCTGTGGAGAACCTCCCCAGGTCCAGTGGCCTGTCAAAGCTGCAGCTTGTGTGTTTCTGGACAAAACAAAGTTGACAGGTGGAATTTAAGCCCAGAGGCATGCTGGGTAGAATCACAGTGTGGCAGGTGTGTACATTTGAGAGTGTAGAGTTGCCATGGAGACGATTAGCCGAATCCCAGTGCTGGATACAGTATTATCATGTTTTCTGTACACGTTAAAATCTTGAAAATTGAGTTGAGATTGATGGAGATTGATTGTGTTTCTTGTGTGTCCCTGTGTGAGTTCATGCATTTGTTTGCACTCTGAAGATAACGTGCATTCTGTCAGTCTCCAATTTCTGATTTCTTCGGAATTATCCCATGTGAGTAGGGAGTGAGAGAGATGTTCAGAGGTTTTACTCTAACAGCTTTAGACTGCACACAGAAAGTTGCATGCAAATGTGGCTCTCCACAGTGGTTAAAAGTCTGCATATATTAGTGAAGCAATTCTTGATGCTCTTAAACAGACTCATTTAGTGAGGGAAATAGACTTGGGATAGCAGGCCAGCAAAGAAAAACAATGCAGCTGCAAGTGGCAGCATCCTGATAAAAAGAACACTCCACCAATTAAGCTCCTTTAACACTGTCCAACTCACCATGTTTCTCACCAGTTTAAAAAAAAGTATTAAAATCAACAGACGCAACAATGCCAGAGCTATTGGTTTTATATTCTATAAAACCAAGTGGATACAGTACCCACAATGCAACTGGACTGCCAACTATTCCTTTGGAGATCCAGGTGTGTTCCGCAAGTAGTCGCCAATGTTCACTCCACGCCTCCAGATTTTTCGTCAATCAGCATTGCCTCAAGTCACATCAATTGAGGCAATTTATCAGCGTTTCACTCAGCTCCTTCTGGAGCCACACAAAAATGATGCCACACCCAATCTAACATTGGATAAAAGGATTCATAGTTATCAAGTGTCTTAATACTTCAAAGAAATGTGGTCATGTTGAGGTATCAGTTGGACATAGGGTTTGGCAGTTAGGTTTTATTTGAAAAGTGTCAACATCTACTGAAGTGTCTAGCACATCTGAGTGTATAGCATTTTTTGTCCCCAAAATACCCCCAAGGATACGCCAGTCGAGTCTTCAACCCGAAGCTAAACTTTTACAGCCCACTGCATTTTGATTGGTATAGCTGGTCGAGATGGTACACAGCCTGGGAGAACTACTTCAGAGGTGACATGGGGGGCAAAATAATACCCAAAGTATATTTAATAGCACATGTCAACTTCCATCTATTTCACCAGAACTTCAATTTCCGACTCATAGGCTCTGGACCTTGCAGGGTATGCAAGTGTTGCAGAGTGGCAGCGAGTGGAGTGCTGTGATTTTGTGTGGAGTAGCTTTTTTGAAAGTCATGATATTGGTTCTTTCTCTTGCTCCTTCTAAGTGCAGTTGATTGCTCTTGTGCTTTTACACTCTGTGTCTCTTGGCCACTAACATTAAGTGTATGTGTCCCTACATGGCAGTACAGATGTCTGTTTGAACAGCACAAAGTGACTGTGGAGTGAGTCTTTGTGTCTGTGGCAGCCTAGACTGACTGATTTCAGAGTTGACAAAGAGTCCCCGTTGTTTCTCTTATTTCCCTTTAGACCATCATCTTTTGTTGCTGTCTCTGTACATTCATCAAGTGTAGTATTACACTCCTTTACAGCTTGCGGGTAACTGCAAATATGTGCTCAAGCTGAAATGTTTTCACCCAGAGTTGACAAATGTTTGTCTCAGTTTTTGCCACCTGCGGCAGATCTGGACCTGTGTGCCTCTGCTTGCATCTTTATATGCTTCATGCCACCTTTAAATTACACTCTGTGCTGTACAATGTAACCGAGGGGCAGCATTGACAGCATTTGCTGTGGAGGGGACTGGAGCAGGTTTTCTCCCAGCATGAGTGTAGAGTGAGTGGGGAACGGCAAATGTAAAACCAATAGCAGCTGGGAAGGGAGTGAATACAGAATGAGTGGGGAGGAACTGCTGCTATTCCACTGTGCTCACAAACCCTGGGATTATATGTGCTGCATTTAATGACATTTTATTGAGAATGTATTTACTTAAGCATTATGGCATCCTTACAAGTCAAATTTGGATTGGCTTTGGTGTCCCTTTAATAACAATCAGGTCTTAGTAATAGCATGCCCAACGTCCAAAAGCATTGGTTAACAAAGTGATTTTTTGGAGTTTTTCTGAGGTAAGTACTCATTTACTGCAGAAAATGTGTTAATCAAGTGTCATGGAAATGGTCCTGAGGGGTATGGTCTTTAAACCTTCAAGAGAAGTAAATTCTAATTATAGCACCCCCATGTGGCCGAGTGGCACCATTCATAAGATCCTTTGTGGTTCCAGTGTTAATAATTTACCATCTCAAGGGAAACTGGGCAAATATATGAACATTGAAAACAACAAACAACCTCTGCAAAGCAAATCGGGTTCGGCCTTGCAGCTTTAAAATGAGTTAGCGCAGTTAATAACTTGAGACTGATTTTCATGGAGTACCACAGAGAAATACGTGTCTTTTGGAGCCAGACTCTTTTGGTCCCTTCACAGATGCGTTGTGTAATTTACTGTCTCCGCACTAAACATTGTGACCAGAGGCTGTGTCGGCATGTGGCCCTCCTGCTATCATCACAGCAATTAGACAGGTAGACGAAATGAGCCTGTTGCAGAGGCCAGCCATGTAATTAAACCTGGAGCAAGAGGCCACTGGGCTCCTATGAAGTAAAACCCCACCCGCCCACACACTGATCGCCAGCACTGCTACAATGGCCCAAATGTTTGCTCTTCATCAACATAGTTTATGTGTACTGTCTATATGCAGTGATGGACTGGCCATCTGTCACTCTGAGAGTTTTCCTGGTAGGCCGCTTGATACTTGAGGCCGATGCAACGCAAGATATACATGATGTTAAAAAGCCCCAGCTCCACTTAAATAAAAATGAGAACGTGCTTTGTGGCTGACCAACCCACTATGGTTGGGTATTACATCTGTCAGCTTCTCTCTCTCACCCAATTACTTTTGGCCCCATCCTTTATCTTGGCCCTATCCCATAGTGACATTTGGTGGAATAGATTAATAGATTTATAGATAAATAGTTATATGGATAAAAAGTAAAATGGAGCAAGATGGATAAGCAGCAAGCTCAAAACCATAAAAGTGGTGCTGAAAAGCAAAGAGAGAAGAGGTTGAAGTCCCTTGAGGCTGATGCAGCCAAACGTTTTAAAATAACAAATTATTCATTTGGCGCCGTCAGCTGTCAGTCATCTCAGCTGAATGAGCCTGGAGGCAGCAGAGCAGAGAGAGCAGCCCACTGAGCCCAGTGATACCAGTTCAACTGTTTTGCAGCTGGATCGGTGAGATATGAGACAACAGGTACAAGATAAGCAAGCTTTGGATTTGGCTATTTAGCTATTTGGGTGTTTTTTGTTCAAATATGTTTGGCAACTGTTCATAAAGTTGATGCTCAGTTTTGGTTGTATATTTCTTAACCTTCTAGTGGTTCAGCATATAAATATGAAACTATTTGAATATGCTAACATCATATAATGAATATGTTAATATTATACTAACCTTATACTGTTATTCTAACTTCGTACTTTTATCCATTGCTATAATAAGAGACTACTTTATACCAATTTTTTTAATCCAGGTTGAGGATAGTGTATATGTGTCGGGCAGACTGAGCCAGAGGCAGGATGCCAGTGCCTTCCCAATTTTTGATTATTTTAAGAGGCTGAAGTCTGGCGACCGAGTTAAACTATTTAGTTTCCACCCCCAACAAAGGTGTGAAAAGTCTGTGGTGTAGAAGTTGCTGAATTGCTCATTTAATCAGGCAGAGTAGTATTTCTATTTTATTCTGTGACTTGCCTCCAGTGTTCTCCAGTGTTTTCACAAATGAATTTCTTCAAGTGTTATTTCTTTCCAGGTTCCAGAGATTCTTGCCACCTTGCTGCCATTGTGCTCCTTCTAGCCAGCCTCCTCCTTGGAGTAAAACATTCCCCTAGTTCTTTTACATCTGTTTTACTGAAGTTATTGTTATAAACATTGTTCAGTAATCTTGTTTACGGAAGTGTGGCGTGGGCTATGTGGGTGGTATCGCTGGGAGGGGGTTACTGGTGGGCCAATCTGTGTCAAAAAGTCCAGGGCCATTTTCTATTCAAAGTCCGTCCCTGTCGACACGCTGTGTGTGCCTGGTGTTTGCAGAAAGAAGCGCCGATATTGTGAACACGTAAGGAAAAAACCTTGAGTTTTGAACTGCTAGAGGCCAGCAGAATACACTTAACAGCAACATTGTATAAGAGAGAACTTTTACCTTTAATATCTGCAAGTAATCATAATCTGTAATATGAACAGCTGCCTCAGACAACAAACCAACAGCTCAAAACTACTAGATACTCCTTATACATATTATACATATACATATTATATATTTAAATATACAATTGTGATACTCTACAAGTGGAAAAGAAGTTTAACTTTTTAGGATTTACAGGCAGAATGTGACAGAAATAGTTTAGCAGAAGGTTAAAGGAGTAGCTCAGCATTTAAAAAAAAAAAATATCATCCTTTTTAGCTTTTTCTCTAAAAGAGAGATGAAAAGATCAATATAAACTTCATGAGCGTAGATACGGAGTTGGAGTTAAGCTATTCTCAGCTAGCCTATCTTAGCTTAGATTAGATCAGAGGCAGGGGGAAACAGATACCACGGCTCTGCTCCAGGTGAAAAAATATGCCTACCAATATCTCTGAAGCTGTCTCATTTGCACCATGCATATGGTTTGCTTAATGCATACATAACATTGCTAATTATGTAGCACATGTATTCAGAAGGATATGTGGAAATTGGTAGATAGATAAATTGTATGGTTATCAAAATAATTACCCTAACTTTAAACCATTTCAGTCACCAGCCTTTACCTATATTTTAGGTAATTTTGTTTTACTTTTTGGTTTCAGGGGTATTGATAACATGGTACCGCTTTACAATAAGACTATCCTTTCAAAGGTTTTATAAATGGGTTATAATTAGGTTATTAATTCAGTTGGAAGCACTTAATAAATCACTAATAAACACGTCACTTTCAAGTTAAACAACATTTCTAAAGCCTTAGTGTATGAATCCAGTAATTTCAAAGTGAGCTATGCAACCAATAAGAGGCTTAACAATGCAGATACATGTGGGTTCACTACTATGGCAAACAACAGGTGTTTATTTAATGTTTTATGACTTCATGTTAGTGATGAAAAGTCTCAGCAACCACATCAATGAATTTATTATAAACCTTTTATATATACATACGAGGACAGTTGGAAAGTAGAGCTACTTATGCTGATGGATATGTGTGCGTGCAGTATAGTGAAAATATCTAGAAAGTCAAAAATGTGTAGATACACAGAGTGTTTTATATGATTATGGTGTGAAGTACACATCATACATTTGAAAATGCAGGTGTCATGCACGGTCTCATACAGTGCTGTGCGGCAGGCATCATTTCTGTGATATTACAGCATGTTGTTCTCTCACAAACTAATAAATGTCGCCATTATGACATCCTCAGTGATGGGTCATGCTGTTTATAGACAGTAAGAGCACTAAAATGATAACTGGAGCTCTGATTTGTTTTTATCATATTTGGTCTGTGCTGAAAAAATGTGTGCTCTGCTGACATGGAAGTGGGTTGGTTTTGCAGTAAATAGAGAACTTTTGTGACATACAGCTCAGGCAAATTTTGCTAGTGCTCACTGGAAACTAACATGAGCGTGCACAGTGCAGTGCAGTACATGATCGTGCAGTCATTAATTCATCGGCCTTTCCCTGCTCAAATTGTAATAAGTTGCCTCCGGGTCTTGCAGAAACCTCATATGTCCAAAGAGTTAGGTTTTCTAGGATTCAGAAAGGCACTTCGTGGCCCAGCCATGATCTTTTTTAATGCATTATCTCCAGTGAAGCTCCGCAGGATTATAAAACATCTTCTTAAACAGCAGATGGTAGAATTAGAGTTAGAAGTTACTGTGTGTGTTGAGGATTTGAATGCCATTTTATTCATTTAAGAACCCAACCCAGAAACAAGGCTAATGCTAATAGTCCTCTTATGAAATAACTATCATTTAATCAGCAAGACTTTCATTTTTATGCCTCCACATTGGTGACAGCTGTGGCCGGAGGCATTGGGTATTTGGGTTGTCTGTCCATCCATACGTCCATAGCATCTGTCCCTCGGTCCGTCCATCTGTGGCGTCCCATTCTTGTGAGCACAATATGTCAGGACGCATTGAGGGAATTCCTTTGGCACAAACGTCACTTGGACTTAAGTATGAGCTGATGGGTGGTCAAAGGACAAAACACATTTTTGGCCATGACTAAATAATTCATATGGTAATTATGCCAATATTTCACACAAATGTCTAGTAGGCTGCTATTATGAAGTGATGACATTTTTTCATCCAGAATATCAAAGGTCATCTTCACTGTGACATCATAATTTGTGGCTTTTATGAAGGGGACATTTTGGCCATATTTCACATTTGGTGAGATACTTAATTGGTGACACTAATCTTGGGTTTCGGTAGACATGAAAACTGCAGTTTGACTGGTTGGTGGAGGCACACAACCACAAGGCAGTAATTCAATTTATTTTGAAATATTTTTTTCATGTCATATCCAAACTGCGTTTGATCTTTTTTCTTCTGATCCTCAGTGGCTATCCACTGTGCAAATGTTACAGTTATTTTCATGATAATTCCAGCGCACACATTTTTTATCTCTGGTATGTATATCCTTTGTGCACGGTCAAATGAGTAACACAGCAGTCGTTGTCATTCATCTTTTTTTTAACATCATACCTTCTCACTGCATAGCCAAGATCCACAATGGGACCTTGACTATGTGGGAACACAACTGCAGGGCCTACATCTAGTCTATCCCACTCTCTGTTGCATTACCACTTTTCTCTTTACGCATAGTGCAGAGTCACACGCACACACACACACACACACACACACACTGTCACGCTACCCACTGAGCTGTGACAGTTGCAGACATACTACATACACACAGCATGGCACACTGTGACACATGAAATCTTATTATATTACAATTACAACTCAGTAGATGCCCTTATCCAAGAATATTTCCTGAGGAATGCTTTTCTCCAGTCAGGCTCCATGTTGCCATGTCTTTCTTCTTGCTCGATGGAACTCACACTGGCATACAGTGTAACTAATTTTATTTGTGACGAAGTGAATATGATACCTGTGGTATACAATGCTATGTGTATATATAGCAATAGAATATTGATAACCTTATTTATGTACACAGATGTACACATGATGTCAAGCAGAATCTCTTAGATACATATGGAGCTTTTTAGTACACTTGCAGCTGGTCACTACACATGAGCATTAAAATCAGCAATAAATACCTTATAACTTTCTCTATACCTGCTCTAGTGAAGAAGAAAATCCCTGGTGATGCTTTGATAGGTTTCATTGCTCGCAGCCTGACAGCGTTTTAATTCCCCCTGCGGTTCCAGTATCATAGCAGCCCAATCTCCTCTCACCACACCATCAGCACCTTTCTCCCGGACCCAATTTAGCCAGTGATCCTAAATCTAGCAAGATAGAGACCCGGGAGATTCAGAACAGTGCTCTTCATGGAATAGCACCCTAGTACCTTAAAGGAATATGTAATTAGATGCTGCCAATCTTTCTCAATCGCTTGGGAGCGGCCTAGTGGGTCTCTTAATGGAGATGGTCTCTACACCCGTTCAAAGTAGAGCAGAACTCACTTTCAACCCATTGTGTTAAACATCAAAGTATCTTGTTAAAATGCACATTGTTATGAATGTCCCCCGTTGGATCTGATCTCATTTGCTAAATGATGCTTTGTAAAACTCGCACGTCTTGTAAAACAAATTCATAACATTCACAAGCAGAGTCAGGCTTTCTAGAATTAGGAAAGCAGGGTTATTTTGCTATTTTGAGGATGGAGGGCATTTCACCTTTCTTTAATCAACACTAATTTTGCAATATTTGTAAATTAATACCACACTGTCCAGTATGTGTTCTCCAAAATGGTAATGTATCAGTATGTCAGCTCAGTCATGCTTTCTCAACAGCTTTGATGGCGATTATGATAATCATAGTAGCTGATGGTGTGGTTACAAATGTGGTTTAAATCCTATAGTGCTTAAGCTATGATGAGACTGTAGCTTATGGGACTCCTGCCTCTACTAAATCTATTCCAGAAGTCATTTCGATGCTTAGTGCTTCCATTAAGGCTTTTTAGAGTATCTATGATATAGCAAATATGTTAAATATGAACTGCTATTTAGGATCTGCTCCTGCAAGATTAATCTGTAAAGTACTAGAGCTATTGGATATTCTGTTGCTGTAAAGACCTGGCAGACATTGGATGAAGTGTGTAGACACCTCCTGCTAATGCATGTGTCCTGTGGACACTGTATACTGTACAATTTGCTAAGGAATTAATACACTGCACTGGCCCTTTACTCAATGTTTTGTCTTTGTTATCCCTTAAGGCGAGGTTAAATGGCTGTAACTACCTATTGAGCAAAGGAGAATGCGGGTCTGGCTGCATGAATCATGTCTAAGTGTGTAAAGACGTGTGTGTGTGTGTTTTAGTGTGCGGCTCTGACTGTGGATTTACGTATGTGAGTGCGAATGAAAGCGCCTGGCAGTGCGATGATAGGACTCCGTCTGCCTCTTTCTCGTCTAAATCCTCGTATCTACACTGCTTCACGCAATTATAGCAGTGAATTTAACAACGTGTGTGTGTGTGTGTGTGTGTGTGTGTGTGTGAGCGTGTGCATGCATGGGTGTGGGTGTTCTGTACGCGCTGAAACCCGTCTGGAGTGGGAGCCACTGTCAGAGCTGGACAGCAGAAGGTGACGGCAGGAATATGAGGCTACTGGCATTATTAACCCCTCACTGGGTTGAGTGGAGCATGCAATTACAACCGATCATATTGCTGTCACATTGCCAGAGGGAGACAACTCTAACACACACACACACACACACACACACACACACACACACACACACACACACACACACACAAGAAGTATCAAATCCTTTTCTTAAAAGGATATTCAAACGATAATAATAAATAGTTTAGTGCCATTATTCCCATTAGGACAGTATAGTCATTGCTCAGAAATCTCATTTCAGGTTCACTCACTTTGATGTATGCAGGATACGTATCTGGGGAGACATGAGAGAACTTCTAGGTGCTGCTAAAACTGGTAGGTGAGCCACATAATCTCCTCTCTTACATGGAGACAAGGAAAAATACACCAATGTAAAAAATTCTCAACTACAGGTAAAAGTCCTCCACTCTAAACCTTGTTAATATTTTTTAACCATACCGTAGTTAGTAGCAAAACATACTTGAAAGTCATAGATAAAACTGTTAATTATACAGCAGCACAAGGACTGTAAATCCTACAGACATACATTACTGGATTATTATTACTAATGCATCACTACGTACTGTGTTGTAGGTTGTGGAGATGCTAATATCCTCCCTCTGTTTGCAGCAGCAGCGGCAGCCAGTTATTGTCTTATAAACACTCCACCCACACCAACTCTCTCCTGCTCGCATTCTATTTCAGGGTGTTAAGCTGCTGAGCACGGCCAAACCGGCTCACAGCAGTATATCTGATCAAATCGATACCTATTTCTCTCTTTCACACTTTTTCTATTCTTTCCCCTCGTTTCTGACTGCGGCTAGCCGTGATAGGATGATTGGAAGGCGATACATCCACCGGGTCTGTCTTGTCTGTGTGAGATAGATAGATTAGTGGGGCGAGAGAGTAAGATCAGTGAGAGGGCTTTGCCATGCTGCACCGCAATAAGGTGTTAGCAGATCCATCAGTGTAGCACGCTTAGAGGGAGCCGACCCAAGCTCGCCGGACTCGCTTGTGAGGTGGTGTAACTCCTCCATCTCACCTTCCCTTCACGTCCTCCATCTCACGGGGCCAATAATGGGAACATATTGAGATGTCTTGTAACACCCTCAAACAATCAGCAATATGTCACTGTCATTTTTCAATGTTTGCCTCCACTAGTTTTGCAGATGCTCATGTTTCTCACAAGTGCCTTTCTGTTCTCTCCTATCTGTATCCATTTCCGTTTCCTCTGCCGCACTTGAAGCAAAATTTATTTGCATCCTCCGTGAGAGCTTAATCTTTTTTTTTGTTCTGTTCATTGAGCCTTTCCTCACTCTACACGATGATTGTATCTTCCCCTCTCGGTGTAGAGGAAGGTTTATTATTATCTGGTTGCAGAGTGTGAGGTATACAGAATGTTTTTTTGTGAGCAGAGGGGTGTCAGTCTGCTGCCTCGCTGTTCACATTTCTTTGTTTTCCCTCTTTCTCTACCATCTTGCGGCGCACTTTCTTCGGCTGTGTTTTGATGCCTTTGTGCTGGCTCAGGTCCTGTTAGTTTAGGGAAAATGTGAAGAGCCACAGTATTTCATTAGTGAAGCCGGTCCCATTGCAATAGTCTGAACACGCACACACACACACACACACATTCACAACCTCAACTCCAGCCATTTACTCATGACTCAGCCAGCAGGCCAACACAGTGTGAGCGTACGTGGGGATGTGTGCTGCATTTGTTTTTGCTCTTTTATCAACATCTAAAGACTCTCCTCGTATTCTGTCTTCACACGCGTCCCTCTGTGTATAGCTGTCCATTCCTATCACTCTTACCCACATCAGTCCCCACATAGATCTCATCCTATGCTGTGCACTAGCTTAAAAGCTGTATTCCCTTTCTGAAGCTTGCTTATATTAGAGGTTTATTTTCCTTTTTTTTTTTTTTTTGTCTTACCTGGCATGTAATTTTTATGTGTTTTGTATTTTCATTTTGCAAACCTGCTGCTATGGTTACGAGCTGGTTCTCTTTGAAAATCCTATTTCTTTGTGTCTGGTTTTGAAACTCTCTTGTGAGCCTGCAAACACGCGACACACACGACATGTGTCATCAAATGTCTTCTTTTCTACGTGAAGGTTGAGTGAACAAATGTCTGATTGAAGAACAATGAGGTATCTATGTTCTTGTAGGCGCATGCACCCCGTTAAGCGCCCCCCTACACACCCATTAATTAGATCAGTGCTTCCTAACCAGGGCAACCTCAGGGAGTAGGTGACTTGGGGACACATGGAGCTCAACTAACTAACCAACTAACTAATATAATATATATAATATATGTATATATTTACAATTCATTAGTTTGAAAAAGATATTGTAACTACAGTATAGACACTTTAACACAGTGTAGTTAGTATGTGAACATCTAATTTATAATCTATTCATAAGAACATAGTTGGAACTGAGAAGGCTAGGGAATTACTGCATTTAATTGCTGACTAGATTGTCATTGTCCGGATAACCATGTTAATGTCATATTCTCTCCTGGTCCTCCAGCTCCGTCACAAAACCTCTCCATCCTCCCCACGTGTTCACTTACTTTACATTTTTTATTTTGCCGAGTGACTCAGTGCTGGCTTTGTGGATTCAATCATCACGTATTTATGAGAAGCCAATGCAGTCCAATTCTGGAGGCGTGGTGCTGAAAGAGATTATTTTTTCTATCCCACTCATCCTTTCTACGGTTTTTATCTTTGTTGGCACTCTCCCTCCCTGTCTCACTTCCCTCTGACTTATATCCCTCTATGGTTCCTCTAAGTGAACTAATGACATGACTGAAGCATGAACCCAATCAAGACTGAGCTCTGCACTGCAAGAAGTGTATTTCTAAGTAAATGACATGGCCTTATATTTAGATCTAAAATGTAGTTTGACTAGTTTTAGTATGGGTTGGATTTTCTATTGCTGACTGTGCTGTTTACTTAATACAAAGTAAATGTCTCTTGCTGTGTTTGTATTTGGGGTGATGTTTAGCTAGATACAAGGGACATGTCTGTTACAAATTCTCAGTATGCCTCAACACTTTAACCTCAATAAAGCCGCAATATTTAATTTCAAGGTTTAGATTTTTGTTGGCATGAGGTAATTTGGTTTTAACTTCTCACATTCCATTGATAAAAACGGTGATGCATTGTTTACATCCCATTCAATACAAGACAGACTTATAGTCAATGAATAAGCAAGACCCAATACCCTTCACTGATAAAGATAATCTCTGACAGAATAGCACATATCATACACCGTCAGCAATGATGATGGGTGTTATCTGCAATCAGTCTAATAGGCACTTTATGAAAAAGTACAAACTTTAAAGTAAGTTTATCATTATTGGTTAAAAGTGTCATCAAAGATGACATTTTCACAATGTCCATTGTTAATAAACAAGACTAAAAGTCTACAGTGATGCAAGAAGACCTGTGAGGCTGTAGGTACAGCGGAGTCACCATGTTAGTATTCTAACATGCCTGCTATCATTTGTACAATGAAAAGTGATAGGAATGTCATTATTTTTGGCAGGTGTTTGGTCAGCTAAAATATTGGAAAAAAATTGAAATTTTGATCTTATGCTGGTGTTGGATGAAAAGCCACAGTATCACCAAAGTAAGTGAAATTAATTTTCTTTGGATCCTGAATTGAGCCTGAATGCCAAATTTTGTCCGAATCCATTCAGTAGATGATGAGATATTTCATTATATGAATGAGATTGTAGGCCTGCTAGTGGTGCAAGGGGAGGAGGTAGTCAGAGGAAAACTGAATTCATTGGTATTTGTCCTCTGCAAGCTATGAATGTGTGCACCAAATGTAGTCCTATTCCATACAGGGGCTGTTGAGATAGTCCAATGGATAAGAGGAAATTTTGACATGTATGTGGCGCTAAAGGAAAAATCAGATGCGCACCAAAGTCTTAGAGATTCATCCTCTGTCCCAAAGTTAATGGCAATTTATCTAATAGTTTCTGAAACCAAAAAGGTCAACCTTATGGTGGTGCGAGAGGAAAAACCATGGGATCACCAAAGTCATTAGGATTTATCACCTTGGGAACATAACTATATGCACACAAATTCATTGAAATTCAATAGTTAATGAGATATTTCACTCTGAACCAAAGTGGCGCGTCTACAGATCATCATTGCCTAGCCAAGAGGCACACCACCAGTTGGCATAGTGGCTCAGTGGGTGGAACACATGCCTCCCTAGTGACAACTGTGGGTGCAAAACCTCTTTGCAAAAGGCTTCATACTTGTATGCAATTGTGAACCTTAACCTTTAAACAAAAACAGAAGCAATCTTGGTTTGAGACTTCCGATAGTTTACTAATTTTAAGACATCTTACCTTATATTTTGAGACATATATTGAGAAAAAAAAATACTTACTGCACTGGCAGCTAAATTAGCTTGTTTTGAGCACAAGCAGGCTTATATCTTGACAGTTTTCCTTAAATTTGACTGGGCATTTTTACAGTGTGATAGGCTGATCAAACATTCCCTTTGCTTGATCAGAACTTTTAATTGACATCCCCTCACATGCTGAGTTTAAAAGAAGCCCACATTAAATGGATTTGTTGCTTTCATTTGCAGGAATAGATTTGTGCTCTGTTTCCCAGGTCATAATGAATCATAAATGTCAGTTATGGTTATGATTAAAATTGTTGCGATGGATCCTTTTTGTCTGTTGTCACTAAGAGACACCCATTTTTGGTTCTTCTTGGCATGCTTGGGTGCTGGAGGTCCAATTCATCAGGGAAATGGGCCCCCTCAGAGCAGAAAATTTAATGAGATACATAGCCTGTATACATATTGCCAGTAACTTTTAAAGATCCGTGTCTGTCAAGAAACATATAGTAATAACACTTTGGCAATAAAGGACAACCATGTGTGAACCATATATAATTGGTAAGGACTGGTGTTGGCGTGGTGTCCATGAGCCCGAATGTGCTCTTCGCATTAGTAGCTGTTATCCTAAGCCTATCAGTAGGAATTAGTTCCAACATTGGATTCATTAAAAACAAAACTGTAAACCTTTAGAATTAAACAGTGTTCAATGAAACCATAATCCTTTTTATTAAAGGCTGGAGTGTAAAAAACACAGGCTTTAGCTAATCAAGGCATACAGCAGTTTAACCATTAGCTCAACTATTTTGTGTCTGTGTGAGTGTGTATTTGTGTGTGTGTGTGTGTGTGTGTGTGCGCATTCACTAGTCAAGTACATGATCACAAAATATGCACAAGTATGTGTGTGTCTTTCAAGGAGAAGTAGGCCCTTTGCATCATTGGCTAATAGTGGGATTAATCTGCCTAATGAAAGGAACTGGGGAAAAACAAGTCTTAAAATCTCTTCCTGAGCTGTAAAAAGCAAATACCTCAGCACTTACCTCTTAAAACAGAGAGCACGGGCGGTGTGGGGGGCAGAAAAAGACAAGAGAGGAGTGATTTTCAAGATGATTTTTACCAAGACTTTTTCATTCTTTTTTCATCAGTCTCAGGTTCCTCCTTTAGTCACCTTGGAACTTTCTTCAAACCCTTCTTTTTATTATCATCTGACTCATGGGTTTGAGTTTGTACTTCCATCATTGTATTATATTTGGATTCTGTCCCCTAGTTTCTACTGGATTTTCTTGTGTCTTTTAGTTTCCAATCAATTCCTCATTATATCTTTACATTGTTTTTCCAGCACACCATCGTATTATTTTACTTTTTTCCCAATATATTACTACCACCTTTTCACTGTAGTCTCTTTTCTACATGAAAGTCACAATTTCTTTTTTTTTTTACTATTCATTCTTGCCAGTAAAATCCAGGATCAGCCCAGGCCAGCGAGTAATGAATTATGGCTGTAATATCTTCCTCTGGCTGACAGCCAAATCTCATCTCTATACACTTTTTAAAGGTGCGTGTGTGTGTGTTTATCCGTGTGCTTGTCTGCCTCGGGTTGACTGTGTGTGTGTGTGTGTGTGCGCGTTTGCTGTTTAAGTGGTATGATCTGTCATCACTATCCCTGTCTCCTCCCTGGCAGGATGTTCCATCATATGCATGTGCATTTCAATAGAAAACGCATCGTCGTGTTCCGGTTCCATTTGCACAGCCATGATTATAACCCTTCTCAAATTGCAACGTCATCCATCTCAGAGGGTGAAGGCGGATATCTTTAAACCGCTCCCACATTTAAGTGAAAGTGACAGATGACAATGTGTTAAATATGGTTCTCACACCTGACTGGGTTCATCTTGTAATCACAGGCAATAAAATTGCCTTAGATTAGAATCGAGGACCAAATTCATAATTGTCAGCGCCTCAACCAATCTAAGTGTCCACTCTGTGACGAGGCCCTGACTCTTTTAGCTGACTTTAATTCTTTACAACCATCATAAACCCAGACACTCCGCAAGCAAATCATCTTGGCAACCAGGCAAGCTCTCATACAGTGTGAAATATGTGCTGGGCTGCTGCTTTTTTTGGCAGATGTCTAAAATAACTAAGCCTAATTGGAGGGAAAAGGCCAATTCCACGGTGGGTACTTAAGTCATTCGGCGCTGGACCTGATGACATGCATAGTATTTGTCCAGAGAGGACTATAATGCGCCCTGCTTTCATCTGTCACACTGCATCACTTCATTTACTTACTCAAACAGGAGGTGTGAGCTGTGGTATGTATTTATGCATGTTTTCATGTGGGAGTGCATGCGTGAAAGTATGTATATGTGTGTGCGTGCGCACGTGTTTGTGTAGGAAACGCAATCAACTGGATCTTACTCGTGTGAGCTAATGGGGGAACACAACGGATTCATTATGTTTTCGCTCATAGATATTCTAAACGGGGCTTTAAACATGAATAAACACAGACAACAGTGTCATTTATCCTGTCAATTATGTGCTAGACACATGTCTCTACTGGGTTAATGATTGTGACTGAGTTCCATTCATGTGTACATCCAACACGTAGACACTGTCCACAGGGTTTTGCTACTGTAATTTGTGTTTTGTTTAGTGAAAATTATACCTTTCACTTTGATATTGTCACCACATGGGTTTTTTCCATGCGTGCGCACTGTCTGACTCCCATGTTTTGTTTATTTGCATTTGCATTAAAGGACAGATTTTTACCTCCTCTCCTCCTTTTCGTTAGGAGTCTGGCGCTGCAACCAAGGGCATGCGCAGCAGTCATTGTACTGCAACAATGATAAGGAGAAGCAGTGTGGGAAGAACACAGCGTCTGATTTGGCTGTAGTGCTGCCTTCTGTCTGATCTTCAGCTAAAAAGGCCCTAACTCCTACAACAGGCTTATAACCCCTCACTAATCCCCCCTTCTGACTCATTTCACTGCAGTTTGAAGCTCTCTCTTTAAATCTCTTGTTCGCCTGCTGCCGTGCACTTGCGCGCGCACACACACACACACACACACACGCATACATGCCGGAGTCTCTGAATAACAAAACCCTTCAGTTGAAATGGAAATGTCTCGCTGGACTGGTAAATTGATGTGAGAAATATCTTTAGCCAAATGTTCGCACACAGGCACAAGCAGACACAACTAGACACTGCAAATCCATTTTGTGATTTTGAGTTTAATTATAAGTGTGTTGATGCCAGCCACCCGTGACCTCCATTACTGATAGTTTTCTATTTTTTTCAGCTTGTGCTAAATGTTGTCCTGTTTCTGAGCATAATGCTTTTCATGATGAGAGGAAGACAGAGACCCTCCATGGATATCCACTATATGCACGAGCGCACACACAAACGCATGGGCACACCCATACACGCACCCAACAGCACTGAAATAGTCCTATAGGAAAGTGTCACATTTTCTTTTCCTCGTCTTTAGTCTATTCAGTCTAAAATCTGTCAGCCTTTCTTTATGCAGACCAAATTGAAAATAGTGAGTTTTGTGAGTGAGAGGCTGTCAAGGGCTTTGAGCGGACAGAAAGTAACCCCCGCCCCTTGACAGTAGGCCTTTGTGTCATTATTAAAGATTAATGTTTTTACAGGCACCGGAGGAATTAGCATTAGTGACGGTTTTAGTGTCAAACGCTTGTTTCAGAGCTGTCACTCGCGCCCGCCTCCCTAAAATGAGACGACTTAATATCATGGCACTAATAATACCACCTCATCACAGTGCCAAAATAGCAGATCACAGTCACGGGTTTAGTGGTAGGGGCAGAAATTTAGAAAAAAAGACACAATTCTGTCACACTGCACCCTTATGATATTCATAGCAGGCTAAGGCTACTTCTATTTATGTCTGTTTCATGTTTGATTAGCACAATTGTCCCTTGATTACCATGTTGGCCCGAATATAAATGGATTCTCTTTTTGCCTCATCATTTTTGGGATAAAGATAAGAAGTATCAGTGGCTAACCAGACGATTCTGCTATTTTGTTATTTTGACAGCTTTAAGCGAAAAACCTAAATTTTTATGCCAACTAAAAAGAATGACAATCCCATTTCAGGGTTGCTTTTATTATAGTATATAGTCTTTAAGCTTTTTAGGTTTGTCTATATGAGGTTCCCGCACAGAATATAATGCAGAATATCCCTCCACAGTTACGCCTTCTGCCGATGATGTATTGTCCTAGCTTCAGTTTGGCGCTGTAGCCGCGCTCTTCATCTTCATTGCCCTATGGAATTGCATTGACCAGTCACATGTGAATAGGATGAGAATATGGTTATGGAGAGATGGTTATTTACCATGCGGAACATATCACCGTCTCCTTATTCAGACCCATTAGGCTCCATATTCAAACAATATTTCAGCCCCTCTTTAAGGCCAGACTATCAGGGGAATTTTTTATATGATCCAATTACCTTTGTTCATGAGACAGGAGTTAAATGTCACTGATTCTCACTGACATTCGTGTGCTCTCAGCCTCATGACACACATGCTTGAGTCCAGATACTTATAGCCTATACATATCTCCTGTGCTGTGCATGAGATGAGTGTATAATAGCTCAGTGACGAGGGCGGTCTTATCACCAGGATGTATGGACCATTTAGGCCCCCATTACATGAATGAATCTACTGTGGATTCAGTGAGCAAAGCAGTCATTGTAATCTTTAGACTGGAATGCTGTGTTTGAGATCTATTTTTGATAATATTGAGTGAAATGGCTCCTTAATAGGAAAAGGGTCAACTGTAAATTACAGTTTTAGCAGCATCAGAGGATTAACATCCAACCTTGCAGCTATTTATTCATTTTAACTTACTCACCTTGTTGTTATTTGTCGAATTGAATCTGTGCAGCTTCATTAACTGGAGAAGTTTCTTGTAAAAAAAAAAAAAGCTCTACACTGACACCATCTAACCAGTGCTAAATAGCAGACAAAAGTAACAACAAATTAGGGAACATACTAGAGCATCCAGCATCCAGCAACTGAAAGATGCAGACATTTTAATTGGTGGTGACTAAAATTAAACTAAAAGGACAATGAATATTAGGTAACCAGAACACAACTCCAAATAATTGTTAATGTTGCTCTGTGTTTGTTAGATGTGTACTCAGGCAATGGATTACTAACATGTATGTTAGTAGTTGTCTATGTCTCATCATGTTTTGATGCTTATCTGCCCCCAGGTGGCCAAAAATTGACAACTGCAGCTTTAACTGTGGAATACTGAACGTAATAATGTCCTCCGTGATATTCGTCATACTACTCTGTATTGGCCAATTGTGGAAGACAAAAACTGTCCCCAATTTGCCATGTTATCCAAATTTGCTATGAAGTATTTAAGAGAGTTGTAACTCTGTGTTAGAGCCTTTTACCCTGAGAAGAATAGCTCAGGCCCAAGGAGAGCTTTCTCTCTTTATTCAGGACAATAAAGTACTCTTATCAAACACAGATTCACCTCAAACTGTTCTGTCAAAACTCTACTGGGGTGCGTTCTGTCTAATTTCTACCCCTGTTTATTGTTAATTGTTAACTAATGAATTGCTCTCGGTTTCTTTTTAAACGTACATATTTAATGTACAGTAAGACAGCTCCTGTGTTTGCAAGGGAAAGACATTACATAAACAGCAGTGAATTGAAATGAGGAGGCTAAAGGTAATGTATTATGTTCAAATCCTTTTGAATCTTTGCAAAATACTGCACGGTTTTATTACACCATACACAGATCAGCAGGCTCTCAGATAAGCAGATGCCTATACTGTTAGATGCATTGTAGTGCATTGCTCTGACACTCATTTTCTTTGCATATGCATCTTGCTACACCACTGGAGCTCCCATGTTTGTTTATCTTTAAAGCTGGGACAGTTAGCTCTATGCTAATGAGAAACTGGGTGGTATTGTGCTGGTTAGTATGCAAACTGATTGAGGTGCTTCCAACCAATGTCAGTCGATGTCAGTTAACAGCTTGTCCTGATTGAATAAACAAAGTAAACGAGAGGATGGAGGGATAAGAGAGATGAGAGGGTACATGTTTGATTAGCTTCTGAAGTGGGGGTTGTGCCTTTAATCCCCCCTCTAACTAATCCCTCTCCTCTTGGAGGGTCCTCACTGCCTGGGGGCGAAAAGTGTTCTCTTATCATCACAAGGCCAACGCTAGTGGTGTGGCTGTAGGTGTAGTGACATCGATTGGTCAGTCTGTCTCTCAGTTCATTACTTTGGTTGAGACTGAAACTGTTTAAAACCTACTGACTTTGGTGATTGCCTAACTTTTTATTGAGCACCACCCATAAGGTTGACATTTTTTATTGATATACCTTGACAGTCCTTGGATGGATTGCCATGAAATTTGGCACAGATTCCTAAACTGCCCAGCAGATTAATCCGTACGGGTTTTCCTGTATAGTTATCAGCAGGGCGTTGTTTTAACTTATATCTCAAAATTGACTCCACGGACCGACACACAGTTTGGTTGATATTGTGAGCATGGTAAACATTAAATCTGCTAAACATTAGCATTGTAATTGTGAGCGTGTTGGCATGCCAACATTAGCATTTAGCATTTCAAAGCGCCACTGTGTCTGGGTATAGCCTCACAGACATGCTAATGTGGCTGTAGACTCCTCGTCTTGATGATAGAACATACAAAACGGCACACTATGAATTTACACCATGAACGTTTTTGACACTAGAAGGGTATTCATGTGTATAAAAGTGATTTAAGGTCACTTTCAGACATTAGCTCTCCAGTACATCTCCCACTCTCATGCCTTGGAATTATGATTATTGCCTATCAAAAACTTTTCAAGCTGCAATTATAGAACAAGGTCAGTCAAAGTAGTGGATGATGAACCCACACTTGAGCCTATACCATGTAACAAATGGGAAAAAAGAAGGAAAGAATAAACTGGCAGCTGAAGCTAATTGTAATTCCCCAAGCACCATTGGAACTTGAAACCTAAGCTTGTAGCTTTATCCCGAATACTGAGTTTCAGCTGCCTGTACCCATTATAGGCTAACATACCAGAGCATATCTTGTGCTGTGCAATTCAATTTAGCCAAATGAATATCAGGCTCCAGATAGCATACTCCAGTAGCTATAGCAAACCTCCATGCAGACAGCAGCTGTCATAAAGGACGAGGCGCTGCATAATGTATACCAAATGCTCTGCCGGTGCTATCAATGTGTGATCAATATGCAATAAAAACTCATTAAAGCATTCTATGTTCTGTCATGGAAATTAATTCCGGAAGACAAATCTGCGATGTGTCACCCTGGATATGATTTCAGTCCATCCATGCAGAAACAAGTTATTTAAAGCCAGAAATTGGATATGGAGGGGGAAAAGGGAGCGTGAGGAGAGAGGGATACAAAAACAGAGATGGAGAGCGAAAGGGGGAGGATGAAACCAACCCATCTGGAAGAGAGGAGACAGAAAGAGTCTATGACAGCCCAGTATAATGAGATTTGGTAGTCTGTGTGGCTTTCTATTCACCTGAAAGGGAATTAACATAAAAAACACACGCTATTCTCTATTCTGCTCACAGCTTTTCAAACCATCATTGCTCCATATCCATTCCTCCCACTCTCAGTGATTTCAGCATCTGGTGGATCAATCATTTGACTTTTTATTGCAAATGTAGGCTTTCTACCTGGTTTAAAGCAGTGAGACAAAAATGTGACTGAAATGTGTGATCTAACCATATACTCCATTGCAAACATACCCCATACCCCACATACCCCAGCAGGATGTCATTGGATGTTTGTTTTTTTTTTGCCACAGATGCTATTTTGGTTTAATCTTGCTTTGTAAGGCCTTCATGTTGGGATACTGCTGTGAGCTATGGGAGGAAACAAATGCAGAGTGAGTTTTAGTGCGGGATAATCTATGTCTGCATCCCCCTTTGTTGGTTAAGGACACGAAAACACAGACATTACATTAACAGCTCAGTCTTTATGATAAAATGTAGCTGCTGGAGAATGCAGTTTTTTTCCTCTCTGAAAGGACTGATATTTTAATGGCTTAATCGGTGTTCAGCTTTTGACGGCCAATACTGGTTTTATTTTAAGGAGGATGGGGAAAAAAAACATGTATGCGTGTTGCACACACAAACATACACCAGCCTACATTTGCACCTTTCCTCCCACTTGCTTTGATGATCCAGTCCCACATATTAGTCTGATACGCATCAATATGAAAATCCAACCATTTATTGATTTCCTTGGTTTCTCTCTGCACATTTGCCTGTATGCCCACGGGTAAGACTGAGCTGTAAGAGACACTGACAGTCTGCGTTTTTCAAAGAGGAATGAAGGAATGTACGTATTGATCCAGCCCTCCTCTGGCTTTTATCTGAACAGGGCCTAATTCCTCTACAGGACTCCCAGACTTTGAAGATGAGGCAAAGGCACACGCTTGCTAACTTGCCAAAGTTTCGCAGAAGCGCAACTGATGTGTTTACAGGGGGTCTTGTGTGTTTTGGACTACGTGTTCATGTGATACATGCATTACATGCAATTTTCTTTCATTTTCACATTTTATTAACTGCTGCACTGAAACAGCATATTGATTCATAGCACAGTCATCTAGTAACCAGCTTTTGAGAGCAATAGCTCATGCTGGCTCTACTGACGTGTGATCAATGATGTGGGTTACTCACATGAATTACTGACTCAAAAATCAATTTAATTAACTCATAATCATTATTTCTGACGGGTGAACCACCATCAGGTTTACCTGATTGTGTTGCAGTTGAGCCTTTTGTTAGTGTTGTCAGTAAGCAAACTATTGATGTCTGGTAGTCTCTGTGGTCTAGTATAAAATGTGAGTGGTTGTTTTTAAATGCTTGCGACTTCTGTCTTTTTTTGTTCACAGTATCATGCTTTGGCTGTTGTTGGAATGCACGAGGACTTGTTAAGTTGTAAAGCAGAGGCTGTATGTGTGAGTGTGCATGTACACACTTTTGTGCGCATGCTATGACTGCAGTATTTTGTTCTGAGTCAGATCCGGTGAAAAGCTCGGCTAATTTTTCCATTTATCCCTGACTCTGCGTTTACAAATCGGCCCTGTCACATCCTATTCATCAGTTCCCGGCCTTTCATTTATTCAACATCCCTCCTTTTTCTTTTATCACATTCTCTCCATTTTTCATATTCTCCTTGAACCAATTGGCCCATTTGCACCCAGTTCCAAAGCATCGTGCCAAAAGAATATTTAGGCCAAGTATGTGGAGGGTGTTCTGTGAAATCCAAGCTTCCTGTTAACTTTTTTTTTTTTTTTTCTTTCTTTCTTCTTTTCTTCTCTCCCCATGTAACCTTGCTCCTGTTCATTTTTAAAGTCAAGTAGTTAATTTGCTATTTGCGTAACACTTTGGAATATTTAATCTCTATTTGCTTACATTAGGCGAGTCTACAGGAATTACAAGCCTCGGGAACATTTGTAGTTTAGAAATGCGTGACAACACACACCGGGTCTTCACTATGTTAAATCACAGATGAATATTTATAATTCCCTCCATCTGTTCGATGAATAATCATCATTCGCATAATTTGCTCTGACAGTGGACCTGGCAGCCAATCACAGCCCACTTTGACTTGAGCCCACAGTCAAAAACATTTTTAAACAGATGAGCAGACCAAAGCTACTCAAAGTACTGCTGCACACATTTCACCCTGGTTCCCACCTGCCATCCTGAAGTCAAATATGGTGTTGTTATTCCTACCCAGCTTTGTGGCTGTGCATTCTTGATTTTCAATATCATTCAATTGAGAGTGTTCACAGTCGTCTGCAAATACATTGAAACAGTATGAATCATAGCTTGTCTGTCTTTTCTGTCCCATCCGTCCTCCATTAGTCTGGGTTAGGACAGGGCTCAGTGGATTGATGAATGGGGAAGTGGCTGGCAGGGCATCTCCTTTACTACACTTTCCAGCTATATCAAGGAAGCCTTGCCAAACTGCCTTTCAACCGGTTCAATGGTTTATTGCTGCTTAACACTGAATGTGTGCATATATGTGTATATGTGCTCATGTGAAAATGCGCACGCATAAAAAATCTGTGATGTTTTCAGTGCATTTTTGTGGCCGAGGCTCATTGCCTCTGCTTTGCTGTCTATGACTGGGGAGTCTGAGTGGAAAGGCGGCTGTCTGCCATAGAAAACCCTGTGATAGCACAATGTATATGGCTCAGCTTTCACTGCCTTGGGCTTCATTTGAATTGACTGGTTTGTTTGCTTACATTTGACTGCAGCATATAGCAATATCAGGCCAGTCTATGTTGCATATCTGCTTTTCATTACCCGGCTCCCTCTTGGGGATGAATTAAGGTTATAATATTCATCTTTGAAAGTGATTTCATTTTGTATCTGCCTTTGAAGTGGAGGCCATAGACAGGGCATTTGACTCTGCACAGGATATGGATCTTCTTTGCTCTTTAAGATGAAGTTCACACCTCACATGCATGCTTGGAAGAGTTAATGTTATGTTACTTGAGCACATATTGTAAAGGAAACAGGCCAACTTGTCATTTTCCAAGCGGAATGTAGCCTAGTTTCGTAAAGACATTACATAACATTTGTTGAACACAAGGGAGATTGTGTTGTTTCTTTTTTTAAAAGTTACATACTGTGCTCTTGCTTTAAGTATGAAGGCAATTGCAAGCAATAGCTGGAAATGACCACAAACCACGAACATGTTCTGTAGATAAAAAAAGCTTCCACGGCTTGGAATCATTAAGCTGCGTGTGCAGCTTGTGTTGCACATAAGTGATTACTGACCTAAGGGACTCATACTGACCGTATTCCTCAAGTATTTCTAACTGGAATTAACACTTGATGAAAGTTCAGCAAAGTGCTGTGGTTGCAGCGATTCAGTTCAGAAGAGTTGTTCTGACTGCCTCTTGCTTCCAGGATTTCTAACTGGGCAGGGTGGCAGGTTACCAAAATCTGTCCAACTGAGCTTCTGTAACTGTGAGTCAATGTGACTTTTTACATGCCCTTTGCACTCGCTCATTGTGAAGCTAAATGAACCAAATACAAAAATCTGACAAGTAAAACAAGTAAAAGTTTTGTTCCAGATACGTAGTGCCACTGGGAACTCCTCCACTGCCTTTCCTCTTAAAGGGTACTGTGGCGGTGAAACAGTAGAATGTAGAATCTGATCAACACCTGAATATGTGTTGTTTTTTTTTTACTTCTTTTCTCATCCACAACTTCATTGGGTGCTCTAAATTTTGCAGGTACACCTGCATCTCACAATCTCCTAACTAACCAGCACTGTGCCTGCCACTAGTGAATGTGTGTTATGATCTGCATATGGCTCCCCATGTTTGTGTGTTTATGTGTGTTATAGTGCGTGCATGTCACAACTACTCCTGGGGGTAGACCGCAGCTGTGAGAGATTTTAATTGACTTCAGGGGGGCTTGGAGGCGAGGTTATGTGTACGCGCGTGTTGGTTTGTGTATGCGCGGGTGTGTGGATGCGTGTCTCCCAACAGGCGCATTAATGGGGCGTTAACATAGCTATTAATGTCACAGCTGGGGGGAGGCATTAGTGTGGTAAATGGAATTTGTATACTTTCCTGTGCATGCATGCATTTGAGTTTATGTGTATGCATGTGTGTGTGGCTGTGTGTTTGGCCAGTACGAGTTGGGGCGATGTGAAATGTCACACCTCATGGGAAGCAGGCGGTTTCAATGTGGCACATGCACCCTTTTCCATTTTAAGCCCTAAAACATCTCCTGGGCATCCAATCAGCTCTGAGGGGGTTGAGCGTCGGAGTTTGGGCTGATGGGAAACATGGCGGGCTTTCATGGCAGCAACTTGAGCCAGCTTGTGTTTTCCACCTGGGAACATTAGCAGCTTCCATTTCATGACTGATAACAAACAGTACAAGTGAAGTGGCTGTCACAGTTTACAAGGCAACAAGTAAAATAATTAGAAACTAGGTCACCCTGTGAAGGCATTCACGAAGGGAGCATGCATGAGATAAATGGGGATAGAGACACGCTAACACATTCACACATAAGCACACAGTCCAGCTGTTATGTTTCCTCGGAAGACGTTCTCTCCTCTATTGTACCTCTCATCTGACCTGAAATAAAACGACCCCGATGTTCCCATCTTTTCTTTAATGCGGCCGTTCATTGGTCTGTGACTGTGTGATGTGAGTTTGTGTCTTCATGTGTTTGCTTATGCCCACATTTGTAGAGACATTCAAGCACAGACCTCTGTGGCTATTATATAAAACAGTTCAAGCTCAAGTTCAAGACACTTCAAAATGTATTAGAGCCCACTGTCATTGTCAGATAAGAGTGATAAAATCTTCTGTGTTGTGTGTATCACGCAAACTAATCAGACTTGTGAGATGTTGTTTTGAAGCCAAGGTGCCTTAACTAATCTATATTGTACATGTAACATTATTAAACACTAGTTCTACGTGAGCTCTTTGGACCCTGCGTTAGTAACAACAGTGCTTATGTGGAGGATTTACTTACTGGTAGTGTAGACAGGGAGAGATTTGAGAACATTAACCCGCTGAGAAAGAGAGCAGAGGTGGTTCGTCACACTAGTAACTCCACAGAGATAAAATCGTGTCAAGATCTGATGGACAGTTTCTAGAAAGTCACGTTCCTGCTAGTACCACAAATGGCAGTGCCATGATGGTGGCGGAGAATATCAAAAATGTGTCTGTTTTGTGTTTTGTTTTGTTAATTTGGGTGAATCTATGATTGGGTAAAGTGGTGGTAAAGCTGTTTTTGAGGAACAGAAAAGCGCAGTGAAAGTGGAAAAGTGGGCGCATTACACTAAATTGCACTAGCAGAGGCCTTCTCCCAGCGGCCAGTCAGGCTGCCGTTCTGCTTATTAAAAAGCCAAGCCGACATGAAGGTGAAGTACAGAAACCTTCTGCTGCATCTCAGAGGTGAACCCAGCGCAGGGAAAGACTCAGAGCGAGAGGAAGAAGAGAGGCGAGGGAAGAGTGAACTTGACAGTTGGCGTTCAGAGAGCATTTTCTGCTGACAGGTCCCACCTAGCTTGGGTCAAAGGCACGGATTGAGATGAAAAGGAGGAGAGAAAAAGAAGTGGATATCGGGGATTGTAACATGATGAGCGGTGGGGGAGGGGGGAGGGGACATAAAGGCTGCGGTGGGAGGTTGTGCGTTACACCTTACTCTTTCACTGTGAAATAGAGTCTGCATTTTGCTTAAGAACAAGCACCAAAAAGATAAATAGAAATAATAATAACTCGACTTGATCTTATCACTCTAAGCTGCTGGTTTTTCATTATGTTCAAACTAATATCACGCAGCCCTGTCACAATACATTTTCCATTTAGTGGGGAGGAGGGTGTAATCCTCTCTCACAATATTCAATCCACAGCTAGTGGATCAGTTGACATTTTTGCTCTTATAAGCTCCCTCTTTCTCCCTGTGTCGTTTTCTCGTTCTCTGCCTTTCTGCGGGTTCCCGTATCTTCAGCTTTCACATGCATACTGTTTTTTGTCTTTTGACGAGTCAGTCACCTGTTCCTGGTTATTACACCTGTTGCATTGTGAGATAGTATGTGTATGGTGAAAACAGAAGGGGTTTGGGGGTGGGGTGGGGGTGTTTAAGTTGGTCTAGGCAAAGGAAGAGGACAAGAAGAGGAAGAAAGGAGGAAAGTAGGCGGCAAGGAGAGATGACAAAAGGAGAAGAGAGCCCGGCCTTATCAGCATTCACTCATACTCATGGTGAATGAAATTACCCTTCTCTGTCTCGCTATGTCTGCGGTCACTGCTATCTGCCCGGGCTGGGGATTTGCAATGGTCATAAATCTGTGTGTGTGTGCATGTGTGTGTGTGAACGAGACTCGTGAAAGCATGGGAGTGCAGGCACAGGTGGGTGTTTGTGTTTAGATGTCCTGTTGTTAAGATGAGAGGACTTTGTGGACACAATAAAATTTACGGAAATGAATCTGAGGCATGAGGAATGAGCACTCATAAATCGTGTGTGTGTGTGTGTGTGTGTGTGTGTGAATCATATATTAGTCATGCTGTGGGGACATAAATCTGTTAAAACAGACTCCGTGGGGACTCTCCTTCCTTTCGAGGACAAAATGCAATCCCCATAACGTAAATTAGACTTCATGATGGAGACTTGGTGTAAACTTAGGGTATAGTTAGGGTAAGTGTTCGGTTTAGGCAAGTAGTCGTTATGGTTATGGTTATGGTTAAGGTTAAGGGCAGTCTCCAAGAAATTAAGATCTAAGTAATGGAAACACAACTGCATGTGTGTGTGTGTGTGTGTGTGTGTGTGTGTGTGACTGATATGGTAGTCTGCTAAAGCAGGGCCTCAGATGCTCTGCTGTCCTCAGCATGATAATAGTAAAACAGCATTAGTAACAATTAAACATGGGTGTCTTCGCTTTTCTGCATCTTGGCTATAGCATTCATGTGTGTGTGTGTGTGTGTGTGTGTGAGTGTGTGTGTGTGTGTGTGTCTTTGTGTGCATGCACGCTCATTTGTGAGTGCAGATTAGCCTGCACTGAGACACTAGTTAAAAGAGCCCTCCGGTTGATGAATTCTCTTTAGTGAAAAAGCTGATTTAATTGGGTTGCTCCCCAATCCTTTCACTGATAAGGATGCCTTGATAAAGGATAATTCCCCTCTTTGCTTCATCTTCTCACATTTCTTGCGTGTTATTTCTTGTGTTTTATCTGCAACATCTCTTAACTTCCTTTTTTTTACCCTTCTCTTACCTCCACGTTCCTCTGTGTGTATACAGTATATTCTGTCTTGCTTTCCAGCATTCGCTCCACTCCGTGCCCCTTTAATTTATTTTCTCTGTGTGCTGTGTGTGAAATGCTAAATTAGAAGTCGGGTAAAAAAGAGGGCCTTGGAGCAAGAGACATCAATAGCTTCCTTTTAATTCTGAGAACTCCCTCACTCCCCCTTCCTCTTTTCTCTCTCTCCATCTATCCTCTTCCTCTCTCTCCTTTCCCCTGCTAATAAAGCCAAATTGGCATGAAAGCTAGTGACCTCTCCCCTCGCCTTGTCTCTTTTCTCTGCTTAAAGAACCATGTCGGGGGAAGAAACGACAATGACAAAAAGGCTGATGTCATTTTCCATTCGAAAATATATCCACCCCACATCCAGTCCCTTTTATTTTTACCTTTTTTAACTCACTTTTATGCAGCCTTATGTCTAATCTGTTTGCTTCAGGTGCCATTCTTGTGTGCCTGCCCTCTCTCACAAAGGACCTCTGTATTTTCTTTCTTCCTTTTGTTCTAGGGCGTTTTTTTGGCATTCCCAAGGGAAAAGTGGGTTTGAACATTTTCTTTAACACTTGGTGTGTATTTAATAAGTCTGCCTGCCAGCCTTACATACCTGCTTCTCTGACTGTCCCCTTTTGAAGGCGTTGGTGCACAGTGACCTAGAGGTTGGCAAAACTCTCGCAGAGTTTAGTTTTAACAATCACACTCCTTTTTTTCATTCCTGTGTCTTCCCTGACCTTGAGGGGCAGGTTTTTTTTTTTTCCTTTTTTGTTGTCTTCACACCGACTCACTGTCACTTCCCTCGCTTTGTAAAAGGAAAGAAAGTTCCTCAGCCCCGAAACTTGGTGGGGGCCGTTTTTGAATTCCCAAGGGGCAGGCGAGAGTTGAGTGCACCTGTCATTCGCTTGTCCTCTCTTTTCACAACTTTGGCTATGAATTACAAATACAGCGTTCCACTCTTTTTATCTTTCCCTGGGCATGGAGGGATCTGAGCAGTATATGGATAGGTACACACACACACACACACATTCACACACAGTCTCACTTTTGGGTTATTCATGTAGTGTACATAGCAGCACAGCACTTCCATAGTTTATTTGCATTTCCTTTGTTCTCTCTCTCCTCTAGTGCCCTCTCACCTTGTCATGCTCTCTCTGTCGTTGCCCCTTTCTTTGGCATCACACCAAAGAGTGACATAGAGGTGTAAAGTTTGGGACTGGCGACGCCAACTCTTTCTTCAAGTATGCACGCTCCGCTGTCACCATTTTTCCCTTTTCCTCAGGGCGATTAATTCAGCGAGTGCCATGATCTCCTTTTCTGGTGTTTGCATGTTTGTGTGTGTGTGTTTGCATTCAGCCTCGTGTCTATGCGAGTACATCCTGTCCCTCTGGGAGTATTTACACATTAAGTTTGAGCCTGTGATTATTTTGACTTGGTAGCTGTGTTGTACTCAGAAGAGCCGAGGCACTAATATAATTGCCAATTAAATTAAGGAAGCAAGCTTTCCACACACCCCCCGGTGAGTTTGCACAGTGTCTCCTGAAGTGCTCTGCACACATGCACTCAATACTCCGACAAAAAGACTCCCGAAGTAATAAGGTTCCAAAATTGTTATAAGATGAGCTAAATGTGGAATGAGCTGATTTTTCTCTGTCACAGTCAAGCATCAGCTTTTAGGAAACACATTTTTCACAATCAACATTTGATTATTTGATTATGAGTCAAAGCCTATTTTTCCTGGTGATCGAGTAAAATGGGTTGAAATCTTTTAATTGCTCGATGACAAAGTACATCTCATTCATTTTATTTGGCTGTGGAAGTAATGCATGAAGCAATGCTTTCTGTAATGTCACCGGTGATGGAAGAAGCGCTGAGACACAATCTACCAATATAGTAATCTAAAAATACTCTGTTACAAGTCAAAGAAATTTAAGAAAAAAAACATTTAAAGTATCAAAAGTTAGTTTTTAGTATTTGTTCTGCAGAAAAAATGGAGGTGGAGCTACTTTTAAATGCTTTATATACAGTAGGGTAGATTAGTCAAGCCCTCACCAAAGGGTCCCGAGATAAATCTGTAGGACCGTGAGATGATTAATGGTTAATTAATGATTAATAATTAAAGAAGAGAAAAAAGTAAATCCGTCACACAGATTTGTAGAAAAAACAAGACCCCCAAAAAAGTAAAATGATCAATTACTATTCCAACTGCAACATTTGAAGTGCTCAAGTGCTATCATATTGTCAATCAGAAAAAATAAATAACGTATGCAATAAAAACAAATGTCAGTATACTCCTTCATATGCATCCTCTGACCCGTTGACAACACCTGAACAACTGCGGTTTGTACCTGCATACAGGGGAGGCATATCAGACTGACAGAAATGCACACAGGAAGGCACACTGTAGCAAAACCCAAGCACTTTCATCAAATCGTTAAATCCTTTAGTCTGTACAACCGAATATGATGGCATGATAAACACTTTTATAGCATTCCTTTTGCACAGCCTGAATCTGCGGTGAGAGGATGCCTGAACTCTGTGGGGAGAAGGACTCGTCATCTGGTCTTTTAATGTCTGGTTCCGCTTTTCAACACATTTGACGATCCCGTTGTGCATGGCATATTTGAAGGGTTTCCACGGTCTTGCTGCAGCTGATAGACAAGAGCTGGTGCACTGATAAAACTTACCGGGTAAAACGTACGTAGGCATGTAATGTTTGATACCGCGGTAGATTTCATTTTTGTATCGAGACTTTTTTTTTTTATCGTGAAGTCGCAAAATTCGGTATGTTGATACATTCCTAGAAATCACTCTTGGGTGGAAATGCTAACAACTCATATATGTCAAACATGACAATGGGCCCCAAGAAGGTAACAAGCCAAGGGTTCTGGGAACAACTGGTTTAATCTTTAAATGTATAATTTGTAAGCTTATCGTATGTTTTTAACGTAAAATCTTACTGACAAATGTAGTGAGGTAAAATGATAAAGTTGCATAAAATGAAAACACACCTAAGTGTGTATTTTCCCTGTAAAGAAAAGGTCACAGACAAAATATGCATCCATTCAGTGCTGATGAACAACATGTTTCTTCTGACAAGCCAAACAGTGAAGCAGGGAGTCTGCATTAGTATGTGAAACACCCCTCTCTTCAACTTTATAAATTACTCTCTGCTCTGCCCATTACTATGAGCCCAATGGGAGCCAGGTTTGTTTAGCTCTGCTCCAATGGGAGTGGATGTTGTTTGAAGGCCTGCCATTTCAATCAGGCTTGTTGTTCAGCTGTTGTTGTCTTTTGGGGAACGTGGCCAGGCTTGTCGCCAGGGGGACACATGTGGTTCATCACGCCTGTAATTGGATTTGATTTTGCGTTCTCCATTTTTTCCCTATGTTTAATTAGGGGACCATGCCGCTGAAGACTAGTGCTAGTGCAAAGGGAAGCGATATAGACCAAAAGAGGGAAAGACTGACATGGAGCCCAAAGTGAGGTTGCATTGTGATTAGTGAATTGGGAGACGTGGGCAAAGTTAATTAGTATATATTTGTCAGTTTACAATTAGTTTGAGACCCACTCAAGGGGATGGAAGTTGTATACAGGCTTTAAGTGATCGTGTTCAAGACCAGTGTTTTCACCTTGCGTGCATTTAAGCGTATCAGTTCAACGGCGAGACTAAGGCGGGGGAGGGGAGGGAGTGATATACGTGAGAAGCTGCATCGATTATGACATGGCCTTCCTCTCAGGGGGAACCGTGGTCAGGCCATTTGTTTGACAGGAAAAGAGTGGGGGAAGTCTATTAGCGTGCTGCCTTCATGGACTGATGACAGGCAGCTGCAGTGGCAGGGGCCGAGCCCGCTGGGACCGACCCCTTCATCACCCCCCCCCCCCCACTCCCACCCCACTGGTGGTTGAGGCAGAGAGACAAGGGGGAGAGAGATAGTGGGAGATGGGGCTAATGACGCTCCCAAACCCCACGGGTACTTTGAAGGTTGTTCAGTGCCACATTTTATCTGAAGGAGGAGAGAGGACATAGTGTGTGAGAGGGAAAGAGGTCACAATAATGGCTTTCACCTTCTCCTTTTAGTGTGTAACTGACAAGGAAATTGAAATGGCTCGGTTGGGGTGTCATATAGTTTTTATTGATTACAGTCTCCAATTAAAACTGCATGTTGAATCAGTGCAGTGCAGTCTACATTTTGGAAATCTTTATATTCAAAACTAAACACAGACACTCGGACTTTGGAACGTCATATGTTAAAGCTTCATTAACTGGCTAGAGGTTGACTTGCATTACATCAACTGACAATAAACAGTAGCAAACAATTATTTATGGGTCAGTTGTGCAGATCAGTGCTTGCAGCATTTCGAGCAACCACAATCAGTCACTAAGCTGCCTCCTTCCTCACTGTGCAGCTTTAGCCTCAAGCTACGGAAGCATCCACTCACTGCCTTCACTGTCATAGATCAAATCTGGGTACTGATTCCAACTTATTTAAATTCCCCCACATGATTGTTCGAGCCCACGCAATCAGCCCTGAGCAGAGCTCAAGTTAGCAGCGCTACTCCTCTTTTTTTTTTTTTTCTCCTTTTTTTTTTTGCCCAAAATGTAATGCAGCCTTCAAAACTGCCTCGCTATTTTCCCCTGCTTTCGTTCTGACAACCGACTGCCCTCCTCTCTGCTACCCACACAACTTGAGTGGCAGTGGTTCACTCATAGCATTACACTGCAATCTAAGTGAGGCACTGAATGACCATCAAAACAAGATGATTATGTGAGCAAGGCAGCCATCGCTGGCATACAACAGAGTGATTGTACATTTTTTGGCGATTGGAGAGTTATGAGGCTTCGCTTCATATTTCTTGCATATTTATTGCAGTAGCTTGAGTTATTGCCATTTTAATTTCATATCTTGATTTTGTGTTGGTGGATTTTGTGCTGCCTGTAGCTCTGTCCACGTGTGCATATACTTGCACGCAAAAAAATAATTAGCATGTTGGAGAAAAGGCCAATAGAAAGGGAATGAAAAGAAGTTTCTTGTCAGGTTTCAGGGCCACTTCAACTACTATCATGTCCTTGGCTCTCCTGTCTCTGTTGTTACCATCACCACAAGGGCTGCAGGCGCAAGGCCAAAGGGATTAGTCCATTTCAAGCCCTTGACTCTCCCCAAAACTGTCAGTGGCAGAAGTGAGATTGATTTTTGTCTTCAGGGTGTAATTTGAGATTCAGGCATAAACATAGTCATTTTCATTGCAATCCTGAGCGCTTATGTTGTCTGAAAGGAATGAAATAATGAATAAAACTGAGTGCCTGTCTCGAAGCCACACAAACTGCCACGGAGTCAAGTTAAAGGGCTGTTGAAGAAATGGAGTGATGATTGTACAATTTAAGTGACAGAGAAAAACACAGTGCATTTACAGGTTACTGGAGTGAAGAGAATTTGTTCAGGAGAGAATAACAGTGTTAAATGATGATGGTGCAGAAAATGCCAGTGTTTACACTTTCCTCAAAATTGCACAAAATGTTTCATCTCGTGCAAGAATAATCTTTTCAGGTAGGTTGCGCCGTTAATGAGTACTGTATGATCAGCTTTCAGATGAAGAGGACACTGACATGAAAGAGTCGTGAAAGTAATTTTTTTTTCCAAAGCTATCCCCTTTTGCACGTAAAAAAAAAAACAGAGATGCACATGTATTGAAGATGTTTCTGGGAAAAGTAATGAGTTTCTTTAGAGCAAGCCACAGACCATGTCGCACCAACACACACACACACACACACACACACACGCATACACAGAAAAACATGCAGAACTTGTTACCTGGTGAGAATTTTTCTATTTCTCTAGATTTTCAACACTTGGAAGAATTTAAAGGAGTGGGGGGTGGGGGGGTGGCGGGGGGGTGGGGTTGGAGAGAAGAGAGAGATTGCTTGATTGTTCGTGTAGTTTTGTGTGCACATGTCTAGACTTGGCCCCTTACTTGTCTGTAGCTGGCCTGTCATAGACTGCTCTGCTCAGCACTACTGTAACATCCACTCATTCTCTTCCGATCCTTACACACAGGCATACACACACTCTCCTGCGCATACACACGCTCGTTCTCTCCATTCTGTTCCTCTGGCCAATGCTGACTCAGGCTATGTGGCGACCAAAAGAACAGACAAAGAGCTGACAACACCAGGTCGTTTGGCTCGCAGCGAAAAGGTTGCATCGGTTGACAAAATTTACAGCTTGGCGGCCGGAGCGCTCATGAAGACCTCTTGGAGTGATGTGTTTTTCAGTTTAACATCTCCTCCGTCTGTGCTCATCAAAAACAGACACCTTCCTGTCCTCCTGCCTTCACAACGTCGTTCACATGTAGCAATTCATCCATCTTAGCCGTGCTGTTGATATGGAGCAAGATGAAATAAAATGGAAGAAAAAGCCATTTACCTCATCCAGCCAACCCCCACAAGTCAGCGCCTCCTTATCTCATCATTGATTGGCTGCTGGATTAGCCACCCGCTTTGACCAGCGTGCGGTATCGACAGGCTGCCTGTCGCAGCCAAGAAAGCCCTCCAAGTCAATGAATAGAACTCAATGGACTAAGGCTGGGGGGTTATTGATGCTGACCTGACAACCTCTGGACCTCAGACGGGCCTTTTGCCTGTTACCACATTGTCAGAGCCATTATCTGAGTGCATCTGGGTTGCAGTGTGTTGGGTTTATCACTTTAAAACTGACATATTGCTCATTACTCATTTCAAAATTAATAGTGTTTAAGTTATTACTTCCCCCCCAGCAGTGCATTGGTCACACAATATCTTGCCTCCTTTTTACACCCTCAAAATTGGCAATTACATCCAGTGTGACCTTCAGAAATAAGGATAGTTCAATTTCTTCACCTGTGTATAAATGATCAGGGAATCCAAACAGCTTTAATGTCCAATTGACTAATGTTCCAGCTGATTCATGCGTTGTGCTCTCTAGCAAACTATGCCGTCGTGAAGCTGAATGCAGTTTGTCTCACTGTGTGAGCACAGACGTTTGGAAGGATCACAGCTGACAGTTGATGGATAGGTAGTCCGTGTGAAAGCTGCTGTTACTTAGCCTCAAAACACCAGTCCAATCGAAAACCGGTCATGACTTCCACTTGGGGACAAAAAATTCAGTTTAAGGTTTGAATTAAATGAATCCATAGCAGCTAGTACTCATCAGACTTTGCTAGTTTATGATTACAAGCAAACACATTGCAACATTTTCCTTGGTTGCAATCAGAAGAAGAACCCGTAGATTTAAACATCACTGTCAATGACTGTTCTGACAGTGTACTGACCGCCCCACTTGGTGGACCTGTGAGCTTCAGCGATGGTCGTTGTCTCATGATGCGAGTTTACACTCTTCTCATGCTCAAAAAATGAAAATCTAGTAGTGGATACTTGGTTAGGGAGGTTATTGTACTATAATCATAACAGATGATGGTGGGATTTCATTTAAAGTTTAATTTATTTTTGGATTGGTAAATTTTGTTGTTGTGCAATATGTTGTCTTTGGTGAATGCTCAAATTCATTTCAAAACAGCATCACAGCCAAGTATGTATAGCCATCAGGAATATAAAACACCATGTTTGTGTGTGTTTATGTGCGTGTGTTTTGGGTCGGTATATATTTTGGGTTTTTTTTTTCCTATATTTCATCCTGAATGGTATGAATTCACATTCATGTGAGCAATTTTTAGGAGTGTGTTTGTGGGTCTTCTTCCTAATCTGTTTTGTACACAACGTAAACACAGCGTGTGCATGTTCACTCGTGTGTTTGTGTGTACGAATGTGCATGTTTGTGCTCGTGCTATCAGCTCGTTGCGATCAGCAGTGTGTGTTTATGGGCTCTGCCTGCCTCCTGAATCATGCCGGGTCGTCAGGCCTCTCTGGCGCGCTGCTGCCAGTCTGCAGCGTGAGATAAAGTTCAGGCCTAAAGGAGAGAAGGCAGACCACATCCACCCTCTCTCTACTTAATCCGCCCTCTCTCCCTCTCATCCCCTCCCTTGTTCCCTCTCTCCATCTCACTATCTCTCCCCTTGCTTACCACCTCTCAGACCTGTGTCCTTCAATACACCACACTCTCCCCCTTGCTTTTTTTTGCTTTCCTCCTGCTGCTCCCTCCTTCTGTCCTGCCATCCTACATTTTATTTTTATTTCTCTTTCCACCCGCCTGGCCAAACTAATTCTATATCAGCCTGTCTTCATCTCTACTATATCTGTCTCTATCTCATTTTCCCTCTGTCTCCCTGTTTGTGGTTTAATGTTGTTTTGATTAGCTCAGATGGCGGATCACCATTTCCATGAACAACTGGTGTTGTTTAGTAGATAGTAAGCTTTTCTCCTACACGCTTTCCTCCTTTCCGCTTGAACACCGTCAACCGTTTGTTTACTTCTTGTTTTTAATTTTGAATCTTTGCTGTTGTTAATGTCTACAGCCAAATAAATAAAGAATTACACCCAGAAATAGCTGAAAATAACTGCATAAACGTACCTGTACATTTAATACATGCATAAAAAAATAAAAGGAAAATGTTTCTACGTGAACCAACATTAATAAAAAAGTTTCAAAGATTTTTATTACTCCTGCCCTCCGCAGAGTTCTTTGATTTAGCGCAGAACAGATGTTAGAATAAAAACCTGGTTGTGCTTTTGCTGTTACCATGCCCGCACTGAAACTTTTTTTTAGGTGCATTGCATGTTTGCAACGTGTAAGGTATTATTAAAAAAAATATGCAATATTACTTAGCATATAAGAGTGATATGTATGCCATTTGGAAGGTTAATGACAACCTTTAAGCAAGTAAGCACATAAGCAAGTGATATTTGATTTTTTTGTGCGCCACTCTCTTCTTTTGCGCCTGTAGGGATGAGACGATGTTATAATTATAAGGCTTTGAAGATCACAGAGGAACATTTCAGCCATCAGAGACATTTAGAAATGCATTTGTTGCATTGATAATTACAAAAACAGGCACTACTCTTGCCTGTTAAGAAAAGTACTCCATTTTCTAGAGCATGCTTTTAATGTTTAGATTGATTCAGAGCACCATTAGACCGTATTTATTCACCACTATGAAAATCAGCTGGCAAAGACTTGAGGTACACATTAAGTTTGCATTATTTTTTGGGACATTTTTGAATTTATTTCCTTGATGGCACTTTTAAGAAAACTCAAGCAAGAAGCTGTCACGTTGTCCTTTTCCCGGTGCCCATGGTTGCTCCTGTTTGACTGACAACATATCTTTTGAATGCAGTGCTTGTGGGCAGACATCATTCAAATATCAGATGGAAACTTATTTAGTTGCTCTTTAGTTTGAGGAGTTTTTAACTTTACTGCTCAATTCTATGACAATGAAATTAAGCTAATGGGATGTGTACATCTTAAGCACTTGTCAATTGTCTGCAGTGTTACTTTAGTTTATTTTTAGAGTCAACCTAATGGAAAGAAAGCCCATTGGTGCCTTTCAAATGGTAGGCAGCAGGGTATGTCATTTGCAGTTAAGTGATAAAAAAAAAACATGTAAAATGGTGCTGAGTAGACTGTGCTATATAATTATAGTAGTTTTTAACTTTGTTGCAAGGAAGCAATTCAACTTCAAGGACTTTAGATCTGCAGTTACTTAAGGCACATATTTTTTATTATCGACTTAACTGACATGAACACTTCTCTCTGACTTCTCAGTGAACTCAGCTCTCTGACTATTGGCAGTCACTAAAGTTGGAGTGAATCTCTGATGCCAACACACCTCTAGTGCTTAAAATGTGCAGGTTTTCCAAAAGTTACGTCTTTGAGGATGCTCTTCCCGACTCTTGCATCTTGTTCCGTTATACCGGAGCAAATCGTGCTCTATCGGGACACTCTGGGCTAATCTGGAATATATCAAAGATTAATGCGTTCCGACTTGGATACGATGTTAGTTCTAGTGGGATTGTTTAGTTTGATTTGTTAGCCAAATTTATTGTGTTTCTGTGTGTCTGTGTGAGAATAATTGTCCTCTGCCACTGTCATTAACATTTGCATTTCAATAGTCCTTGCTTGATTGAACACCAACAGCGGCATAAGTGGTTTGGCAGGGCAATTTCCTTTTTGCTTCAAAACAAACATCCATACTTATTGATGTTTCTCTTCATCAGAATCAAGACTCAAATATTGTCTGTTGCTTTCATTTGGTCTGCTGGAAAGTATTACATCTATTTTTGGTTTCCATATCCTAGCTTTCTTTTATGTTTGCTCTTTCATCCCATTTTGCATCTTTGATATTAAATCTTTTCATCATCTAGTTGCTTTTTTTTCTTTTTTTACTGCAGTATCGGTCTTTAGAAACGCTTGTGGTGTTTGCTCCAGGGATGGAGATGTCTGTTTGTCAGTCCGTCCATCTCAGATTGAGATATCTTAAAAACCATCTGAGTAAATTTTGCACAAACATTAAAGGTCCCCAGACGATGAATCTTAATGGCTTTCATGATCTTCTGACTTTTCCCGTAGAGCCACCATTAAGTAAATGTTTTCAACCATGCTGTGAAATTTCTCAACATTTGCCCAATAGATTGGCGTCAAATTTGGTGGAACCAAATATTATTCGAATGACTGAATAATGGTAAACCCTTAACTTTACCTCTAGTGCTCTGTGAGGTCAGTTATCAACAGTTATAAATGTTGTGTGTCCACCATCATTTACAACCAAATACCTTAAAATCTTCCCTATCCCCAACAGCCATAGCTGTGTTTTGTATGCAAATAGCATGCTGACACAGTCCCCCAACTTTTTGAGCACGGTAAACCTTTTATCTGCTTAACATCAGCATGTTAGCGTCGACATTGTGAGCGTGTTAGCACACCGATGTTAGCATTGGAACTGTTTAGACTTCTAGTCTTTTTTACCCCAGCATTATTTTATCCTTCCTGTACCTCGATCATATCTGTCTCCTTTCATGTTATATGGATATGTGATGGGTTTACAGCTTTTTGAAATGACTGTGACAGCACTCACAGTTATACACGGCGAGACATATACTCCTTAAGAGGACACAGTACATGCACTAATGCACAAACTTGCACTCTCAGAAATCGGTGTCAGCTCTCACAAAAGGTGACATGTCTCATCTTTCCACCCTCCACAAGCACACATATGCATGCATGTATGTCTCCCCAAAGAGTTCATGTTTTCTGACCTCGCCATCTGTCTATCTGAACACCACAAAGACGGTAAGGAAATTATGCCAGGGTCCAGTCAATGCCAGGGCAGATTTTATGCTCTGGGGTTGTCATGGAGTGGTGAGTGTGTGTGTGTGTGTGTGTGTGTGTTTCATATTTGTCTCTTCTGTTGTGCCTGCCCTTTCCCTACTCGTTATACAGTGCTATGATGCTATCATTTGACAAAATTGTCCAATGTCAGCACCCCTGATCTAGAGTTCACATTTTATGTAAAGAAATATTTGTGTCTTTCCATTTTCCCTTTCTTTTTTCCTTACTTTTCATGCCACCATCCCCTTTCCTCTCCATCGCGTTCTCTATATATCTGTCAGTGCATGAGGCGAGAAGAAGAAGTGAAGCAGACAAGAAGTATATCCCGGTGAAAGACAGGTCTGGATAAATAAAGAAGAGGTATGCTCAGCCCTACCTGAGAGGGAAGGCTGGAGGGAGACGATGGAGGGATTGTTTTTCCCTTTCCTTAAGACAGCTGTCATATTTTGAAAGGACGATGAACGGGGGGGGAAAGACGATAAAAACAAGGAAAAGTTGAGGTGAGCGGTGTTCAGGAAGGGGAGATGTGGGCTGGACAGGATAATGAGAGATAGGGACAAAGTCACTATTGGTAAAGGAGACAAGGATGGATGCAACATGGCATGTACAGGCATAGGCAAAGACACTGAGAGTGGTATGCAAGATTGGTAAGATGCGTTACGATTGTAAAACATGGATTTAATCATTGAAATTCTAAAGGAGGATCTTGAATTTTAATGATAATGGAATGAAGATATGGACAAAATACAAATGTAACCCAAATTCTACTTATGGGTATAGACATGCAAATTAATGCCAGATTTTGCCTTGTTAAGGGAAATTGTGCATATCACTCTTGTTGAGCAAACCTAACCCCAAAATGTCAGCTTTTCAGAAGCTAAGAAAAAGTGTTTTGATTTCAATTAATTGGTTTTGAAAAGGTGTCTTAAACCCAACGGCTATTTCCTCATCCCATAGAGGAGCACATAATCTTTCAGTGAAAGTGAAAACGTGAAAACCAAAATTGCAATAACAAGGTTTTCACCTGACAGCCATGATATGTCAGATTCACAATAATTTAATGGGCTCTCATTTCCATCACACTGCCGGGGCTCTTAAGTGGATCTACTTTAGTTCCGACCTCTCTCAAAATTGAAACCTTGAATATGGTAATTAAATTCAGGCACACTGGGGCACCTATAGGTAGTAGTCCTGATCTGCCTCTTTTAGGCGAGCATGACGGCCTCTGCTAAATTCAAACCTTCTTTATATGACTTCCTCCAACAAGAAACAGTGGTTGTCATGTGTATTTTTTTTTGCCATGAATGCAGTCATAGCTGCTGTTCATTGATCCTGAAGGGGTTGTGGGTGGGGCTGGAGCCAATTCCAGCGAGAGGCGGGGTACGCCCTGGACTGGTCTCCAGTCAATCACAGGGCCAACACATAAAGACAGACAACCATTTGCGCAGACATTCACATATACGGACAAATTACAGTCACCAATTAACCTAACCTGCATGTCTTTGGACTGAGGGAGGAAGCTGGAGTACCTGGAGATGACCCATTCAAGCACGGGAAGAACATGCAAACCCCACACGGGTTCAAGGTTCAAATCACAAACCTGCCTGGCAGCGGATTCAAACCTTCTTGCTCTGAGGCAACAGCACTAACCACCGCGCCGCTTATGTCTTTTGTACGCCTGGCAATACTGGAATAGTTGGAGGAATTTAGAAAGCTCTTAAAGCTTTCAACTTGGCCATTTGTGTTTTTAACAAGCATATTGGCTATCATCCTCATTTACTCATAATTGTCTTTGAATGAGAATGTACTTGGCAAACCCCATGTTTTAAACTTCAGCTTTGGCAAATGCAGTTTCCCCTGGTATGGGGTTATTTCTTTTCTAAATAATACAGAGCAGCCTCTGGCTTATTCCAGGATTTCCCCCTGATTTCCTCTTCTTAAGCATTCAGCAGAGAGCTGAAGACATACAGTGCCAGCACCGTTGCATACTGCACATACATTTGTTTCTAGTAAGGAAGCCTACTGATATTTATGAATGTCACTTCCTTACATTAGCTATCTTTTGCAGCATTTATAATAGTATTCTTTCGTCCATGTGCAGCACAGCAGCTTTCAAGAACTCTGCAGACTTACAATGTAAATGTTTTTTTGTAAAGCATCTTCATCAGATACTCTGCATCAGCAGGAGGAGTTTAGATTAGTTAGCAATGTGAAAAGATGTTTGAATAAAGATGCAGCAGGCTACATTATGACTCATTTCTTGAGCACAGAAATGTTAGTATAGCAGCAATTTGAAATTTGTTTGGTCATGTTAAAGGCCTTTAATAATGTTTCTTTGCAATAACTGTGGCTTTCATGTTAGTGTGTTGCTAAATTCCAGTGTGGAGGAGTGTGTTGATTCTGTCATGGGCAATGTCCAATTGAGAAACTGTTTGTAGTGTAAAATGGCACTCAATGAACAGCTTTTTCCACGTTCACAATAAAACTACTCACCATTACATACTCAAGATTGAAAAGCAAGGTTCACTGGTTTTACTTAAAACACACTTTTTGAAGACAGTAACACTTAAACACCAGTTATACTAAACCCCCTTAGTTACTTTGCTGCCCGCAGTTTTCGGCTTTATATCTCATCTGGGAAGAAGTGAAATCTTCACTTTGAAGTCACTTAGTCAGTAAAAAATCCAAATCATGTTGTACACAAGCTGTTTATCAGATTTTTTTTGCTGCTTTCTCAAACAGTTCATGATGCTATCCAGACTGAGCCTTTAAAGCCCAGTTGGTAATCAATGTGCCACCCTTTGATTTCATAGTCAGATCTATATGGTCCACATTTGAATCCGGATCACGTAGGCTATTTTAGCCTCCATGTCTGCAATTAGATTGTGGCTTTAAGCTATGTGAATGTGTGTTCACCTATGTGAAAATAATTCAATATAATTTAAAGGTTATTACATGGATGCAGTATTGTACTTTGCGATAGGAGACGCAGTCGACATTAAATAAAATTGCAGATGCATGATAAACTGCTAGTAAAATGAAGGGTATTTATTTTACACTGCAGAGAAACTGCAATACTGCACCATCCAGACACATCTGGCATCTGGTCGATAGCTGTGTGTGAAAGGTCAGCTGTCCTCTGTGACCCTGTGGGTGGTACAGCTTCACCGTGGACATGGTCAGCTTTAACCCCTGAACCCCCAGCTGAGGTGTGACACATGTCAAACAGACACGTGGTTAAAGGTCTCACACACACACGCAAATGCATGGTGATTTGTAAAACTATGTCCCCTTCAAGGTATTTCCTGCTGCTATGATGGATGCTCATGGGTATGGAGCATGCTCAGTAGATGAACTTGAGTTTGTCTATTTAATATCTCCCCCACTGCCAATATCGTAGATGTGAGTGTGTGTGTAGCTTTAAATACATCTACTTGCAAGAAATGAATACGCACAAACACATATTTGGATATTTGTAACATTCATTCTTCAACTACATGACCCCAATAAACGATAAAACCTGAGTCTCTTCAATAAAAAAGCCTATAGTAGAGGAAAGGATGAGGCAGTATGTCCTCGCTTTGCAGGATTTTTCCATTCCTGTGAGGATGTTCTGTACTGTATGGTCCACATAACGGCGTGAACACTAACACAAACACACAGTCCAGAGTTGTATGCATATACCTGCAGCGTCAGCTTTCCCTGCCTCGACTCCTGTCTTCCCCTTGATACCAAGCCCTAAAAACAAGGAGAGGAAATAGAGAGGGAGAGGAGATAATGAAATAAATACCCTGCCTGGCAACACTTCAAAGAGAGAGGGAGAGTCTGATGTGCTCGACTGCAGCTAGAGAGGGAAGAGATGTTACATAAAGAGAAAAGATTGGGAAATAACAGCAACCACCACCTCCACAGTCTCACACACATACGCTCACACACACACACACACACACACAGACAAATAGATTCACACTGAGAAACTCAATTAATAAAGTTTGACAGCTTTGCAGCTGGTTAGTTAAGAATCATACTCTGCATTATGCATTGTTTTGAATGACTAATCGACGTTAGTTAGTTCTATTACATATTTTACTTATATGTCATAACCTAAACAAGTTATTCCACCACTTGAGCCTCTCAAAGCTGAGCAAACTGTGATTCACATGTACTTCTGATGTAGAACAAGCTCGGGGTTTCTCTTGCAATATGCTCTCATGTCACCGCATTTATTATTCATATATTCATGTAATATGCGCATGCAGGCGGACTGAGTATATGCCCAATTTTAAAATATTCGCCAGTGTCCATAGAACCGTAAGTGTGTGTGTGTGTGTGTGTGTGTGTGTGTGTGTGTGTGTGTGTTATGGTATGTGAATATAGTCGTCTTCACTCTGTGGTCATGATTTACACTCGCATAGGCTTTACATACAAATACCCAATGCTACACGCACATACACATGTGTGCATGATGAGGACATAAACTACATTTGTTGTTTAGAACCAGGTGTCCTTTATTCAGACATGTTTTTAGGGATAATGCCTGACAGATAGATGGTTTTTCCATCAGCTCACACATGCAGATAGACACAGGAGGGACACAGTGTTGCGCGATGTACATAACCAGTCAAACAAGCATGCACACACACACACACACACACACACATGCACCATCTTTTCCTTCTTTGCCCCTTTTTTTTGCCTTTAACTGAAACATTTCTGTTGACACAGACAATAAATTTAGCTTCGGCTGGATTTTATCCCTCGTCCTGAGGCCACAATTACATTAAGTACACTTTTGCTTTGTGTGACATATTGTCTTTCTTTAATGAATATCTCCCCACACAGCCCACTCACTGCTCAATCAATGCGTTTTGGAACTTAAAAGCTTTTTTAAATGCTCTCTACATCCCATTCAGATGACTTGGCTTTTCATGTAAAGTGGTGTTCGGTATTCTTCAATAATTTAGGCCTTAATCAAATTCAGGATCAGGTCTGCAGCAGGGAAATCAGAGCAGTGATGCGCAGCTGTCCCTGTTTACATTGACAGGAATCAATTGCTGAACATAGTTTAACTTGAAAACTAATCATTTGCTTGCAAGATTTTCTTCTAACGCTGTCATGGAGGAAATGAAAATCTCATTTGGGTGGCTCTGTAGCAAGTACGTGCTCTTTGATCAATACTTAGTGCTTTTTTTCTGATGACACACATAGATGCAGCATCACTATGAAATTTCTTTTTCTTCTTCATCTTTTTTTTTTTTTTTTTTGCCTGCTCCTCTTTTCTAGTTATGTCTTCATCAAACTATCAAGTGATGTTTATGCAAATCTATTTTAAAAAATCAATTTCAATCTGACAAGGTAATGAAAAAAGAGTGCTGAATATGTTCCCTTTAAAAAGTTGGAAGAAAATCACATCCATGACAAAAACAATATGTAGAGTTTCAAAGTGAATAATTTCATACCCTCGTTATTTCTTTAACAATTGGATCTCAGCCAGTATTTCTCGCAAACTTTGCCTTTAAAACACAGTTTCCACTCCAACGAAGCTGCAATTTTTAGGATTTTTAATGATTTCCCCCTTTTTACATTAAGATTTTCGAACTTTAAATAGCACAATAATAAAAGGATACTTAGATGTCTGTGTGTCTCCCTCCCTCGCCCATTTTTTGTCTCTGCCTCTCCTCCATACCATATATCTGTGTTGTCTTGAGGAAAAAAAGAGAAAAAGCTGGTGTAAGCTGATCTTTTGGCAGGGATATGCTGCAGAGGAAAGCCGATCACCCTCTTCCTCAGTCTGTGATTCATTATTTCACAATGAAACCCAAATTCCCCCCAGGCCCACCACAATACTACAAGGCCCTTTTCCAGCTCCTTATTGGACACCTCCCGACTTCACACACGGACTTAGACACAGATTTATGCAGATATATACATGCATACACATGCTAGTGTGTTCTGTACACAAAGGGATGGTAAGCTTCACTTGCAGTTCAATGGAATATGCCGTTGTACGCATGCGTGTCACATCAGATGCTGTCCAAACACTCAACAGATGGTGACATTTAGCTTTTTCCCCACAATGACAACGAGGTTATGGGTGTGAAGATGCCCGAGTGGGTGTATTTTCAATTTGCAGGGTCAAGCCTGACACATGCTTCTGCATCTGCAAATCTGTGTTTATCTATGAGTTAATTCTAAGGTTTAGCAGTGAAGTGCATTAAACTACACTGTGAAGTGTGCTAACACTGACAACCAGGGATTAACCCTTTACAGCAGTCAGCACAGACTGAATGTATCCACAGTAGGCCTGTCTCAAATGCACACATCCTATATGCAAGAGGTATAAGCATAAAGAATACAACCTCCAAGCCCTCCAAGACTTACAGCCCCAATGCTACCTATTATATTATATTTGTAATAATAATAGCCACTAACATCCTGTATTTATTACATGTACTGTAAATTGACACTTTACATGAGGACAGTGAGTTTAAATTGAGAGACAGACAGCTTACAGGAGTGCAGTCTTTCATCTATTATTGTGTGTGCATCAGACTGATGTGCCCAGATGTGACTTTATTGCTGTGTGGCTAAATCATAAGTGGACATTACATGAATAAGAGGTGCATGATTGTGGGTGGGTTTTTTTTTTTCAGCTTTTAGCAATGCTTCCTCTCTGAAATCGTATTTGTTTTACTGTAGTAATTTTCAACGTCCTCCTTCACCGAGGCTTTCAGCAGTGCGGTTTTACTTTACAACCTGTCCGTCACAAGCCGTTTGATAAGTCTTTGCAAACTGTTATTTGTGCAATTTTGAAACAATAAGAACAACATTACTCACTTAACATATTGCTACCCTGCAAGCCAGTTTAATTTAGCCTTTGCCCTTGTGCTCGTCCTCATCTCTAACAGACGTTTGTTCAGTCATGTGAAATTAATAGCCATCATTATCAATATTTCCCTGTTAATGCAGCACTGATCAATATTACAATTCAGGTTTGGAACGTATTGAATAAATGTTACATGCCAGCAAATTGTTTTTAAAGGCTATAAGACCATCTAGTAATTGGCCTAAATGCTTTCCCATTGAGTATATTGAAGAATTTTTTTGCTCTAAGTCTAAATATATTAGTGTAGATCATGATAAATGAGGTGTAATTTTCCTGTGAGGTGACATATCAATGAACTTTTACCACAATATCCAATGACTAATGGCATTGTCATTTCTTCTGATTGTTTATTTAGTGTGGATAATGACACAAACTGCACAGTTTAATACAGAGCTGATATGGAAAATGATATGCACCAAACTACCAGTTGCAATTTGGTTTTATAATCTCCCAGTAAATAGCTTCCCGGTAGTGTCGGCGGCAGTGGTGGTCATTTCTGTGCTGTTTAATCAGCGCTTATACTGTCTGTTTCTCTGTGTGGGATGTTATGGATCTCATCTGGCTGAAATTGTGGCTGTGAATTAACATATTACATTAAGTCACTTTCCAGTGACAACAGTAAAACACACATCCTGTCTCAGTCTCCACTATGTTGCATTACTTTGAAGGCCACTTTCTTTGTTTCATTGTTCAACTGTTTAACTTTCTCCCTTCTAATTAAGTTGTGCTTGTTTGATGTCTTTCATCCGCACTTATTTGACCTCTAACATCTTACCTTTCAATGCATTCAGTACCTCAAGAAATTACCGTTAAAAAAAAAGAACCTTGAGCACATGAAGTGACAATTTTTCGCAGTAAAGGCACTCCAGGGGTAGTTTTGAGTTTAGGTGTGGTAATTTACCATCCTCAGAGACCATCCTCAGAAAAGCTTTGATAGTCTTGGATCCATTTGGATTCACTTCCCATTCTTTGTGTGTTTTGATTTAATGAATTTAAAAAAAAAGCAGTACTAGTGTCAGGTTTGTACTCAAGTACAGCGTGTGCCAAACTCTTCTCTTGTATTTTCAGTCAACAGAACTGCAGTAAAGCTAAATGGTCTTGATGAAGGTCTCTGCCTGACAAGCAGAAGGCAGATAAAAGGTGAATAAACAGTTTGCAGCTTTGTTGTTGGTTAACTGCGTTCATTTGAAAACACATCACAGCCATTAGCCTGCATGATGGTAATGGGATGAATGTGTAATTTACTGACCAACATCACTGGCTGAATGGCATTTGTAAGACAAAAATTGGTCTTTGTATAGCGTAGAGCGTTTGGCTGTGCCGTCTCCAGCGATGCTGTCTCTGTTACAACGCAGAGATAAAAAGTGAAACTCATCATTATGCACAGTTCTATATGAGCACACACTCCTCTGTAGTCTTAGCAACATCCTCAACCTGCCATCACACGTCTTGGAAACTGTTGAAGTGTTATACAGTTTTTTTTCCCGTCATTTCCATGCATGTAATCCGTTGACCCACTTTTTTTTACCTGATTTAATAATGCATAATTAATTTCCTCCCCAGTTTTATCACATGCTTATGATTTAAGCCTTGTTCTGCCATCACCATAACATGTCACATGTCAAGCTGACAACAATGTATGAATATGTATGGATGGATGGGTGCCTCTGTGTGTGTGTGTGTGTGTTTAGGGTATGCCATAGCCAGAAGACAAAATGCCCTTTGCTGTGATTGAAGGGTTTAGTATTGCTGTCTCTTCTCACAGCATGAGATCCTCTCAGCTTGCCTGCCATTTGTTAATAACTGATAAGGCAAAGTGAAAAGCAGTGGCTTGATGGTGTGCTGGAGTGAGTTTGATAAAAGGACAAACAGAATGCAGACTTCTAAAATGTCAACCGGGCTAAATCAGTTGAACAACATTGGTTCTTCATATTGGTTTACAGCCAAAGGATCTTATCAAAGATAAAAGTATTGAAACGAAGCAGACGGGGATGTGTGTAGACGTTGGTAAATAAATTAAGTTTGACTTTGAGGAAGATGAGATTTCTAAAGGGGTGAAGTTAAAGATGAGCAGGGGCAGAGTTGAGGATTTTATGCTGGAAGGCAAAGAGAGAAAGAGGGACGTTTCATGACTTGTTAATCAGCAGTAGAGAGAAACTCCAAACACTTTGCATTAGGATACAATCTTGAATTTTTGATGATATCAAGTTCGAATTTAAGACGGGTGTGGTGTGTGTGTTGATGTGTGGATTTCGCACTGGTTAGTTAGCGTGCGATGGTTGGTGTATGTGTGAGCTCATGCAAGGCGCACATGCGGATCCCTGCTGAGGGCTGCAAATGAGAGAAATACTCCACATCAATAAATCAGACAATACCATTCTCTGCCACAGTGCACTTAGATGTCTGCACTAAGAATGAGAGATTAGGGTGGAGGCAGAGACAGAGAGGGAGAGGGAGATAAGAAAGGGTGTCGTTCTCCATTGCAACCCTCCCAAAATGCAGCCTACCCAGGGATATAGTTAAGTCTGGTGCCCAGAAGCTATTTCACTCTATTATTCCACCAGAACAAGCAAGTTCACTAAGAGATGCTGGTGGTTCTGTGCACGAATAGCTATCCAACTTACATGTTTTCATTTAAAATGAATGTAATTGCTATCGTGAATGAACTGCACAGTACTTGCCGATGCTCTCTTTGCCACAGGCATTTCATACAGGCAAAATGACCTGCGGGCCAGCATTAGTCTACAATATAGCCAGTGCACAAGTCTGTCTCCTCTGTACAGCTTACAAGACTTCAGGAGTGTAACTCTTGTAATATGAAGTTGAAATGCATTGAAACAAAAGCTGAGACAGATTCAACCAGCCAGGAAGCTTTTATTAAATGGTAAGTGGACTGCATTAACCATCAGGGGCAATTGGGGTTCAGTGTCTTGTTCAAGGGCACCTTGACAGTTGGACAGGATGAGCCTGGGATCAAACCAACAACCCTGTGACTAATGGACTACCCACACTCCCCGCTGAGCCACAGCCGCCCTGGTATATAAGAAGGAATATAAGAGAGCAAACAGGAAAAGAAGGGAGAGCATGAAGTGGTTTATGGTTAGCACCTTAAATCTCCAGACCACTAGTGACCATGTTTAGCTTTTTATGACCTCTTTGCCGTAGCGTAGTGAAGTGGTTGCACTGAAATGAATATAGGTGCTGCTAATGCTGGTCTGAATAAAACGACATGTTCCTTTAATAGCTTTTCAGCGTAAGTGTGACTTGTTTTCCATTACTACGTTTGTATTTTCTTATTTTCGAAAGACCCTTTTGGAATACGTTTCTATCTTTATCGCCTGGAGCGATAAGAACTCCTTAATTGTCAAGACAAACAAAACAGAGGAAATATCTTTTGGTTTATCACAAAGGCAGGAATCATCCACCAGGGATAAATTATTATTGCAATCAAAATGTTACTCATAAGTATTAGGAGGTTATTGTGGGCTCAGTTTGGACTGCACACATTAAAAATCAACAGCACGAGTTCAGAAGTGCATTTATTTTCTCTCATAGTCCGTAGGTATTTTATTATTCAATCATTTTGTGTGCGACTGTTTGTGGTTTCATTGTACATTACAGTGCAGCTAGAACTGAGACTGTTTAAGTTTTCCAGCTTCTGTACCAAGACTGTGGGGCTCCCAGAGACAGGCATGTGGAGAATAGTATAATTGGGGATATGGACTTTACCATCAGGGAGAGTGTGCAGGATCCCACTGTGTAGGAGAAACAAATATAAACATTCTTTTATCCCGCAGTCTATTTAAAATGATGAAAAAACGTAGATCAGGTCACATTTGTTAATGTTTTATTGCAAGAGGACTTTGCCTCAAAATCAATGTGTTTTGTCTTGTTGCAAAGTTTAGCAACGTTTATTTGGTACATAAACATTGAAATGTGATGTCATCATGAGGAAGCATGAATATTTGGTGAAATATTCTCGTTTGGACACAGTCACAGGTACTTTAGCTTAAAACTGTTGTGTCCCAGCACCATGTGGTTTTGCATGAGTTTTACAGTGAAGACAAATATTGGATGAGTCATATTGTCACTTTACTGCTTAAAAGAATGAAGAGGGAGCCGAGAGGAAGATGGGAGAGGAAAGTGAGGCAGGGAGTGAGGGATATACATATTTTGCCATCCTTGGTGATAACATTAATGTCAAGGTGGAAGGGGGAAGGAAGACATCAAAGCTAATGAATATTTATGTTTGCCCACAGTAAAGTGCTGTTTCAGAGTGAAGTGGGACAGAATGGCCTCATGAAGACAGCACTTTAGGGCCTACTCTTGCACAGACTGTGGGTCTATGAATATTCATTGTTCATTGTCCCAAAAACAATTTACTTAACGCTTTTGACTTCTTTTCATCCGTAAAATGTGCGTAACATTTTACCTATGCATGGCTTGGCCTATAATGCTATCTATCTTTTGTTGTTACTTTTTTTAGGTCTGTGGCAAGATAAACTTGTATTCTTTGAATAATAAAACCTAAATATACAAAGTGTTAATATCTGTTGCAAGTGGGAACCCAAAAATATTCTTCATATTCATTACTATAGAATATGATATAGTGAATAATAAAATTACATTGATACCGAGCTTCTGGATTTAACAGTTCAGTAACACAGCTTCGGCAGGGCATATGTCACCAGCTGCTGTGCAGTCTGTATGGATGTTGTACATTGGCATATTTATTTAAAAGTAGAGAACACGCTCAAGTGGCAGAGTCTACGACCGCATCATATGCCAGACAGCATGATGTCCTTGAGCATATTTCACAACACGCTACATTAGCCTTCCCTCAGCCCAACTGTGCCATACATTTGTCAAAGTGTCACCTGTGCTGTTTAAAAACCTTTTATATCATCGTATAAATCGTCATGTGTTCCGTGTGAAGAATCGCAGGTGAGAATCCTGTGGGGGGAAAACCCACTCCGAACAGTGACAAGATAAAGGAAAGCAGGAGAAATCTGAAGCCAGAGAAAACTGCATTTCCAGGTCAGGGCATACGATGTTGCTATGGTTACTTGTCTTACACCGATACCAGCATCTCCCAAAGTAAACACTGCCTGATGAGTGAAAGTGACTACAATGCCATGATGCCACATGATCTCCTGTGGTCCATAATGTGGTCTAACGTACAGCAGTATAGAACATTTTCTGTGTGCATGTGGCTTTTTTCTGCCATATGGTTTTTTCTTTATGTCCCCCAGTCCCCTGTCACCCAGTTATCTTAAAAAGACAGAAACAAAGAAGCTTTTAAAAAGTCCTCTTTGTGACACATACACTGTGTATCCTGTTTTTATCAACTTTTTTTTTGTTTGTATCCCAACCAAATGAGCAACACTGTGCTTCTGTAAAAATATTCCACTCTTTCCAAATGTATTCTCCACAGCAGGGTGAACTGCTGGTTACATAGACCTTCCTGTGACCTCAGGATAACGGATTTATAGTCTGCAAAAGCCAATCTGTGTCCATCAAAAAAAAAATGGAGTGCAGGTGAATTGTCCTTGAGCATGACAGTAAACAATTTTTTTTGCATTGTACATCACTCCGAGTTAGCATCAGCAGAATGCCTAAAACCTGAGGAGACTGCTTATGTTTTCATGGCGGATGATGCAAATTTTGCACATATTTTTCACAATTCCAGTATAATTGTGAGAATTTTAATGACCTGCTTCCCTCCAACATCTCCCCCTGTATCTCTTCTGTTGTATCCCCTCCCATCATCACCTAGCCTTTCGTGTGTTTGTAGGTCTCATTAACAGCTCCCTCCTGTGAGCCTGAGTGCCTCTTACTGTCAAACTGCTGTGGGATCACCTCTTGATATGGTGAAGTAAGCACACCCCTTACCTAGACCCCGTGGACTTTGTGTCCAATGCTGGAGAGCCTTAAACAGACTTACATAAATCGTGTGAAGTGCAGGCTGCTGTGGTGTTTCATTAACCTGGGCCGTAGGATAATAGTGCTTTAGAATACTTGCTCTAAAGTCACACACGTGCTGCATACAGAGGCCTTTTTTCAGTCGTGTCACATGTTTTATAACCTGGCTTGGTGCCATTTGATAAAAACCAGGAATGAAAAAGAGAAAGTGGTGTGGTCTAGCAAGGTGCAGGCGAGTTCAGCAATATTATGAGAAAGCATGGATTTTGTGTGCTTTGCGTGTAACGTTAACAGAATGTCTTGAACCTGAGCCTTGAACTCTGACGTTACTCCAAAGCAGTCAGTTAGTGTGACAACAATATGTTCAGTCCACAAGAGTTTTGCAGTCAATTCTAAGGCTAGTTGGCTAGTTTCTATTCAGTTAGTTGTTTATATTCATGTACAATGGGAAGAATAAGAAAGCACTCAACTGAGCAGTCGCACTTTATTCCACAGTGATTACCCACATCGCTAGCCTGGTGGTCGCACAATGCTAATGAAGAATTAGCCTAAATGTTAAATGTTTTACTGTGTGACGTATCTGTAGCCCTACCTTAAAAAAGTTGAACGAGATATAAACGGTATACACAAGATATAAAAAGTTCTGGGAGCCAAGTGGCTCACCGTAGATAGATAGATAGATAGATAGATTCCTTTTATTGTCATTGTAAATAAATACAATGAAATTCAAAGCACAAAAAAGTGAAACAAAACCATAAAAGTACAAAGATACAAAAACAACAAATGCCAAAGAATAAATTATATTCCACTCAAATTATTGTACAGGCCCTTTGTTTTAAGTGCATTATTTAGTTTGGTGATGGCTTGAGGATAAAAACTATGTAACAGTCTGGTGGTGCATGTTTTAACTGTCCGGTAGCGTCTCCCTGAGGGGAGAAGGTCAAACAGGTGGTGGGCAGGCTGAGATGTGTCTTTCAGGATAGTGTCTGTTTTCTGGAGACAACGGGAGGTGAAGATGAGTTCAAGGGTAGGTAGGGTTGTGTTACGGTAGCAAGTTAGCATGATGTTAGCTGTCCAGATAATTTGCTAGCTGGGGAGCTGATAATTGCAAAAAAGAAAAAAAAGTGTTCAGAATAAAGAGTGAATTTATCATGTACAAGTCAAAAGCACTAAGGGAATCAATCATTTTTATTCACTTTAGCCAGCTTATTCACAAGAAGAGATGTCATGTCATGTGTAAATGTATTTAGATTACAGCTTTAAAACCTGTGAGACAATGCAGCAGCAGAAAGCTTAAAGAAGTACTGCACACTTGAATGAGTTTTTTGAGCTGTAAACTAAATTGTTTAAATAATTCTAAATATGCTGATCGAGACTCATCATTCATAGGAGTTTATGCTATTTAAAGTTACTAGTTAGATTGTTCATCATATTAGCCTTTTACGCCATAGACAGAGAGAGCCGAGAGCTCTGGCTTTGGGCATTACTGGGTTTGGAGCCAAGGACTTGAATTGATATGGCAAATTGGTACGGCTCAGGACCAAGGTCTTTCCACGGCTTTTCCCCCTCAAAAGAGTCCTCTGTGGCATACTTGCCTTGCATTTCTGTGCCACTCTGCATTTTTCTCTGGCCAGGGGATCATATTACTCATGGATGTATTCTAAGAACTGGATACCAGACCGAAATTGGCTCAAATACAAATTGCTCGCTTGGCGAATATGCCAAGTTTCTAGCTTCAGGGATAGGTTGGTTCTGGGGTATGTCGCCCACTCAATATTTGTAGTAGTTTTCATCCACTCATGCCCGAGGTCCAGCTGGTCTAGTGAGTGGCTCGTATGTCACTCAGGAAAAAAAATTTCCGGGCTTTGGAAAAGCCTTAGAAAAATTAAAAACCCATAGTTAAAAAATATACCATAGATCGGACCAGTAATATGTCATCCAGAGTAGGCTCTCATCACCACGCCCCTTTTTTGGGGGAAAACAATCCCATGCCGTGTTCAATTTAAATTAATAACACAACGCTAAAGAGATGCTGTGTAGTTGGTTGCACCAGGATTAATCGCTGATCTCCTATTTGTTCGCCTGCCATGTTCTGAAAAAGATTCAATTCAATTCAGTTCAATTTATTTGTGTTGCCCAATATCACACCAGAGTGTCTCATAGTGCTTTACAAAGTTCACTGAACTAAACAAGTGTAAGCGAACAAATAATCTAATAAAGAGTCCAGCAGTCGATGAGGCCAAAGGATCAGTCCGGTGGATCTGTCCGAGGCATCACCTGCCCTTTATGACCCTCCTTCTTCGGGAAGGAAAAACTCAAAAAACCCAGTGGGAAAAGAGAAACCTCCAGGAGCACCACAGTGAAGGAGAGATCCAGATCCCCAGGACGGACAGGCTGTAGCCTTGGACAGACGCACATCCATTGGCTGATGGAGAACCACATCAGCGGGACCAGGACCAGGATCCATAGGAACCAGGGAACCACATCAGCAGAACCAGGACCAGGACCCACAGGAACCAGAGAACCACATCAGCAGGGCCAGGACTAGGATCCACAGGATCAACAGGAACCTGAGAGATGAGAAAGCACAGAAATGCTCCGGGGAAGATAACAAGTTAGAGGCAGACATTTGACTGACATGAGACATAACGATGGAGAGGAAGAGGAGGAGAGAGAATACAGGAGCTCAGTGCACCATAGGAGTCCCCCGGCAGTCTGAGCCTATAGCAGAGATCCTGATCCTGATAGACGGGTCATATGGGTCCAAGTTACACGCTAACGCTATATTCTTGTTTGTTGGCCACTGTGCCGCTCATTTGCCATTGTTAGTGTGCCAGTGTTTTTGTGACCCTGTCTTTGCTTAGCTTATTTTAGGGGTGCAAAAGCCAAACCAATTTTACTTTCAAAAATGTAATATTAGCAGCTGTACACTAATGTTACCAGTGCAGATGCTTTCAACTTTAGCACATGCAGGGCAGGACAGTGGCGGTTATTGACAGACCTTACTGCTCTCCAATGCTGGAGAATGAAGGGACGTGATTGAAGGTGGATCACATTAATTTTTCCATGTATCTTTTACCTTGTAGCTCAAGCAGAGTGGATGTATATTTGCCTGACATGATGTCTTCAGGTCATTTGTAAAGTAATTTCATTTAGGTAGCTTTCAATTGTTTTCGTTTTGTACCACTATTACACATCATGGGGAAAATGCCTTTTGGGCATTTTCATTGTAATATCACAAGTGGCCACTTGAAAAATTGGAGGCCTCAGTGGCGGCTTGGTCAAAATTGTGCAGTGGAAAGAGTTAGGCTCAGATTTTGGGGATGAAGTTACACTTTAAGGAGTGTACTGGGTGGTTACAGTGGAGGTAACTGTGCAGATGTCATGGTCTTTCTTCATTTGCAGTTTTTTTGCATCCGTCACCTTCCTGTTTTGTGTTGATGCACAATAGTTTTGTAAAGTTTTGCAAAATGTTTCTTCTATTGCAGTAAAAAAGTTGTATCCCTGGGTTGAAATTATGTGTTGCAGGGCATTTGTTGAATTTCAGAGCGTTGTGATATTTTAGAAAAGGTTTTTCTGGGTCTCATGCTATAAGGTTATTCTTGGAGTGGTGCAAACATTTCCCATCTCTCACACATCCTCCACAAAGTACATTTATGCAGAACCACTTGAAAATTTCAGGTGATTGAGCAGACACACAGGGCGCTGAAATATATAGTGGGTATTGAAGTAGTTTAAAGCGAAATACTGCAAAAACTGTATATTCTGTATGTTTTTTTTTGTCAACAGTGTGTGTGTGTATTGTGTGAGTCAAAATCAGGCTGTAGGTGGACCCTCACTGTGTCGGTGATGGTAATAGTTTGCCAGAGCCTTGGGGGAGCTGCTCAGCAGGCAATGGTGTGTGTGTGTGTCTAAGTGTGTGTTCATGTGCCTGTGTGTCTGTGTGCACATATCAGCAGGAAAGGGTAGAGCAAGCCCCACAGTGCATGTCTCAACAGCCAAGTCATCAACCCTTTTAATCCAGCCCAGCAGGGATGTGTTTGTGTTTTTGACAGTGCATGTGTGTGTGCGTTTGAAGAAGAACTTTATGAAAACTGCTGCCATGAACTTAGTTTTGCTATACTCCGAGGCAATGAGAAATCAGTCCAGAAACATTTCCAACCAGACATGATTCTTTGTACAGGAATATTGATAAGTTCTTCTTTTGCCTGTGTCATGTGGCTTTTATCAGGTTGTGTTTGAAGATATTTCCTGATGTATCTAATGTACAACTCTTTCTCCCCCCATCCTTTTCTCTTCCCCTGCAGGACGAATGTCATAGGATGAACACTGCTGGTGGGGTGTGTCTGTCTGTGCTGTCCTCTCTCCTGGCTGTGGCTGGGGCCCTGGCTGCCGTGTCTGCCCTCGCTCTAGCTCCTCTCTCTGCCCTGGCTGAGGCTGCCTATGGGGCTGCCGATGGCGTCCCCAGCACTGGGGCAGAAGGGGCCCCCTCGTCCATCTCCTCACCGTGCTCCAGCCTTGTAGCTGGGGTGCTCTATGGCTCTTTCTCCCTAAGGGAGCTCTTTCCTTCCAGGGCATTGGGCTGTTCCTGGTCCCTGGAAAACCCAGATCCCACCAAGTACTCCCTCTACCTCCGCTTCACCCGCCACCCTGTCATCTGCCGGACACACTCCCCCATGCTCCTGTCCCTTGACCACCATCTTGCCAATCAGAGCTGTCCCCTTCACTTACAGACCATCACTGCCAGGGATCAGGAAGTCATTGATCTTTGTGGCAGCCAATCCAACTCAGATGGACCATACTCCTTCCTACAGTTTGATAAGAACTTTGTCCAACTATGTCTAACAAGACATCCAGCTGCAGATGAGCCTCAGGTGACTAAGGAATTGCTGGAGCTGAGACTGGTAGAGGTGTTACTCATTAACAACGAGAACTCAAGTCAGTTTACCTGCGGCGTGCTCTGCCGATGGTTTGAGGAGTGTTTACGCACAGGTCACAATGGAGACCAAGAAGTTTCTGACGGAGATGGTTGCGGGATGACCCAGACAGGATGTATCTGTCCAAACCACAACATCATGGCACCACCTATTCCACTGCTCCCGGAGACACCCCACAGTTTCAGCAATGGCTCGCAGGTTCCCGATGACTGCTGTGTCACTGAGCTGCATTCCAATGATGCAATCGCCATAGCACCCAGAGATGTCCGACAAGGTAGGATTATTTCACACAAGCACGCTTAACCAAAGCCCTGAAAGAATTCAACCACATATGAAAAGATGTTTTCTTGTGCACCCAGCTTGAAGTAGCCAATAGACAAGGAAAGTTTGCCTTATTATCATGGTATCTTTTGATATCACCTCAGGGAGGTCACATGCCTCTGCTTGACAGAGAATTTATTATTTGAATTTTGTTTGTTGGCCTTTAATTAAAAAACGAAGCTGTTCAAAGGGGGCCCTTTAAACCTTCCATCAAAAGATTTGTAAATGGCTATCAGGAATTCAGCCTTCTGATCTATATTTTAGAGATTCCCCCCATGTGGCCAGGAGGTGTGGCTCCCAGGACTTCAGTTTCCATGCTGCACATTATTGTGTGTGTATATGTGTGTGTGTGAAACCACGCGTTGACAATGTTAGGACAAGATCAGATTTGACACTGATGCACACATACGTGGTCATTCATACATCAATGAATTGAACATGAGGCAGACAATCCCTTCACATGAGAACACATTGGAATATGTATGCATGTGTGCATCTCTGTAAATCTCCGTGTTTAATTGTAAGTGTGCGCCTGAAAGTGACATGGATACATGTTTTACCCATACAGAGATGGACAAGTGCTTGTACTAAAGCTTTCTTAAACCATTCCAGTCCATCACTACTACCAGAGTAATAACTTTAATGTAATTAAATTAGACTAATGTAGAAGTAAACATGGATATACAGCGAGACATTACAGTTTGTCTCATAGTTCACTGAATTACATAAGAATTTTCCTTTGGGTGGATCATAGACATGTTTGCAGAGTGAACAGCACTAATTAGAGGCAAGTTATTCTTATTGCAAGACTTGGCCTGCCTTCAACAACACACTAACACACATACTGAGAGCTCTAGGGAGAGCCTTACCTTGCTGACGGGAAGGTTATCGTTCTGTGGATTCAATCAGCAGGGGGGGATTTTATCATCTAATATACTCAGAGAGGGAGAACGGGAGGGATAGAGGAAGAGACATGACATGGGAGGATGGAGGATGAGTGAACGTTTTACCAGTTCGACTTGGACTGATGCACCAGTGCTTGAGACAAAAATCCAAAGGGATAGCGCCGCTGTGTAAATGGATGCCAAGTGTCAGGGTGATGCTAAACTTATGCCAATTGCCTGGAAGCTCCGTTTGGTTTTTCTGCATCTCACCTCAAAGACACTGATGTTGCATGCTTACTGGTTAGCTGCTGGTCACTCTATGAAGGATCACTCACCACTCGTAAAAGCTGCTGTGAACCAGCGGAGAGTCCTTGATGGGGAGATAGCCTGGAGAGATGTTGCCAAGCCTTTGTGTATGGAAAAGTGTTTTCTTTCAAATAATTCCCCGATGTCCTAATTACCCTAAAATATCAGTTTTACCGTAAACCCAACATCGAGCTGTCAGAGTGAGAGCCAGGATCTTGCTTCTATCGAGTTTCTCTCCTGTCCCCTTTCTCTGTCTAGTAAAAGACAAACATTTACGCCTTCGCTGTATCAGAGACTCAAAGCTCAAATGCTTTCTTTCTTTTCCCTCATCTCTGTCTTTCCATCTCCCTCTATTATTTTTTTTTCTCATGTTTTTACTCAGCTCAGCTCAGCTCCTGAGCAGGGGTGTCAAACTCAATCAAAGAAAGGGCCAAAATTTAAAACAGGGTCTAAGTCGCGGGCCAAACGGGCTCAACATTTAGTGAAGACTCTAAAAGTGACTCTTTTATTATAGTATATAATATAATAATAATAATAATAATAATATAGATTTTATCCAGAAATATGAATTTAAACAGCCAAACTTCAACAACTTTTCCTCAATAAAATAAATAGAATTTTAAATATTTTTTTTCTTTTCTTTAATTATGGCCACATCAGCTCCACAAACAAGACACACAGGTTTACCTCCGATATCGACAAACAGGTAAAACTCTGCCCCCCACCTGCTTTGAAAGTCTCTGTTTTCAAAGTCCACTTTTCGTTTAGCCATTTATTTGGGGGGGGCTAGCTTAATGGCGCGTTTCCACTAGTACCTACTCTGTACCTACGCTGAGTAGAGCTGAGTAGGTACTAGTGGAAACGCGCCATAAGTGTCACTATAACAGAGCTGAGCGAGGCATTGATCTGCTGATCGGTGTGTCGTTATACCTGCGGGAGGAGGGGCTGCTGCACGGGTCCTGACTAGCGTGGCAGCTGTTCAGTGCATTGTGGGATTTGTAGTATGAGAGGTGGGAGTGCTGTTTACCGACGGGCCATTCTTAATAGTCACATGAAATTATCTCGCCTTGAGTTTGACATATATGCTCTAGAGCATTAAACACTTGCACAAGTATTTGAGTTTCGAGAGTCTGGTGCTTTTTGACATTAAACAATAACGCACATACTGACCCCTGTTTGTTGTGAGTAACCCAAATAATCTATGGCCACAATTTTGGAATACCAAGACATTTTCAGAAGAGCACATTGCTAAATAGACATGTTTTTTTTTTAAAAGCATGTTTCTATTTAGAGCCATTGACTGTTTTTTTGCCGTGTCATTTTGCAATGAATGTAGTTATAGAGCACATTCAATTAAGAGAAGAAAACTAAATCATTAGAACGACAAAAGGAATTCTAAAAGCATATCAAAAGGTAGCAATACAGTAACTAGGAGAAAATGTTATGCTGCTTTGTGATATTGATTGATAGCTTCGCTTGTAAGTACTGAATGAATTCTGCCCCTATCTTTTTAAATGTCTGTGAATGTCCTCTAACAGACTGCATTCACTTTTCTGAGGTTGAACATTTTGAGACACTCATCGATATACAGGTGGCACTTCACTCTTTTGCCTTGAGTGGAAATATATATTTTATTGCTCAATACAAACGAACGATTTTTATGTTTGATCTTAACCACTGAGAATAAGCAGAAAAGAGACAAAAGCTACAGAGGCATGGGCAGGAGGTTAATTTCTGGGTATGTACTGTATGAGGACAGTTATGGTTAAACGGATCCAATGATTTATACTGTACAAAATGCAGATTGAAAACCTGAGCATTATGACTTGATCTATGATCTGTCTCTCTTTGAGCTAATAATACTCCTCATTGCAGGTAGTCATTTATTTTCTAGAGATTTTAAATATACATAAATAATTCATACAAATACCTTGTCGAATATAATTGACTTTGATCTCATCAGGAAGGTGTTTTTGCCTTAAAAACAGGATGGACTGTATCTATCTGTACTATCTCTTTTGTGGACAATGCTCAGCAGAGTGCTCACCTGCCTATTGTGATTGTGGGTGTGATGGACAATAGTCTATTATACCAACTGACCTTCAGTAAGCTCATTGTATTATTTTCAGCAGGTCTCTCTGTCTAAAGCTGAGGAAGGCCTTTCATGAGGATCCTGTGTCTATATTATAGGTATTACAGGTTCAGTGACCAAATTATACTTTTCCTGACATTAGGTGACCCGATGGGAAATCATTTCTCTGTTCCAGTGGAATCTGTCAATAATTTGCCATCAGATGAGAGAGACATCATTTCTTTTTGAAAAGTACACATGCTAATGAAGATTTGCTCAGTGGAATCTGTAATGTGACTTTAGATTTTAAGTCCATATGTATATTTTTGATTTTAGCAAGAGAGGCCCTGGGTTTTTGTCAAATCTATGAATGTATTACTTCATAACACTGAGCAGATTTGTACCACATATCTATGTAAAACACAGTTAAACAAATATTGTCTCATTTCCATATAAATTGGCTATTTAGGGGCAATGCAAGCCAAGTTATGCTATATAAAATAAACTTGTTTTTTCCTACCTTATTAGCTAGTGAAGGTTTCAAACCTTGCTTTTATTTAGCACGAAGGTCATCTCGTACTTTTCACACAAAAAAACATCCTTCTCTTGTGCGAAAGGTTCAAGAAACACTGTCAGTGAAATATAATACAGGTAAATGGATCAGTGTGCTATATGGACCAAGGAAGGCTTGGCATATAGTTTATTGTTTAGCTACTCTGACCAAGAGTAGAGAAGAGTCTTGTTCATTCTAAAGCACTGTACTTGCACAAGTCCTGCCACGCTTAAATACACAGATCAACACAAAGGCCAACATGCAGCCAACAGCAAGTCATAATCGACAGGGAATGTGTTTGAACAAAACAAAAACAAACCTTCTCGTGTTCACTGCTTTTCTCCACCTCACCATGGTAACGTCGTCATTATTATTGATCTTGGTGCTACCTTTCCCTCCCTCCCTCCAGCCTTGGTCCTCTTTCAGCCCAAATGAACCAGTAACTGGAGATTCAGTTGGTGGTTGATTTACCGCCAAACTCCTCTGCCTGACTATATGTGTTTTGCCTGGAAAAATTACTCTAACTGTTTTATCACATGCAGCTAGTGTTTATCACTGAAAGAAAAATTGTAACATTGCTAACTTACCGTCAGTTATACTATTATCTGCCTTTAAGTTAAGTTGTTCTCCCAAATGTGACCTGAAAATTATCATAAACTTGTTTCAGGAAGTGAATGTAGTTTTTAGTGTAGTGTTTGTAGTTTTCCTGAAACTAAAAAATCTGGCAGTCAAGCCTGCTTTGCACATTGGCTAGATACACATGAAAGAATGCAATGAGCTTCACTCACTACCTCCAACTGCATTCACTGGTGAATACCAGTGAAAAACCAGATATATATGTGCTGTACTGTATAGTTACAAAGCACACAAGGTCATACTGCGAAAGATTAACAAGAATGAATGAATGCAAGCAACATTCAAGATAATACATAAATACAAAAAAATTACCGAAAGGTGTGAGGTCATAATAAAACAGACTTAAAAAACAGTTTCAAAATGCTGTTTAATAGTTACATCTGAAAATGTCTGTAAGGTGGACGTGTTGGTGAGAATGTATTATATTGCATATACAGAGTATCCCTTTCAGTTTAGAATGAGGAGTAGCCCCGGTCTGAAAACCCTACCGGGCCAACATTTTTTGCCATTCATGTCTCCAGGGATGACGACAGTCTGCCTGTCAGTCCACCACTCTAGTTCAGACTGAAATATCTCTACTATTAGATGGATTGAGATGACATTTTGTACAGACATTCATAGAGAATGAATCCTTGTGACTCCTGACTTTTTCTATAGCACTGCCGGCAGGTCAAAGCTTTCACTTATTCTGTGAAATATCAAAATCTACTGGATGGATTGGCACCAAATTTTCGTACAGACGTTCATGGTTCTCGGAGTATTTATCCCTCTGATATTGGTGATTCCCAGACTTATAGCTTCCTCTTTCACATCTCTGATATATGTTATCAGAGGTGTGAAAGACTCCATTCTCCTTTACAGTCTACAAACTTTAATGATGTGATGCTGATGAAACCAAGTTTGGCCTTTATTAAATATTCGTGTAACATGGTATCAAATACTTTATATTTTATTTAGTGTGATCTTTGAGATATAGTTCTTTTATACACTGGCATGTTGTTTTACAGCGTGGATGGATCAAGAGGGGTCAAACATTTGTGCTTATGCTGGCTGTATGTGTGCCATCCACAGCACCACTAGCGTCGCGGCGAATATGTCACCATGATGGATGATGGATGCCTTCCCTAGTGATTGATAACTACAGGGAATAAGGGGTTAGAGCTGCGATCTGCACAAGATATAGAGCTCCTTAGCATTCTTTGCATTCATCTTTTTGTGGTATAAGCCTCTCAGTGTTATCAGCTCTTATGGGTTGTAAAGACGTGTAATTTGTGCTGGGAATATCTTTACATAGAGTATAGAGTTAACACCATTTTTCTCAATCATTCATCAATCATTCATGGGGAAATTACACCATCCTCAGTGTTGGCTCATCCATCTTGCTGCAGTAGCCACCACTGCTGTCCTTTAATTAAATTAGGTGGCTTGCACACATTAACTTGTGGCTGGAAGCTTGACGCTTCCCTCTAAACTTTGTCAGAGGGGCTGTATGTTGGTGTTTCCACTCCTAAGTGGTAATCATGGTATGATTTGCAGCATTGATACCCCAAAGTTTAGCGTTTAAACCACATTGAGCTGAATTTCATCAAAAAACGAAATGCTTTGAATAATAACAAACGACAAACCGAGCTTCTGGTCCTCCAAAAACACTTAAATCTATTGACAGGTGTTCTCATCTGAACAATTAAAACAGTGCTCAACAGTTTAACCACTGGTCAAAACTTATCATATTATGTTCCATTACATTATGATCCATAGAGTGAAACAGAAACACTTTTTCTGCTTTGCTCCTCGTTACGAGTCAACTCTCGCTGTTAAACAAACGTAACCATTAGTTTAAGTAATTGCAGACACTTTTTTGGTAAGGGTTTAGTATATAAGGATGATAATACTGTGATAATAGTGGACTTGGTGCTTGCTTTGCTATGTTGCTATGTGGCTCAGTGCAGTCACGACTCATTCAGGTCATTCAGGTTGTAAAGTCCACCAGCAGTGTGAGGCACCACTGCAAGGGCAGACTTTTTTTTTATTTTTTTACTGCAGTGGTTTTCGTTCTCTTTCTTTTAATTCTGTTTTCTACAGACTTGCAGTGAGTGACACGGGGACATTCATCAGCTAGAAAAGACTAGAATTGTTTCAATTTTTATAATAGCTCAATACCAGCTTTTGTGAATAAATCTTAACTTCAATCTACATAATAAAACACTTGACTTCTATGAAATGTGGAAAAAATAGCATCTATGCATTTCTATTTCATTAAGCGTATACTAAGTCTGTGCTCGATTACATGCCTGCCTATATGTCATACTGCAGTTTCAAATAAATCACTTTATGGCAAGTCTGCATATTTACAGTATCGCCATCTCAATCACTATGAATAAGATTTCCTTTTCCTGGCTCTGTCTTGATTTAGGTATATGGTCCATTATCAAATTGTCCCACAAGTAGGTCTTGAAGCTGAACACCTGCCCTACTCTCTTGGCATGTCACTGCACACACTCTCTCTCTCTCTCTCTCTCACACACACACACACAGCACTTCCACAGCAATCATTGTGGGACTGTGTGTGTGCGTGTGTTTTTTTTTTGTGAAAGGAGGGAGGCATAGAGAGACAAAGATGGAGAGAGAGGATAGAGAGAGAGAAACCTAGAGAGGGGACTGGGATTTGGCTGGGGCTCTTGGGACTAGATCACCAATGCATTGAGCAGGAGCCACTGGTCCATCACTTACATACACGCACACTTAAGCACACTCACACACACACACACACACACACACACACACACACACACACACACACACACACACACACGGACAGCTCATCCCTTCCTCATGGAATACTATCTGCTTTCTGGTAATTAGAGCAGAGAGAGCTGTGTGTTTTCTTGCATGTGTCCTTAGCAGCATGGGCGAGATAGGTGTTTATATTCACACTGAACTGGTGCACAGTACATACAGGTGTTTTAATTCCCCTAAATCTACCAGCACACATGCACACACAGTGAAAAATGCACATATGCTACAGTTGATAACAAAGAGTAATTGCGTGCCGTGTGATATAGTCGCTGTGATTTTTCCCTGAAATGAATGAAGGGAAAATGTGTGTATGTGTGTGTGTGTGTGTGAAGGAGTGTCTGCTCACTCTGACTGTGGCAACTGGATTAGTATTCTGTGCTCATGAGCTATGGCTCTCTCTTTGCGAGCACTGAGCCCCTTTATGCTCCAACAAAGGCCCCCTACACACACACACACACACACTCACAGACATACACACCTTGCCATTTATATCCATTCCGGTTTTTTCAACAGATCTCTGCAGATCAGTATGGACTGGTATATAGTACACTGTCTGGCCTTGGCCATATTTCAGAAGTTACGCAGCCCGGGCCAACTTCCTGTTGATGCTATTAAAAATGTCATAAATCAGAAATATAGGAAAAATTATAGTGTGTACCTTCCACTAAATAGACCTCTTTGTCCTGTTTCATTGTGCGGTGGCAAGACCTCCCTAGGAAAATGATGTTTCTGAATACATTTGCAGTTTAGGCATGCATACTCCATATTTACTGTACCACATACATTACTTAGTGTCTCATTGTACCACCCACAGCAACCATCTGCACATAGAGTAGTCAACAAAGAGATTAATTTAGACTGTAGTTCAGTAAAAATGTGATACTGTAGATCTTAGTTTCAACAGAAAATAGTTTCAAACATGCACATCATTTGCTCAGATTTCAGACAGGGATAAATTGAATCTCCAATTAAGGGTGTAGAATATATTGCCTTCATATTCTGTAAGAAGACACGGTGTTTAGGGTTCCACAAGTATGGCACAGCTCTGATATTAAACTCCTCATATTGTGCATGCAGGTCCAGGATGTTTTTGGTTTTATCTTTTCTTCGTCAGAGCGGTATCTTTCATTTTCCATTCAATCAGTCTGTTATGTGACTTTATTAGAGAAAATGTGCCACATTTCAACTTTTTAAAGTTTCAACTTTTTAAAGTTTCAACTTTTTAAAGTTGAAATAGTTTAGAAAATAGTTTAATATTGTATAATATTGTATAGTTTAACACTGTATTAAGTTTAATAGTCTTAATGCAGTATACTCAAATATCTTCTCTAACCCTAACTACCTAAATAAAGCACAAATGTTAAAAAATACTGTACAGATCACACATGCGCATATGAAAACATACATGCACAATATACATATACTAGAGTAGAGCAGAGCACAGTATCCATTCCCCCGACTCCATACCCTTCTGAGATCCCAGAGGATTTAACTGGTAGAGGGGATAGGATGGAGGAGGGCCAAAGGTTGGCTCTGAATTAGGGCCATCACTCCGTCTGCACCTAATGAAAATTGTATGATGTTAAGAGGAGTGCTGCAGCAAAGGCAGAGTAGATTTGTGTGCAGGATATTTCAGACAGAGAGCGGAAGTCTGGAGCGAAATGTGAGTGGGAGGAGATGAAGTGAAGTAAGGGAGATGTGGTTAAGGCACCAGTGGGCCAAATTAGCTAACCTCTAGAGACCCCATGTTGCCTCCCCGCCATGGGAGACCTGTACATTTGTGTGTGTGTGGAGAGTGAGTGCATGATGTGTGTGTGTGAATGAATGGATGACAACCTACAGACTGTTTCAGAAGGTTCATGCAGCTCTAGTGTAGTCGGAGAGCAATTCGATAATAATGGAGTACAGAGATGTATTACCGCACCATACACACACACACACACACACACACACACACACATTTAAACAGTCTATATCACTCTCTAGCCCAGTAACTCCTAGTCAAGCTTCAGTGGCTTCATGTGATCGATTAACTGAAAAAATAGGCGGGCATCCCATAGTGCAGCTGTGCCCACAGTCATGTGATGCAATCCCAGCAGGCCTGTGTTTTCATGTGTGTTTTTGACTCTGTGTGTGTGTGTGTGTGTGTGCGTGCGCGTATCTGTTCTCTGAAGTTCCAGTTGCGTGATGATATAAAAATATTGCAATTTCAAACTCCAACCATGCAAATCTCTGTGACAGGTTTGACATTTTGTGTCATTGCGGTTTTACAAAAAATATGCGCGAGCGACAATCCACACTGATTTTCAAACACAAACCCTTGCATTGCTGGCAACAATGACATTTTGTGTGAACGAAGTGTTGACAGGCAGTTTGGAGTGACGCATTTGAATTAGACAACTGTTTGCGAGGACTGAGTGATGGTTCACCTGCACGAAAACACCCTTTTATTTGACTGCTTTGCACAGGCAAACAACTGTGTTCTGCAGTGTAACACAAGCTCCAGTGTGTGACTGGAAAACAGGCCCAAACCAGGAGTCAACAATAGGTTGACCTTATGGACATAAGCATGGCTTCATGGCTGAAATAGCTAGTGGTGCGTAATCTAATAACACGATTGATTATAGATTCTATGTTCCGTCCTCACAAAACATTTGTAAGGCTACTTTTCTCTGTTGGTTACGTCCATGCTTGTTCTTCTCTGACTTTAGTTCGGCATTGCTATGTTTGTCATTGCACCACACACCAGCAAACCAACTGCACATTCCTCCGTAGCTCCACTAGTGGTCATAAACTCCACAGACTTCCTTTAAAAATCTAGTACTTTATCCTCTGACTCTAGCTTCATATAAAAAAAATCTGACATTGGGAAGAGGCTATAATAATATTCAATTATGCTGGTTCCATTTTGTTCCATTGTTTCTCTCACTTAATGCACCCAGCTTTGATTTACTGCTATGTCTATTGATCAGTTTGTTATTTTTAGTCACAAACATCCACTGAGTCACTGAGTGAAGTCGATGACTCCTCATGTGAATGAGGAGCTGCTAATCTTTAGGTCACTTTCAAGTCACCCTCTTATGCAGTAAGGACTCAATGGAGACCATTTCAATACATAAATACGAATATAGCAAGTTTTCTTAATTTCTAAACATGGCGAATAGCATGTGAGTCGTTGTATAGATGATGAATTTGAGTGCATGTGGTCCACTTATGATGCAATCGTGCGTGGCGAGTAGGATGCTGTGACCCATGTGGTAAACAACTGGCCACCTGAGCCCACAGCGGTTACACTGCGGTGCGTACGTGCTTCCGTCTGAGCATGCACATCATAAAGCATGTATGCATCCCCGACTGTATGCGCGCACGCAGGCATGTGAGAAGATGATCTAACTTGCCAAGCCATCAAGAAGATTTACAATGGCAGTATAATTACCTCTTGGTGGAATGACACTGAGAGCGCCATAGTAGTTGACAACCAGTGGTTATCTAATGCTATTCTGAGAGTGCTATAGGTGCGGCTTCCATCCATTTCCAGAAGTGAGCTGATGGTATTGTCACCAAGAGAGACATACAGTACCGAGGCAGACAGGGGTTATTGATACCTAGGAGCAAGGGGTATGACAGATGGCCTGCCATTATGTAAATGCATTTTTTCACATCACAGTATCAAGACAAGATTCATTTCCACACTGTTGCTGCAGTGCGTTTAAGTTCAGTGTATAGGCTTGTATTTTCATGTAGTCATGGGCGCTCTCCGTGTTTAAATACGACATTCACGCATGGTACAGCCATGCTTGCATTCTGGCTGTCACACACACCTTCTCTTCTTTACCCATAAGATGTCCTTCACGATAAGTGTCACGGGGACACTCTTCCCCCCTGAAATGTCTCCTCTGGGGAACTCATTTGTGTTCATCCGGCCTGACGTGAGGGGAATCTGTTTGCCAGACACAGCCTTACATGATAGACAAGGCCATTTATCCTAATACAGGAAGGGATGCTTCCCAAACACACACACACACACACACATACACAAACACACACACGCAGTACATTCCAACAAGCACACATTCAGAGATTTGCTCACTCATGCAAGCAACCAAAATAAGCTATTTTTAAGTTTATTATGAAGTCACCCCCAGCCATAAAGTATGACGATGTTTTGTTCTATGCTGCTACTCTCCTGTTTGTTTGTTGGGAGCTGGTCACTGTAGCGCTCACACATTCATTCTAAAAGCATTGAGTACATAATGCAAACACCCACGCACACAGAGAGGATGAGGATGTGTGTGTGTGTACGCACGCATGTGTGTTCCCACAGTATGTGCCAGTGTGTGTTTGTGAACAATGCATCATCCATTGTGTAAAGTGACAGTAAGAGGGAGTAAAAGAACTGTGGTCCTCCTCCTGAGGGTGGGTCTCACTTGGTAGTGATGACACCCAATGAAATACTAGATTATCATACACACACACACACACACAAGCACATGGGCATGCACACACACACAAGTGAGCAAAAACACACACACTTTGCAACAGAGAGGGATACATAATGGTTACTGCGAGGGAATCTGGCAACTCAGTGCAGGAAGAACACAATAGGCTGGCATGGAGGTGGACACGTGTGTGTGTGTGTGTGTGTGTGTGTGTGTGTGCGGTGTGGGCTAGTGAGCTGCATGTGACAGGAGCCGCTTCCAGTAGCTACAATACCCCCGGCCCCCCCCAAAAAAAGTCATAGAGAAATAGATGCGTAATGCTGACCACTGAGTGACAATCGCTCGTGCCCTTGCTAAGTCAAAGTTACTTCAAAACAAGTGTGACTAGCTTCTCTCTCTCTCGCTCTCCCTCTCGCTCTCTTTTTGTCAGCACACATTAGCATCACCAGCCGGTCTGTGGCAATTAAATATATCCCTGGGCAATGAGGCCCTATTTAGAAATCATTACAAGACAAGGAAATCTTGCCCCACGAGTTTAGAAAAAACACATGGGAAGCTGCGCGTGTGTGCGTTGGTAGGTGCTTGTGTGTGTGTTCCTTACCTTGGCCATCCGTCATTCTGTTCCACTCATCCATGGCTCTTTGCTTTCAAGATAACTCTCCCCTTCAGACAGTCTCCAGCAGTGCTGCGAAATCTCCCCTCCCTCCTCCCATCCCTGCCTCCTTCCCTGCATGCCGACAAGAGATGATATCATCTGCATGGGAGTCTAATGGACCAGTGGGGGGACACCATGGTCAGCAACATATTTGGTGTGTGTATTGGTGTGTGTATGTGTGTGTGTGTGTTCGGGAGCTCAGAAATGGATGTCAGGTTGTGGAGGTTTAAGAAGCACTTAAATGTGTTTTCATATTCACCCTACCGATGTCCTTGACTGGGGACTGTGTGTGTGTGTGTGTGTGTGTGTGTGTGTGTGTGTGTGTGTGTGTGTGTGCGTGTGTGGCATTGCTTTGTATGTATGCATATGTGTCTCTGCATGGTTTAGGATTAGTGGGATTAGTGGCCTCACACACAGACATATTTATTGTCAAATCAGTTTCCCCGTATATAGGAATCTTACCTAAAAGGCAAAAGAAAAGAAAAGAAAAAAGCAACAGTAGTAGTAGTAAAGAAATAAATAAAAAGGTCTCCACAGTTACTGGTTTGCCTCCATTTACAGACTTTTCCATTAGAGAGGTTGTGAGTCAGTTTCTCTGACTCTTTTTGCACTTCAAATAAACTTGTTACTCCTAATTGTCAGAGCAACTTTGAATAATGATCCCATTAGGCTTTTTTTTAATTATTGTGAGTCCACCATTAGTATTTTATTGCTTTTTTTTTTCTTGGAAAATACAGTAATCTGCATATCTAATGTGATGTTCGGAGGACTGAACTTAATCACTAACAATTTTGCCTAATGTTTCAGTGAGCCGATGTGCTCGCTATCATGCAAATGAAGAGAACTTTCATCTAATGAATACACAACAAAGAGCGGTATATCCAGAAAGAGAATGGAAAGTTGAGGAGGTGACAAACAATTCATATATAATGATCATACTCTGTCCAGGCACTGACTAGGACTACTATAAAAGTTTATGATGTATGTGAACCCATTAATATATAAATAATGGAACAAATAAGTGGATAGGGGGGAAAAATATCACCTTGGCTTTTTGTTCTGCAGGGGACATAAAGCGAGGTATGCTTACTTGGTCTTGCAGGAAATAAATGCGCTGGGGATTTATCGACACACTGGCTGTTATAAGCCTACTGTCACACTACAGCAGTTACCCATGGCGGATTTAAGACTCAGGGAAGAAGAAACACTCTTAGTCTCCATCTCCGTCTCGTTTCCTTTTCTTTCATACCCTGCTGCAAGTACTTTATGCCACTGCAGCCAATTCAGACTCAAATGTGGTCAAGTGGAACTGCATAGACATTTTGGTTCGCAAATTTCGTTAAAGTTCTTCAACGTGAGCATCTACACCTGTGCCAACCCAGCTAATCCTGACCTATAATTTCACTTGATTGCAACAAACTTGGCACAGAGCCACAATTCCTCTCTGCCCCCACTGTCACTCCCATATGCATAGCTGCCTTGAAATTGCATTTTGTTTATATGATGGTAAAATATTCATAGAGAAAAATAGCTGTGGAAGCTGTCCATATAATCCCCCATAAACTGATAGCTAAATCCATCACACAAACGTGCACGCGCAAACGCACCCACATCGCCGTGCAAATGAGAGCTGACACCCTCAAGGGCACAATGAATTGTATGACAGCAGCATCCGCATGTGTGTATCCTGAGTGCCAAACATCTTGCTCGTACACCGACAGATATGCACGCACAGATGCCCATACACACAATGTGCATGTACACACACACACACACACAGCTCCCAGACGGATGCTGTGGTTTGGGAGTCAGTATCGATCGACACTCGTCAGCATGTCCTCTATAACAAGCACTGTCCCTGAAAGCGCTGCAGCAAGCCTGTCAGGGAGAGAGACACAGAAAAATAGTGGGTGAGAGAGAGAGCGAGAGAGAGAGAATGTGGTGTACCTGTGTAGACAGAATAACAGGTTGACAGGTGAATCCTACTGTATGTGAGTGACCAGTGGTCGGACAACAAACATTGATGTGCGGAGGATATCATCCAGAAATAACCGCGAGTGCCTTTACCCACACTGCATTGCTACAAGGCAAAGCATCCTAATTTGTTCAAGACTTTAACTGTTTTTTTTTTTTTTTTTTCCCTCTGCAAAGCCTGCTTAAAGATTATGAGCAAGGGCAGAGCGGCTGGAGCCGAAGCACAAACCTGATGATAATGATGAAGTATCTAGCCACCCGGCTAACGAGAGCCCAGATCTGCCCTGAGTCTGCCTGCTATGCAAATTTCTCTCACACTAGCAATGAATCAAAGGCGTAGCAAACCAATGTTTCTCTTCACAGCACTTTAGCAAAGCCATCATTCACAAAGGACGCGCCAAAGGCACGCACACTGTAGAAGCACACACATACGTAGACACACGGAAAGAGGGTGCAACAATTCAGCACTTGTGCAACAGCTGCACAACACGTCAAACCATTTTTTTATGCTGGAAAAAAAGCATACTGCTAATGCTTATTTGAGCTGATGGAATCCACGTTTGTTTGTTCGTGCGCCTTGCTGTGGGTGTGACACTTCAGAGCACAATGGCCTCTAACATTGAGTTGACAATAACAAGGCTCCGGAGACAAATTCCTCTAAGTTGATGTTCTTGGCGGAGAAACACAGAGACATAAGACAGATCTTTTCTGTCCCTCACCATTTCTGACCTCACGGCACCACTCTGTACTCACAGCATGGCTTTTTAATGCTCAACAAATAAGTTGTTTCTTTGATGCCAAGATGAAAAGTGAGGGATCTTAAGGCTTTAATTGATAAATGGTGGCATAAGTGCACGCACAGATGCACGCAAGTACACCAGATTTTTGAGTCATTGTATGCCCTTCATTCTCTCTTTCTCTCTCTCCGCCGCTCTGTCTCTCTTTCTCAGTCCTCTCATTATCTTGTTGCTCTGTCAGGCCTGTAGGTTTGCCTCTGGGGTGTTGAACTGGCAGAAGTAACAGTATGACGGTAATTTGCTGGAATGGAAGGCTAGACAGACTCACCTTGCCTTTTTAAAAGGTGTCATGAGGGCCAAACGGCAGACCTTTGACACTGCAATTAATTATGTAACACATGTAGAGGAGTTCTTCTTTTTTCCTAACTGGAGTTATATCTTAATTGGATGTTTACACAGGAATGCTACACTCATTTATGCATGCAAACAAACAGCCTAGATATGCACACATTAATGCACGTTTAAGCAAAGGCATCTGCAAATGCATAAACTTGTAGATAACAAACACCTGCACGTATGTACTCGCGTCATACAAGCAAACACACACAAACAGACGGTGACAGGCTTTTAAGCCTTTGTCAGATTAATAGCCACTTTCTCTCTGTGGTCAATAAATGCTTCAGGGAGTTCCCTAAAGGCTGCAGGATAGCTCCCTCTGTGTGTGTGTGTGTGTGTGCATGTGAGCATCTAACAGGCCTCATGGGTCAACCTGTCACCACAAAGATGGCTAAGCAGTTGGTTGGCCAGCGGGAAATCAATGTAAGGTGATGAGGCTACTGTGGGTGTGTGCGCCTGTGTGTTTTTATGTGTAGGTGTTCTCTCATGAGTCTTTGCGCATACGCTTTATTTAGATTAAGAAAAACACTCAAATAGGAAAAACTTAGTACTGAGGTGTCACTGATGAATTGATTACATTCAACAGATTTAGCTTCAACATTTGTAACTGCCTATGGTGGTATAATAGAGATGATCATTAGCAGAGAAAACTGCTAAAAAAAAAGATGTGACAATGTGGAGGTGGGATGACAGTATGGCCCTAAAGGATTGCTCACACCCACAGAACACAGTTCCTTATCTTATGGATCATATCTGCTGAGGGTGGTGGGCCTGCTTCGGTAAGGGGTCAGGGATCAGGGTGTGTGCTTCGAGGCATGTGGCTGAGTCCTGATCCGATGCGGGCTGGAGATCATAAGACTGAGAAGCACTGGGACTCCTCTGCTTTTCCCTCGCCCCGGGGAGGGTTGGAGCTTCAGCTCGCTTCTCCGTTAGTGAACCCTGGTTGTTTAAATGAGCCCCAGCGGTCCTCATTACCCTTTTCCTGGGCACAGTCATGCACACAGATGCAGCCGCACACATTTGTGAACGTGCAGCAGCACTCATAGATAGAGGAAAAGAAGCACATGCACACAAGCAGCTGTTGGCTTTGATGAAGTGTAACAGAGCTGGCTGCCAGTTTGTAAAAGTGCACTCGGACAACTGCCCTGTCCCTTATCAACTTTGTGGCTTAAGAGGTCGTTACCACGGTAATGATGCTTGGGCCGCCTAAGGGTTGACACACAAACACTCGGGAAAACGAAGTCTTTTAAATTTGAAGTTGATCCCATGATATCATATTTCCATGGATTGAAGCGCAAATTAGAAAACTCTCAAGTGCACTTAGTCAGCCATGTTAAATGAAAATGACAATTTCAGACACTGTTTTTTTTTATGCAACTATCATTACGTTACATTCACTATTTCAAGTACTTAAGTGCAGCTATTTGAGCTCGTACACCCTCCATCTCCAGCGTTTAATCACTGCTTTAGGTGAGCTCAGTTAAGCTTGCACTCGCCTCCATCATGTTCTCTGTGGAATCTCTTTGTGCCCCCCATAAGTCAAATAAGCCATCTACACACACAGCTACACACATTTAGACTATTCTAAATGTGTGTGTGTGTGTGTTGGGGAGCATTGAAAGCAAGACTTGTCTCGACTTCAAGCTCATCTTCCTTTCCATTTGTCTCAGTGTTTTCATTTCACTTACGATCTCCTGTTCTAGCAGATGCCACCTATGGAGCTGGAGATAGACCTGGCATATTGCCTGTGTGTGTTTGTATGTGTTTGTGTGTGTGAGTGTGTATGTGTGTGTGTGTGTGTGTGTTTGTGTTTGTGTGTGCGCGCTGTTTGAAGCCTTCAAGGGAAATTGTGGTAGCTGGGCTCAGTGAGACAATGATGTAAGGCAACAGTGGTCCTCGAATGTTTCTGGATGTGACAGCACACTGCAGCCCAAGAGGTTCTCTAAAGAGACAAGTGATTGAAATGTTGTTTTTTTTTTGATGTGCCCAAACATAGCTTGATAGTGTGTATGTTGCATCACATTGTCTTTTTTTTTTGTAACAATAACTTTAAACGGCTCAGGATCTGAAAGGGCGACTAAAAAAACCCTGGTCAAGATTTCTTCTGTTAACGTCTCTGTTAACACCCCTTAAGGAATTGTCTGAACAGAAGGCCTTTTCTTTTTCTTTGTGGCAAAGGGAGCTCAATGCTCTTTGTTGCTCAGTGGTGTGTGATCTTTCCAAGATGTCACAGACATGGATGACCTTCCATTGCAGAGCTTTGCAGAGATATCCCCTGGTTATGACTTGTTTCCCATCAGAAGTCTGCAAAAAAGAATCCTCTCTGCTGTGGGAAGTCAACCAGAAAGCCATCGTTTGGCAAAGTTAATCAATGTGACTATTGGCTAGAAATAATCAAGTGATTAATCAGCGTGGCATTCAGCTGATGCAGGAAATTCTGTAGGAAGACTTATGGATACTGAAGGAGAAGGGAGAGAGAGAGAGAGAGAGAGGTGGAACGTAGAGAGGAACAGAGAGGTCACACGAGAAAGACTGTAAACAAGAAATAAACTCAACAAGAGACAATCAGGAGCATGGGATGGAAGAAAATGGGGAGAATAAAAACTGTAATATTCATTCTCAGTCTACCAAAGTTTAGGGCACACACACTTTATCTGCCAGTCATGGGTAAAAGATTGATGTTGATGCTTGAGAAAGCCAAGGCTACGGAATGTAATGATGTAAGGCAGGTAGAGTCTTATTTTCCTGAGCTACCAGAGTGAATTTCCACAAGATGACGCAATGTGTTGAAGGCAAGTTCAGTGGCTTGCATCTCTCCCGTTCCCAGCATTCTTTAAGACATTTTAAAAGAAAAAAAAGATATTTGATAGGTTTTCATGTGTTAGTGGATAACAGCCACAAACACACATATATACACACTCAGCTGACATTGTCTGTTCTCTTCGTCACACTGTTTAATCACTTGTTTGCCATGGAAATACTGCAGTAGCCTACGTTATGCTCAGGATTTTTAGCAGCACACTCAGATTTTTGACCTGTTTTTTTTTTTTTTTACTTCATTGCATTTATACTAAAAATGATACACCATCTGTGGAGTCTGTAGAATGAGGACTGTGGCCAACTGTAACTTTGAAGCTGAGTGTTGTGTCAGAATTGCGTGCTGTAAGCTTTTTTCTCTCATTTATTGGTTATTCTATTCCCTGGTAGCCATCTCTTTTGTCTTCCAGAAAACTGCAAGACAAATTCCACTGAAACCATGAAGGTGTTTCTGTTCAAACTTGAAAGGGTATGAAATGGTTTGAGATGCGCTTTGATTTGTCTAAAAACTGTTGCTAAATTAGTTTAATTCACTGTGATATTATTCAGTGTGGTCTAGCGAGATGAAAAAAATAAAAAAACTGGCAAACAAAGGCAAGGCTGTGCCTTTATTTGTGTGATGTCTCGTTGTTCCAGGTTGTGGAGGTAGGACACAGCAAGGCAGGTGGAGGCAGAGATAAAGAAGATAAGAGGAGGAGGTGAAGAAAGGGCAGAGGAAGTGATAATTTGACTTAGTGGCACCTAACATTTCCAATTTCATTTCGAGGTATGACTGCTGAGGGGGTGGCAGGAGAAGAAGAGTGATTGAGAGGTGGTGGGGTAAAGACGACGAGGAGTGGGGGGGTGGAGTGGGACGAGGAGTCAAGAGGGCTGACAGGGGGACAGGAGCCAGTGAGAGTCCTGAAAGTGAGAAAGTCATGATGGCAACAGAAAGTAGTGGATGTGTAGCAAGCAGGTGCAAGAGTGACTGATAGTGACAGAGAGATACTGTGGTTAGGGTGGCACCTTTATGCCTAGAAGGGACAAGAGTGTGATGGCTGATTGTTAATCCTTGTTCTATTTTTTTAAGAGAAGCCATGAAGGAGAAGGAATGGGAAAAAAAGGAAAGTGGAAAGGTAGACCTTTCTGCTTGAAACAGGCAATTATAGCTATCGGTACTTTTGCAGACATATGCAATGTCTTTCCTGAAAACATGGGAGCTTGGTAACATTATAACGGAGTTATGACCAATTTATAGTCATAGCCTGGAAAAAACCCACAATGGTGCCAGAAATGGTAGATCATGCAATGCATAGACAATGCACTTTAGCCGATACAAGATAAAGTGTCCAGGATTAAACAATTTGGTATGTAAAAAAAAAAGGTATGGAGAAAACAAAAAAAGGTTTTCTATTCCAAAAGATATCACAGCCCATGGGGCGTGTCTCATACAGAACATGGTGATGCAGCACAGTGAGTTGTGGATAGCTGTCACACTGAAGAGGTTAGGGGTTTTAAGGGGTTTTATAGTACCGCAAGGCATACTGAAGGTAAGGAAAACACTATCAATTTTTTATGCTGTATTGTACCTCAATAGGATGTGCTGTGCTACAAGTCTCATTCCCAGTGGACCACTGAATCCCAAAAATATATGTTTTCTTACTGTATATTGTAAAGCACTTTGTACAAAAGTGTCCAGAAAAATTTATACTACATTTTCTGTTAAATTATGGAGCATGGAAGCTAAAGGGGCTATATCGTATTTCCTGTTCTTGTTGCAACATAAATGTGAATATTCGCTTACCACAAATCTCTGCTACGTCCACTGGACAGATAACCGCACAATTAGCTGAGAAATTTCAGAGCCCTCTGAGCTTGTGCACTCAAAGCAGCTGCCCATGGTTTTATATGGGTGAGAGCTGTTGGCACTGAACTCTGTAAAAACCAGTTAACCTTGACCTGCTGAAGAATATGTGGTTGATTCTCAGTGGGAGTGGCAGTACAGCAGTCCTTTGATTTTATGTTAATATCATAATTATTGCCTTAGGAGAAAAGAAACGTAGGACACACTGTTTTCCAGTAAAAACAAAACAAAAACACAAGTCTTTCACAATAGCAGATGGTGAAACATCTGAATATCTGATGAAAAAAAATATCCAAAAAATGTGTCCTCTTCAGGAATGTAAAAGGGAGAACAAACATTAAAATGATTCCAGGGAAGGCAAAAGAGGATCTGGAGGAAGTTATTCTAACGTTTATTTTTAACACATCTCACTAAGATTTCTCCAGAGAATGTATGCGTCATGTCATTTCTTGCTGAATGAGTTTTATTTTGATGAATCAAGGCTGTTAAAATTCCCACAGCAACCTAGTAGCCTGTAGATATTACACAGCATCTCTCCCTGGGAAAAATGTACAACTGTGATTAGCCCTTGTGGCCTCCATGACTGAAATTAACACTTTAGCATGGAGCTCCGTTCATGCTGCACGACTGCACTGCTCTCTCGATAAGCTTTGTGGCATGACTGCTCTTGGTTATTTATCCAGACGCGCATACTGCACAACACCTTTTCTCTCCTTGGATTAAACCGCCTGGAACATTTTGAAGCAGGGCAGCTGAGGGAAAGAATGAGCCGAGGGGCCTCATCTCAAAAAAGGACGGGGGACCTGCAGTCCTTGAGCCCTGTAAAGGGGAAGATTGTTCTCACTGTGGGCCATATGTGTGACTTTGCTATGAGTGGACTACTGCACACTGAGGAGGAGTGTGGGTCGAGGCCATACTCCTTTCCTCTTGCCAAGGAGATACATTGAAAAAGAGAGAGGTTAATAAAATGGGAGATTGGGGTGCAGGTTTTTGAGGGGAGGAGGGAGAGATTATGAGAGGATGGAGGTTGGGGGAGTGTGGATTTTCTATTATTTAAACAATTTATTTTTCCAATACTTCCAAGAAACATAAAGAAGTTTTTCCACTGAACCCAATGACGTACTGGCCATCTGGAGCATTGGGAGTTTTCCTGGCGGGCTGCTTGAAAATTGGGGCCAATTTAATGAAAAATATAGATGTTTTTAAATAACTCCAGCCCCCACTTAAATGAAAATAATTCATTTTAACTTTTAACATTTAACTCATTGTTATGCAGGAATACTTATGACTATTGAAGTGTAGAGACTAACCAAGAATGTAGACCATTATTCTTGCACAAAGAATGTTAAACGTTGGTTGGGGTTTTCTTAAACTGCTAGTGGTATGTAGCACACTATTAAATGAGGTTAAAAGAATAGACAAATATTATATAATAAATATATTGTATTATCATACCATTATTATAACTTCATACTTTTATCCCACGTTACATCAATAGCCTAATTTGTACTGACTTGTCATCCAGGTTGAGGATAGTGTATCTGTTTCGGACAAACTGAGCCAGAGCCAGGTTGCCAGTGCCTTTCCAATTTTTATTTTTATTTTGTGAGGCTGAAGGTGATCGAGACTGTTTTTGTGAAACAATTGTGTGAAAAGTCTGGTGCAGAAGTTTCTAAATTGCTTATTTAATGTGGTAGAAAGATTTTTTATTTTATTCTGTGGCTTGCCCATTCTCCAGATTTTACCAGTAGATTGCATCATTGCAGTATGTTTTCTTTTACTGGTCATGTGCTCCTTCTAGCCATCCTCCTAAGAGCAAAACGATCTGTTTTACTGAAGTTATTGTTATAAATATTGTTCAGTAATCGTGTTTATACAAAGTGTTGCATCAACTGTGTGGGTGGTATCGCTGGGGGGTTTTGGTTGGCCGGTCTGAGTCAAAAAGTCCAGGGCCATTTTTCATTCCCAGTCCATCCCTGACTTAACCCTTTTTAGTATCCACACAAGACCTTTGCCTAAATACAAACAGCAAAAGTTTGATTCCAATCAAGAATACAGTTGTTTTCAAGCCTGTAGTTTCAAGCTTGTAGTTGATTTGTTTAAGTAAAAAAAAAAAGTCTTACGTGTATATTTCTGTTTTCTCGTGTAAAAAAGAGCCCACTAAGAGAAAGCTGCATTATCATGAGCATTCACTGAAAAAACAAACTTGTAAGATTTACTTGATTAAATCCTCGTAACAATTTGCACTAACAGTTTTTAAGTAAATTTTACTTCTGTAATATCAAGTTCAACTTACTCACCACTATCAAGTAAAATGTACTTACTGCAGAACTTAAAGTTCATGAAAATATTAAGTACATTTTATTTTGTTTTATATAATTTAGATGTTGTATTTACTCAAACAAATTAAGTAAAATTAATTTAGTTTTTCCATAGACAGGGAAATCCCCAACATGAAAAAGTGAAGTAAATCTAATATATTTGTAATATTTACTGTTGTGAAAAATACAAGTAGATTTTTATCTTGACACTTAAAATTAAATCAATTCGATCAAGTTGTATTACTCATTATAATTATGTAAATTATGCTTATTTTATTTTGGTAAATATGACCAGATGATATACTTTTATCACAAATCACAAAACTAAAAATACAGAAGAATAAACATTTATTTACCCAAGTTCACATCTGAACAGGTCCTGTTTTTAAAACATTTTTTGAACAAACAGTGCAACCTACTGTACATACATGTATGTAATGGAAAATGTAGGCTTTTCAATTATAACAGTGCTTTTCTTCAAATATAAAACAGTGCTTTCAAATATTATAACAGCTATATCTTCGAATATCATCTTTTGCAAGATGGAGAAGCATGGGGAACACTGTCAGCCAGGATTATAAACTGTTTCCTTGGCTACAAAATTTAAGACAACAATTTCAATTTTAAAGCTTGCACTTTTGGGGATAACTTAATCCCATCCAGTTCCAAGAAAAGTTTCTGAAATACCTCACAGGTGTAGCGCAGTGGTGAGGGGTATGCAAGGTTGAGGGCATAAATCAGTCCCATTAGCAGTGCACAAGCTTTGGCAGTATTGCCACATCAGGGCAACATCTCCTGGCCTTCAAGAAGGATGGATACGTTCACTGGATCTTCTCCATCCGCCCCATGGACAACTAGAATCTTTAGGGTGTGCTGAGTGGCATCACTGCGGCTGTCCTCCTGCATAAAAATGACAAAAATCACAATTCTACTAAGATGGGTGGTGGGTGTATATAGGCTGAGCATAAAGGTAAAAGAACAGGGGGAAAATTATGTTGGCTATATGTTCAGGACTGACATGGGGTTTCTGATCAGAATAAAAGGGATTAAAAATAATCAGTGAAGTTGTCTGCTGGCAAGTACATACAGTGGCATGCAAAAGTTTTGGCACCCGTAGTCAAAATTTCTGTTTTTGTGAACAATTAAACAGTACAAGATGCAATGATCTCCAAAAGGATGAAGTTGCGGACAAATATTGAAAAGAGTGTTTCATGTTTAACTTCATGCCTTTTAAAGATCATTTCATCTTTTACTTGTTGAAGTATTCACAAAAACAGAAACTTTGACCAGGGGTGCCCAAACTTTTGCATCCCCTGTATACAGTGAAGGTTACAATTTGAATTAACACTGCAGAAAAAGTTCAACATGAGTTCTCATGTCTAACTTTGCAGCTACTCATTACAGGTAATACATAGTTTCTATATTTCAAACAAATTCCATTTTAGACCATTTTTACACTGTAACCAAAATAGTTATGTTGTTAACATTAAGGTACAAAAGTGTCTTCAAAAACACTAGAAATGTCATATGTTAATATAATTTTCCATTTCTTTGTATAATTATTTTAATTATACAAAAAATAATGCTCCAAAGAACCAGTTTGCATTCAGTATATTGAAAATATTTGTGTGTTTGTTTAATAAGAATTTGTGATGATGTCACAAACATTGGCATTTAAAAGGGTTAAAATTCTGAAATTATTTGAATATTTAATATGTATGATTAGGGCTAAAGTTGATAAAAATGATTGCTTAAAAAAGTGAAAAATATTAACATACATACTATTTCAAAACAAGGTATGAGTGTTAAACTTCTGTGGTGTTTTAAGAAACCATGCTTTACCTGGCAATCTTCAAATAGTTCCTCTTCTTTCTCTCCGAGGTAGATTATGAGGCTGCGGAGCACAGTTTCACGCCTCATCTCAATGCCTTGGTTCTGTCAAACAATTGAAACTGTGTCAATACTGAACTATGAATCATACACAAGGAATTAACAAATGAAAACGCAAAACCATAGGTAGGAACATATTCATGTGTAACAATAGAAGAAAATAGTGCGGCACTGTGAGAAGCCACGCATGCAAATCTTTGAATGGACCAGTCAATCTGTTCTGACAAAAATCTGGGTCATGTACAGCTCTACACACCTGACTTAGTTTGTCAAGTAATGGCCTCAGCTTGGTCGCCAGGACACCTCCCTTAATTTTCAATAGGGCAATCAGTTTAGGTGTGTAGTTGTCCAGTTTAGACATGAAGGTATGTTCCAAGGAAATTGTTGTAATTCTCCTGAATTCTTCCTTGATCTGAAATGACATGAGATTCACAAGCACATCCATGGTTAACAGACAGAATGGAAATCCGATGCATTTTGTGTATGTCCTGTTTCAAGAGTTTCACCTACCTCAGCTTCACAAAACAAAGCCGGCCATCTTTCTTTAAAATCAGCAGCGGCTGGACTCTTCTCCTTGCCCTAAAAATGAAGAAATATGATTATTAATAATAGAACAACAATTACAATGCTCATTTTTAAGTGTACATTACAGCGGGTCGCAGAGAAAACTGGCTATTATAGAAATAGTGATTCCACTGCGAAAAACATGATCTCAAACCTCCATAAAACCTGCTAAAGGTTGAGTTATATTTATTTTAGCCTCCTTAGCTATCTGCAGAGATGGATTGCTGTAGCCCAGATGACGTAGCCGCAAGTTAAAGTACGTTCAATAAAGTTAAAAGTATGGTACAGTCAAAACTTTAACTACGTTTAACTAAATTAGCATTGCTCAACTGTTGTAAAGGACAATAGCTTGTACGTGGAAGTAACTAACGGCCATATGAACGGCCGTTAGCGCAGCTATCGTTTGAACAGGCCCAACAGGTAAACCTCCGCCTGTGGCTTTCTCACGTTCACGGGCAGGTTACCGCTACAGATCTCCACAGGTCGCTAAGACATGCTACATTAATCTACGGAGGCTACCACTTAAAATAGGACAGCAGCGTGCAGATGTGTACACAACATTAACAAGGTTTGCAGTTATTTACATAAGTTAGTGATGCTTTCGCATTAATAGTCGTTCACGTGATGTTATACAAGTTAAAATATCACTCGTAAGCATCTATAACAACTTTAAACAAACAGAGAGACTGAAACTTACGGCTCAATTGGCATTTCCACACACCTTGTAACTCCAGGTAATGCGCCTCTCTCCTCTTGTCCCATGTGCGCGGCTTCCCAGCTCCCATGATGCCTTGCTTCACTTCCTGTGTCTCACCCATAGTTCCCGCCCAAACCAGGTGGATTTTTCAGATTAAAATTTACTCGCTATTTTCAGGTTGTTATGTTATGACTATAAAACACTTAAGTGCTATCAGCAAATCCACATTAAAAGTTACTTTTCCCACACGGTGCATTTATCACTTGAATAAAGTGTGTAAATATGCATAGTTTTACTTAGGAAATTCTAGTACTCCTAGAATCTTGATATTACAATGTAGAAATTACTATACCAATTTAATATATTTTACTAGCCCCAAAAGTTTGTTTTTTCAGTGTTAGTAGTCAGTAAATGGCTTCCTGTTGCCTTCTTTTTTGATGTATCAAAGGAAATCTCTCCACTCACATGATGTTGATGATGCACATATATTTTAGCATAGTTGCCAAACTATCTTGCATAAATAAATACACTGCTTACATTTAGTTTATTAGGTGCATCAAGCAAAAATAAAGCAGTCTACTACAACAGTACTGTAGAAACACAGGAGGAATGTCTGGTACAACTTCCGAGGTGCATTGAGAAGGGAAATAGTCTGAAGAGGTCAAAAAAAGCACTTGTATGAAGTAGAACGCTTTATTGTGTTTCAGTTTTCTGGTCTTCATTGGCGTCATCCAGGTCAGGTGTTTCTATTATTTTGTCCACCTCATTTATATCAATGATAAAAAGATCTCTCTGCAGTACCTTTGTCAGCAGCATCTATCAAGTACTCTTGTGTCTATGCCTGTCTCCCCTGTCTTTCTCTGTCACCTCCCTCCGGTTGTTGTGTCAGGATTATTTTATCTTTACATTGCAAAGCCATCCCTTCTGTTTTACCACCCATAAAGCTTATATGGGCTCAAAGTTGTGTTTGCAGTTTTACAGAATGCGATCTTCTGCAGGTACAGCCTTGTTGTGAAAATCCCCCTTCTATCACACCAGGGGAAAAAGTTGGCACACGACGGAGCCAGAGTCATATTTGTTAATGCCAGATATTAATCCTCTCTGCCAAAAAGATGAGAGTTATTGTGAATCAGGACCTCTGTGATTAATGCTTCATGTCACAGTACAGCTTCGAACTTAGCCAGAAGGCATATCATGGATGACAATGCACAAGAGGCCCAAAGTGCACTCCAAGCAAGAAAATTGTTTTCAGAATATGGATTTACAGCAGGTGAAAATGGTCAGAGAGATACTTAGGCCTAGACTTAACATTGAGCTGTAGCACATAAATCCTAAAGGCACTTGATCACCCATGACTACGTCGTTGATCACTCTTCTTACACAACTGAACTGAAAAGGTTTTCAGAAGAACATTATATCTCCAAGCATTCCTGGTGATTTAACATTTCCAGACACTTTCAAAAGTACCACAAACTTTAAAATGATTTGCTGTTGTGATCCATTTGAAGGGAAATTTTGCCACTTTTTATGTAGATGTCCAATCAGTGCAATCAATAAATACCTCAGTGCGTGCTGTATTAAATGAGAACGCAGATTTATCCTGCTTGCGGAGCAAGAACTCACTTAGAATTCACATTCTCTGTCAATAAACCACACAGTGAGGTATTTATTTCTTTAATTGGCTGCATTTACCAACAACTCTGACTGGGCATCCACATAAAATATGGCAAAGCTTCCCTGTTAGTTAGATTAGGAGTTCTAAATACTGTTCCCCTGAACAGAGGCAGCTGCTCATATACTACTTACTTCTGACAGCATTTATTTTGAAAAAAACGTGATACTGACTAAGTTATTAGGGAATGTTGTTAATTAAGTAAGTAAAGAACATAAAACATTTTTTTCATACTTGTTTAAGTGAAACCTCAATATTTCCTTGACCAAAGTGGTGTTGTTGCCCAATCCTTACCTTGCAGCAGTGGCAGCAAGTATCAGGTCATAATGGGCACCCTGCACATCAGCATGAACATTATTAGATGTTCCTTGTCAGCTTGTTGCCAAGTGGCCGAATGAGCCAGTGATTGTAAAGGATGATAGAGGCAGCTGATGCCGATCAGCCAATGTAAACACAACTTCAGTGTAATTCCAAGCTCTATTTTTGGAATTGGACATCATTCAGTTTTTTCAATATGGCACTATCATTTACATGGATATTTGCATTACTGCTTGTCTGAGGAGCTGACATGTTGGTTAATTAAGTCTCTGTCTCCAATACACCAACTGTATTTGATTTCTCTGCATAAGTCATCAAGGTCGCTCTCTCCAGGCAGAGGTGGATAATGTGTGGGCGAATGAGAGCATATTTGTATGAGTGAGCATATGCCTTTTACGTGAGCATAAGGTCATGGCTGTGTATTTCTGTGAATGGGCGCACAGAGCACATTTATGTTTATTTGTTTGTAGACAATTTTGTTCTAAAGGCGTATATACTTTTGTAGAAAATGACAGACAATGAAAGAAAAAGCACGCTCCGCAATCATATAATGGAAGCCAATCATGCTCAAGTGAAAAGCTATTCAAAAATAGTACAAACTCTTCTGGAGCAAAGCTGAAAAACATACATGAAGAGAACATCAATTAATAGCAACACTACCTACGATAACAAAAGAATATATATGTTGTATTTTTCCATTTTTAAGTCCACAACTCAATCTCCCAGTTCCCAACTGAAAGGAGTGTGTAACCATGTAGAAATTTAGGACATCATGTCATTTGATGGGGGTTATCAGTGCCTGGCTGTGTCACCACCCAACTCGTTTAGCTGCTCTATTATTTTTTTCTTTTGGGTTTCACCTCCATTTTCTGCTTTCTTATCATTTTCCTTCCCACATGGGTTCATCCTTCCATCTCACCTATAAAAAAACCCCAACACAACAGCAGAAAGTGGGACTGATTCAGCTCCCAGGCTTGCTGTAGACTGGTCCAATACCTCGCCACTGCCAAACTAAGAATGTCTGTGAATGACTTTGTGAGAGTGTGTGCATGTCCATATGCAATAAGCGTGTGTGGCCCAATAGATTCCTCCCCCCCATCCTGCTGCGCTGGCCCTTCCGTCTGATGAGAGGTAGTTGACAGAGCAGAGTTAAGTGGTGTGGGAGTGTTTGTATACCCAGGAGAGAGGTTGAGGGTGAGAGTCAGCGTCTGAGCATCACTTCTTCTGGCCCTTCTCAACTCTAGACCCTTGTGCTCCTCTGTTATGATCCATGAAAAACACCTGCCAGAGTGTGCTCCGGGTTGTTTTGGCCTGCGAGCTGAGTACCCATGCAAATGCAGTTTCTGCATATGTGTGCGTACATATTGAGCAACACAAATGCATGTCAGTGTGTAGGCAGATGGGGCTAATTTTCCGCTGCAGTGAGAAATTGCACACAGTTCTCTTATTAGCAGGGTGCATGGACTGCTTTCACTGATGATTACCAGAAAGAGGAATCAGTGACATACATGAATGAACATACACGAGATGCACATACTGTAGACACTCACACAAAAGCAATAAATGCATGCCAAATGATCAATGTTGCTATAGCTGTGTTCATGACCGATAATGCTGAAAACATTTAAAGAACTAAGAAATGTTCATCATAGAAAGGAAGAGAAATAGAAATTAGAACAAAATGAAATTAAATTAAAACAAATAAGTCGTAGAAAAGCAAAGCACCGTCCGAATAAGCAAAAACAAAACACATGCAGAAAGAAAAATAAAGGAGTCACAGCAACAGCACAGCAGCTGCCCTGCCAATTCGATTCACCTGTCAGTCAGATGCAGGGCCGGCGACCGAGCGTGGACACTGATTTATAATCCACCTCCCTCCCCCCGTTCCTCCGCAAGCCCCCCCACGCACGTCCATTCCGTTCCTTTACGGCGTCAGCAGCACGGTGTTGCTATGGCAACTATGGCCACTGCAGGGACAAATGTGTGCAGTGATCGATCTTTTTGTGTGGCTGTGTCATGTACATACGTGCGACTGCTCAGTCTGGACAGTTTGGCTTTTGGTGATATTTTTGGTGGATCTGTATCAGAGAAGCAAAAAAAGATGAAAGCAGAATTAGGGAGGCAAGATCGTAGTCTGCACTTTCGGCTGAGTTCTTCACTTTTGTCTTGAATTCATGAAGATGATACACTTCTCTATGGGTGGCAAAATTCATTCGACCTTGAAAGAATGAACCTTTCAGAAACCATCACTAAACCACAAATGGGCAACTTCAATAACATCACTGCATCACTGTTTTTACTCCCTCTAATACTAATGTTTTGCATACAAAGAATGAAACACTGTTCCTGAAGCTTATTTTAGCCCTGTAAACCACATGGCCTTAGAGATGGCAATTTTGGTTGATCAGCTGGTTTGCCTGTTTGTTGTTCCATCACTCTGGTCCAGACTGAAACAACTCACTAACTGTTGAACAGGTTGCCATTAAATTCTGTGCAGACATTCATGATCCCCAGAGTATGAATCGTACAGACTGTGGTGATCCTCTGACTTTTCCTCTGGTGCCACTATAAGGTATATATACACAGACATTCATGTTCCTTTCAGGGTGAATAGTAATATTTTGATGATCTCTCACCTTTCCATCTGGCGCCTGGTCAAAAATTAATTAATACAATAATTAGGTTTATGACCAAATACCTGAAAAACTATTGGCATTCGTATTTGCTTCAGCTGTACTTTACATTAAGTGCTAAGTAACAAATGCTGGCATGCTAACAGGCTTAACTACGATGGTGACCGGATGGTGACTACCAAATACAGCTGCATAAAGCCACTAACATGGTTGTACACTCTTGTGTAACGGTATCTGCTATCTGTGCCACTCTCTTGTCTGCTGCAGTATAATTATTTATTCAGCATTGAAGACAGTTGACAGACAATGAGATGTGCACACAAGGTTTTCACCCAGGAAACTGTGGTGTCTTTGAATAATGTGTGTCAGACTGAGGCAGAGACACAAAGTGCAGCGAACACACCAGCTTATCTCACATCGAACCATTTAACACACTTTGAGCCATGAATGTAAACACTGCTACATCGGCCTATTGTGAACAAAATCTACAGAGGTTCCTGCACAAACATGCTAAACCATCGGTGTAATTGTCTGTAATTGATCAGTCCATTGCAGCGCAGTAATCTTGCTTGCTTTGCTTTGAATGATAACTTTGCTGGCCATCCCTGCATTGATTGCTCTGTGATTGTAGCTCTGTAGCTTTCCTCTGAGTCCGCTGAACTGTAAATCCATCTGAATTCTCATCTTGTTATGGAACCGAGAGAAATAAAGGCTGAGGTAGAAGACAGAGGGTGAGGGGGTGGAGGGCAGAGCGATAGACCAAATGACTGTGTGGTGTGGGAGTTGGAAGATTTGAAAATATCTAATAAGAGAAAGAAAAAAACGGGGAAAAAAGGGCAATTTGAGATTGAGAGTGAAATGAAACAAAGCCAATTTGGCAGTTTGGAAGTATACCAGAGATTGTGTGATCTGTGTGTATATATATGTGAGTGTGTAGGTGTGAGACAAAAACACCCAATAGCCCGTGGGGATGGGAAAACTAGATTCTGAATCCATTTTGAAGGTACACAAATGACCTTGAGGCCCCATAGTCAGGCAGACACTGTCCTGCATCAACCTGATTCAACTTTCTTCATATCTGCTGCTGAGAGAGAGAGAGAGAAAGAGAGAGAGAGAGAGAGAGAGAGATGGAGTGGGCCTGTCTGTCCAGTAGCTTATAAAAAGTCCATTATAGTGCGCTTCTATCAGTTTGGGCTCTCCCAGATGGACCCTGGAGTAAATGGACAGCACCAGAGAGCTATAAGCTCAGATTTGATATACGGCTGAGAAATAGCTCTGTGTGTGTTTGTGAGTGTGTGTGTGTGTGTGTGTGTGTGTGTGTGTGTGTGTTTGACTGTGCATGTTTTAGACAGTGTGCATTCAATCATATATGCTGCACTGAAAGCGCTGACAGTAGTCAACTGTGAACATTTCCGTGCCACTGTTTTTGTGCGTGCCATTTACTTAACACAGCTGTTTTACCATATTACCATATGTGCTCCCCTGCCACACACACACACACACACACATACAGCCTTCCCAGCAGGCTTAAATCCCGGCTCAGTCTGACAAAGGAGCCTGTGGCTCTAACTGGCTCTGCCCCAATCCCCTTCCCCAGCCTGCTGCTTTGTACGGGCTCAAAACCGCTTTACTGCATGACGTTTATTTATCAGCCATATTTACTTCCTATTGTGTGTGTGTGTGTGTGTGTGTGTGTGTCAGCGTGTGTGTGTCAGTGTGTGTGTGTGTGTGTGTTTGTGTGTGGGTGCCACATCAAGGTATGATTTAGCTTTGGGGTCATTGCTAATGTGTGTACCAGTATTTACGTGTTCACTTTGCTGTGTTCATGTCTTAATGCTTATGTTTGTTCACTGACGGTATCCCAATGCTCGTTGCATTGAATTGAGGAGGATGCTGAAAGTCTCTGCCTGCTGAGTGATAGCGCCCAGCGGGCTGCGATTGGAACTTTGTCCTGTTTGTTGGGTGGAAATAGAGATAATGGCCTTGGGCTGCGAGCTGGATGACACTGGTTGAGAACCACTGCTTTATTCTTAGCAGTTGGGTTCCCACTAGGCAAACAAAGTGTTATCAACAAGTGCTCATAAAATAGTGCTTTACTTATCCCGAGGGAAATCGTTATATTTTCATGTATCGTTATCCTTAAACAATGAGCAGACCTTAACACTTGTGGAATTGCTGTGCTGTTTCTGCGCTGCACACACAGAAATTAACCTATTTAACCAAAGTAACTCATTGCCAATTACAGGCACACTACCTCACACAAATCAATGTCACATGGAGCTGAAAAGAATGGCACTCATTCCCCGAGAGTGGAAGAGGCAGCTGAAATGGGTTGAAAAGCACAGGGGTGATCGGTGTGCTTTCCAGCTGTATGCCTTTCATCATCGAGTGTTCTCACTGAATAGTAGATATACTGTAACAGTTAGAGGCAGGTTCACAGTAGTCACTTTTAGTACAACCCTCAACCGCTTGAGACTCTACTGCCCTCACAATCTGGCAATATATTTCATGTTTTTAATGGACTACACTGCAGGTACAACAAAGGTGATCTCTTCGTTTGACAGGGGAAGATACTCAAACACGTTTTCACCTCACTAACACATTTGTCAGATGACACTAAAGCATCAGCACTCCTACAGGTAAAATATCACATCTCCACCTCCGCTCCCAACCAGGCTTATTGACCCTCCTTGCGATTGGAAGTGATACTACCAGCTATAGTTGGAAAATAGATTCCCCTGGAGATGGAGGAACAGCTAAAATAGGTGGAACAAAGTAGGGATGAGAGAGGGCAAGACGATTTGATGAAGTGTGTGATGATGTATCCATTAAAGTGTAGTCCAGAACATTAAACAATATAGTGGGGTTTGTAAAGGTCAGTACTCTCAAGGGGTTTATCCATATTGATCTTCCCTTTCGATTGTGCCGGACTAAGCACTGGTGCCCATCTAAATCCTCTTCTTTGCCATAGACCTGACATAGAGAGAGAGAGTAAGAGAGACAAACAGAGACAGAGTAGGAGAAACAAAGTCCTCACTGCTCATTTTATTTGAGACATTACTCCTCTGTCCTGCTTCACTGATCTGTTCGTCTCAGAAGCATAGGATGTAACCCCACACACAGGGCCTTATTTGTGCCAGACTCTGCCAGAAAATGGTTTGGTCGCTCACAGATCAGGACTGGTACTTTCACCGATGCTCTTAAAATAAATCGATAGATTTTCTGAAATGTAGAATTCAGCTTGTGGTATGCTTTGTTTAATTGATTATTCATATTGCTTTCCTTTCACGACTTTAGGCCTTTTGTTGGCTAAAATTATGACTGTCACATGCAGATTTAAGCAGTTGTAGCTAGCTAGCATTTGCTAAAAAAAAAAAAAATAAATAAAGAGCAGCGCAGAGCTGCTACCATTACTCTTAGCTTTGCATCATCTTGATTATCTATTCTATTGAGTTGTTGTGTTTCGAAAGGTTGAAAAAAAGAAATCACGTTCCAAACCTTTAGGACAGCTCCAGCATGTGGAGCAATTTTAAAGCGTGATGAGCTGTCTGTGCATTACTGTTGCTAAGCTATGATTGGACAATTGCAGTTCCTGGGATGGGTTTATCACACATTTTGTGTGTTTAACTGATGCAGCATTCTCTGCCCTTTGTGCATCTGGTAAATGTTGATTGGTTAGGAAGATGTGTAGTGTCATTGTGGTATGATTACAGTAAAGATGTGTGTAATATCTAGCGAGGGACTGTGGAAATACAGTCTACAAATATCTAGGGGCCACAATATCCTTGTCACAGGAGATGCAACAGTATACTGTCATGTCTTTTTTTAGGCAATTAGGTGCAGAAGCAAAACTGTCTTCTGAAATACTTTCACAGTGCTGTTGCACATTTGCTAATTTCAGTTTTCAAAACAAAGTGAAACTAGCAACCCACAGACATGCACACAGTAGCCTTTTCATCATCTCAATAGCACACAAACAAAATCATTACATTGTTCATGTGGTCAAATACTGTGGCAAGTGTACCTGCTGAGAACAATGCACAAAACAAGGGAATTGAACGGGGAATTAGATGGTATGGATGAAAGAGTGCTAGCTAGAGGATACGTAGATAAAAATTTCTTGACAAAGAGTTGTTTCTGTGCAAAGCCAAATTTGAGGGCTGGTTGCAAAAGGTGTTAAAACAGTCATGACAGAGACCTAGCACACTTCCCAGGCATTAATGCTTTTGCGCGTGTGTGTGTGTGTGTGTGCAAGCACATGCACATTGGCGATGCAGAGTAGGATGTGCTGTGCATGCCATGTGCATGTGGTTTTCCTTAGGTCAACTCTTTGATAGAGGCTAATGTGAGGAAATTTCAGTGTCAATCACTTTGACACCCTGTAATCTAATACAGACACACACAATCACATGCCACGTGCATAATGTACCTTAGACACGCTGCATGTCTCAGCTTCTTTCGGTAAATGCAATGGCTGCAAAAAATCCCACGGGCAAGAAGTACCCAAGTGAAAAAGATCTGCTAAATCAAATATTGTTTCCTTGGCCGTGGGAGTTGATTAATTCTTGTGTTGCTGAAACTAAGCCTACAAATCCATTTGCACAGATCAGAAGAGTCTCCTCACATGCCTCCATATGTTTGTACCAAATGAGATAAAACCGACTGAGATATTACACATGATTTCATTTTTCCCGTGCGTTCTCTTTAGGCAATTATTCTGTTTCCACAAATGCTCACCATTTACAAGAGGTTCAAACGAGCTTTTTGATATATTTAGGTGAAGGCTTTTTTTGAACTTACTTGCTGGGCTGAATCGTGAATACTGATACGCTGCATTTTAATGTGTATATTTTTATTGACATTTCATGTTCTCCCTCTAAGCTAATGACCCAGTCAGAAGCGACTACCTCCTGATTTTCTGAGATTATATTACATAGAACACTCTGCACCATGTGTGCTGAGATGTTTCAGTGTGTTCTTTAAATATTCTGCTTCAAGGAGCAAGCCAGGGAAATGTAGGCGTCTGTATTTGTATTTTGCCAGAGTCGTGTTTTGGATGTATTTAAAAAAAAAAAAAAACTTGCCTTTTCTGACTTCTCTGAATGCAAGTGAATGCAAAATAGCAGTGGGTGCTGATTTACTATAGCTTTAAAACCAGTTTTCCATGTGCCGGGACACAATTACATACATTTAACAAACTGGGCATCCATTAGACAGTAGTTGCATCATCACTCTATACATACCAAGTTATGCAATGCAATCCGTTTTTGATGAAAAAAAAACTTCTTTCTAAACCTTTCCAGACCCGTATGATGATGATTTGAAGGTGAAGACCCAGAGACCACGATCAGCTGACCAGCCAGGTGTGTTTCAGGCACAAACAGGTGAGTAGTAGGTATGTGTGCATGTTGGAGCCTGTGTGTGTGTGTGTGTGTGTGTGTGCGCGTGTGTGTATGTGTGTGCGCGCGCGTGTGTGTGTGTGTGTGTGTGTGTGTGTGTGTGTTCTTAGCCTGGAACAAAAGTAGCCAGCTTGACCTTTACATGCTGTATGTGTAACTGAAAATAAGGTGATCCACATAAATAATTATTATACCCGGGGCAGCTGCCACAGATGACCATAGCCATGTGTGCATATGTGAAAATGTGAACTTATGAGTGTGTGTGATTTTGAAATCTTACATAATTAATATGATTGGAAAAGAAAGATTGAATTATTCATGACGTGATACATTAAATATAGTGAGAATGTCATGTATATATGTAGAGGAATCTGACTGATACATACATGACATTACATGTTGGCTGTTTTACTCACATTAGAATAGGTGATGTACTCATTTGAATTCGCACACAGACACACACACGCACATGCACACATTTCCATATTCACAGCTACCAGTGTGTGGAGGAGGGAGTCCCTACCGAGAGGGAAACCCCTGGCTCTGTCTTGTCCTTCTCCTCTGTTCCCCCCCCTCCTTTCTTCTCCCCATTCTTCCATTCCTCCAGGCATGTGTGATGAGCTTAAGCCCTGACTCACGGCATGTTAATGAAGATGTAATGCGATTAACGGACATGCAATTAATTTGATTTCCTCCTTTGCCATGTGATGACGCCTCCATCAAAGGACACGGCGCTCACAAACAATTTCATGAGAGAGAAGCGGAATGACTTAACCCTTGGTTTTCGCTTTCAAGGGCGTAACTCAGGGGGAACAATGGGACAGTCTCCACAGCTGCCTGGAGCATTCAAAATCACCCACAAACATGTCTAAACACCCAATCTGTGGGTGCTCACACACACATAGGCACACGGATATGCTTGTTTACAGAAACCATCCTTTTTGGCTCAAAGCTTTGAGATCACATGTTGCAATAATTAAGTATTAATGTCGCCTTAAAACACGCTTCTCCAACAGGAACGTCATTCCTATGAATATTAAATCATGGTTCACGTTAAGAGTCTTAAATCAATTTCTGACATGCAAATCACATATCATATTGCTGTTTTCAGCAATATTATACATTGGGTATTGATATGCCATCAAAGGTCATGCCATGTGAAAATTATCCTCTATGAAAATCCACCTCTGGAACAATTTAGGCAAAGCTCTCCTATATCCAGCAAATGGTGATCTTGGGCTGTCTTTATGTGTAAACATCCCTCATCCAGGGGAGAAAAGAAAAAAACTAACTACAGAAAGTCTGTTTGCTTACTATAACCACAAAGCCCTTTCATCATCTGTCAGACAGTGCCAGGCTTTTCTCTTGGCAATTGTATAGATTACGATTTTGTTTGTCTTTTTTCATTGCAGTAATATTACACTGGTGACAAAGTCATCCAATGGAATTTTATTTCAGTAAATAAATAACAAAGAAATACTATGACTTGCTAACAGGAATCGATAAAGTCAACATGTTTTGATGCTTTCTGTTCTGTGAATGAGAATTGGAAGGGAAAATGTACCTATGAATTGTCATATCTCTATTACAGTCCCTGTAAATCTGGCTTTTTACTGTGTGGCACAGCGGTATATCATTTTGCAATAACACAGTATAAACAGTTGAATATTCTCATGATCATGAGACAGTAAGCACACGAACCATGCGGTTGTTCTGTATGCTTGCTATGCATAGATATATCATGAGTTCTGTCACCTGTCACATCTCCCATTGTTTCTGAGGATGTTTTAAAGCCCACAGTTGCTTCAAACTATGGAAGCAGGAAGCTGTGATCATGTTAAAACTAACAATGCCAATGTGAAGTGAGAATGACCCCCCCCCCCCTCTCTGTCCACCTCAGGCGACCCTGCGGCAGAGGAGTGGTCACAGTGGAGTGTGTGCTCTCTCACATGCGGGCAAGGCTGGCAAGTGAGGACGCGATCATGTGTTTCTTCTCCATATGGGACACTGTGCAGCGGTGCCCTGCGGGAAACACGCATGTGCAACAACACAGCTTCCTGTCCAGGTGAACCTGGGATCACAGGCTCAGGTATGTTTAAGGAACTCTCCATTAGCTGGGATTCAGCATTGCCTGGTGACTGGTTAGTACTGTTTTGTCACTGTGAGAATAATGAGGCATATGTGCCGTTTGTTTGATGCATAGTAGACAAACAAGGGAGGCAGAAGATGCCTCTCCAGGGTACCTGCCCCCCCAGTGCATGCTGGGTATGCCCCTGGCACTAGTGAACCCAAGTAGTGATTAAAAGGTCAAGAAAATAAACGTGAAATTTGTGGCCTTGGTGTTTTATTGTTTGAGAGTATAAAATTTGACAAAATTCAGCTTTAAGCTTCATGCAGCTTTTATTCATCTGTTTATGATGTGTTAAGAAAGCTGTAAAACTGGAGAATATAATGACAGTGCGAAACTGTCACTTTTCAGGAACGTAGGCGGTATGCACACTCGCACACAATCACACACATCACATGGGATCTGCTCAGCCAAAACATAATCTCACCATGGTGAAGCTGAAAAAAAAAAACCCTGCAGAATGAGAATGTCGTTTTGTCACTTTAATTCACACTTGTGGCCAGCTAAGAGAGAGAGAGAGGCATAGATGCAGAGAGACAGACATGTCACCTGGGCTCGGTGTCAGCAGGTCTATTAGACTTGCCATGGCTCAGAAGTTCATACTTCCTGTCTTCTCTATCTTTAGCTCTCCTCTGCTCTTTAACTCTTCTCCCAGCACTGTTCTGCACTCATTTCTGTTGTCTCGTTTATATCTATATCAATTTCTATCTATGCCTGTACATATACTGTAGTATATGGCATTTATCTCTAGGAGCATCATTAGCAGACAAACTGCTGAAGATATTTTCATTTACAATATAAAACTAAGATAACTGCGTACACAACAATGGAAATTGAATGCAAATTATTCTTATTGTGTCATTACGGCAAGCATAGAAAACCTTTAAAATGATAACGACAACTATGCGTTAGCTTTGACTTCCAAGGGATTATGTTTTCATTTAAGGTGCAATGGCAGCTCCAAAATATATTTAACCCCTGTATGGTGTTCATGTTTGTGGACCCGATTTTATCCGTTTTAATGTTCTTTATCAAAAGAAAAATTATACGATTAATCATTTTTTCAAACTCAGACTCATCAATATGAGCCAAGGCCAATGAGTCTGAGTTTGGAAAAATAATAAATCATATCATTTTGCTCTTGATAAAAAAATGAAAACGGGTCCCACAGACCCGAACACCATACAAGGGTTAAACAATCTCTCTGCCAATCAGGGTGAGCCTATTGTCTACTTGTTACAAAAAGCAGGAGCAAAATGAAGAGCACCTCATCCATTTTTCCTCAGCAACACACAACACAATCAAGCCAGAGGGAACTCAGCTCTTCCTCAATAATGTGAGTTCTACTCTGGTTTGATTGCTGGTGTAGGTCTTTACTAGATGAGATGGTGAAGTTCTGCTCTGGTTTGATTGCCCTGATTGCAATTGAAGTGAAATCCTATATGGCATCGGCTGCCTCCTGCCTGGGCTTTGTCCCTCTCCTAATCCATTACTAATGCTGGATGCCCAACCACACTATGGAAGGAAATTTAGTTCTGTGCAGCAAAACTGCGGTGGACGTGTTGTCCAGTGGTGTAGCGAACTCATTTCTTGTCCCCATTGTCTGAATCAAGCCGCTGCCTCCTGCCATATTAGTAGTCTTTAGTAGCCTGCAGACCAGCTAGGGAAGCAAAGTTTTTCAGTTTTAATAACACACTTGAGGGAGTCTGGCGGGAGTGTGGAGGCATCTTAGTCGGAACTTAGGGGAACTCTGCTGATTTTACAAATCGAAGTCTGTTTTCAGGTCTTGGTACACCCAACTGTATACGTAAAAAGGTTTTGTAAAGCCTTTTGCAGCTCCAGAGCACCTGTATGAAGATCTGTAAATTGACATTAGTGATGTCATTTGAGGCAGCATTACTTTGGGTTGAAGACTACAAGTCTGAAAATGACTCATTTCTGCTTGAGGCTAACAGCTCAAAGCTACATTAGCCACCACTAGCATAACACACCCGAATCCTGAAGGAGAATGCATGGAATAAAAAAGTCAATAACCCTGCTTCTGTTGCATCAATTTAATATATTTATTCAACTTTGCATTGTCAGTCCAACACTCCAATATTATAGGAGTGCAATGCTCGATTGATGCATTACTCTTTGAAAATTGAGGCTCTGGCATCGTAGTCTTCACCAGGTTGGAGACAGCTAACATATCTGCCAGCTTCACAGTGTTTTGGCTGTCCATTCGCATGGTTCTGGTGGCTGGCTGCGATGTGATATCCCTATGGACCAACAACATGGACAGACTTGCCTTTGATGTTATGGTGTGAACCTTGAACATTCCTGTCAAAGTGCATCAGGCAAGACCTCAGCTATATTGCATCAGGTGTGGGGCTTTACAAAAGTATATGAGCACCCTCATCACAGGTGTTCTTACTAGCATAAGCCATGCCAAAACTAGATATATCTGACATGTTTAGCTTCACCACCATCTATACAACAAGGACGCACTGGTTCCTTTTGGTGCTCCACTGTTACGATGGAGACTATTTGGAATATCACCTCTGCTTGCTACCCAGTAGAATCAAGGGAATCAAGTCTGAGCCAGATATATCAGATCATCTACTTCACCAGCTTTCTGCACTAGAATATGACAAAGGGAGTGATTGCTGATGTCCTGGCTCTTTGACTATGCAGCGATTGGTGACTAACCGTGAGTTTCTCGAAGGAATGTATCAAAAAGCCTGCATTGTCCCTTCACTGCCAGAGAGGAAAAAAAGTATGGCCCTCTATTCTATTTGGCAGACAGTGGGTTAGTTTCTAGGCTAACCTCTGTGAACCCAATAATACCTAAGAGAGTGCATCAGAGGAATATGGCACCAACGTCCTCCATTCACAGCCATTCTAATAACGACAGTGATGTGTTTGAGGGCAGACTGTTGAATAAAAAATCAGGACCCATAATATCCCTGTGGACAGATAACTTAAAGCAAAAGTGGGGTCACTACTGTCTAAATGTCAGTGTCACAGCGTGGTGCGTAGTCATTGGCCTGTGGCTGCAAAGTTTATAGAGTCCCTTTTTTGGACAAGGCGTGTCCAATAATTGCATAAGAGTTACCGGATCAGCAACTTTTAGTAACATCCATAATGTCAAATAGGCTCATCCTTAGGCATGTTCACGCAACGGTGCAAAGAAACAGGACAACCAGTGGCTTAGCCTATACAGTATGTTCTCATAAAGGGCTTCGCCACTGAACGTTCACATGTGTTTAACATGTTAATTCAAGGGAAAATGGTGCTCATGCACCATGAGCTTGCCATACATCTGTGCGAGAGTTTTGTGAGTTTGACCAAGTTTTCCATGAAGTATATGTCCTTGTGTACATTTTTATCACATGTACGTTTTCACATGTGAGTTAGGAGTCAGTCAGTGTTTACAAAGAGGCGAGAGGAACATTTTCCTTCTCTGTCGGTGCATATGCTAATCTTGTTTTTATGCAAATGTGCCAACGCGATTTGTATGTCTAAGTGCCTCATTTTCCATTCAGTGTCGATATTAATATCCTCAGCTGCTCCTTTGATGGAATATTGGTTTCTGTGTTATGTTCCGTTTATTATTTCATTTTTTTTCCCGACTCCTCTGATGTTTCCTGACTTGGTACTGGAGGGGTGTAGGGGCACTCCAGGGATTGCCTGAATGGGATCACACCAAATTCAAGTAGATTGGGAATGTGAGGGTTGGTAGCAGAGAGAGATAAAAGTGTTTAAAGAACTTGATGTGATTGACTTTTTAATTAATTTATTTATTTTAAACTTTGACTTAATTTGGGGTTGAATCTACATGCTTGTTTGATTTGTTAATCTCTTTGCTGCTGGATCAAGCCCCGTCTAACCCGATGGGGAGTCATAAACAAACATACTGTATAGTATGGTACAGTCCACAGGCAGATACACTAGCACATACACACACACACACACACACACACACACACACACATCAGGACTGCACTAATGTCAACTTTCAATTCAGTCACTAAAATCACACTTTTGCACTTTAAATATTACAAAAACTACAATTAACATATTAATATAACACTCTAAATGATGTTCCCAATAGGCTTGCTCCAAAATGAAATGTTTTGAATTAAACAACTCCTGTTTCACTTTTCAGAGAAAGTTGAGTATACATTCCCAGGCACAGCTCATGCATACAGGCATGAGCTGTGCCTTTCAAACCTGCGGTTCAGAACATGACGGCCAATCGTGCCAACTTCCTGATTCATCTGAAAGATCTGCAAGTTAAATGTTTTTAACCAACATTCTCTATTCTGTTTCATATGCATTTACTTCCAACCACAAATATACACGGAACGTAGGCGTATGTGAACATACACACACTTTCACATTTTCTTCAAAGTATCCCGAGGTAGGGAGAGTGCAGTCTGCATTCTTATTTTGGTCGATGGGTTTGCCAGAATTTTCTATTCTGCATTTTACAATTTAGTTGTGTTTTAGCACAAGTTAGGACTTAAAAGTATGGGTGTTTTATGAGTGTGAGTGTGGGTGGATATGTCTCTGGGCACATCTCTGTGCATGCCTGTATGTGTGTCTGCACGGGTTAGGGAACATCAAAGAAAAGTAGCTTGGACAGAAAGCCAATGAAGTGAAAATGGACATTTTTTTTCTGTTCGTTTTTTCATGGGTAAAACTCCTAAATTAAGGTGATACAGATAATCAATTTTAAGTAATGGTCTGGCTCTTGACAAAGCAAACTAGGCAGTAATTGGTCCGGCAAATTAACTTTTTTTTAAAAATATGCTTCTAAGTATAAGGCTTTCATGCCCCAAAGCATGCAAAGTGAAGTAGTACCCCTACTTCTGTTCTACTTAGCTACTGCTCATTTGCCAAATATTCAGTGACATTTAAAACATGGAGTGGAACAATGGTGCATTATGAATACAGTATGTCTGGGTCAGTGCGTAGTCAAACGCTGCAACACCACACTTCCAGTAATCATTCAAGCAAGAGACTGCGGGTGCATGCAAGGATGCATCCATTAAGTCACGGAAAACGCATGCAGATGGTGAACACAATTTTATGTACGAACACACCCTCATGCATAGTTTTAGATAATGCAGCCATCCTATGGTATGACCCCAGATAAAACTGCTGGTAATTTTGGTAATCTTCAGGATCAATATGATGCATCCGTCGTATAATAGACTGTGCACTTTAAAAGCTAGAAACAAATTAGAAGGCGATATCTTCATACAACAGGCATGTAAGTATATTTAATGGTTGCAGAGATTCGACATGTATAGAAGTACGTATAGTCATGTATCCTCATTACACATAATCTTATTCTCTGGTGCTGTGAATGCGTGCTCTGCTAAGTGTGTGTGTGTGTGTGTGTGTGTGTACGCGCACGCGCGCATATGTTTAACTAAAGGAGGGTGAGCATGGACATTTTATCTTCTCTTGGCTGAGCTTACATGCATTTGCATCAGAAACCCGGGCCAGTTAAGTGAGCCTATGTGCTTCCTTTTCTGCACATTTTTCAGCTACATATTTTTCATCTCCTCTCACAAAGCCGAATTTCTGGAGTTCACGAACTTGATTTTGTGACCGGGTACTACACAGATCTGTCACTTTGTGGTTTGATCAGCACTGATCACTTTGTTATTTAATTCTTTTTTCTGCTCTCGCTGCTGTAAACATGCTCTTTTCCACCTCCCTCTGTGACTGCAACCCTGATGGCAATAAACTCTCTTTTAATGTGCACAGTGGAATTGTGTATTATGGTAATGCAGTTGTTGGTGTAAAGATAGACAACATATTTGATATAATTGGCCTATGCTGCTTTGTTTACGCCTTTTGGGAGTGTGTTCCCGGTCACCAATAGGTGGTGTAGTACAATCCTAATTCCAGTATTTTAATCATCTTTCTTCCTTTTTAATTTGCCTATGCGGTTCTACATTTTTCCTACCCTTGTCCCCATCACCAATTGATATTTTCTACTTTTAACTACTAAGTCCCAAAGCTGCTTCAAGCTGGATTTTATAGGCAAATTGATTGGCTTTGCACAGTCAGACTTCAGATACACTTGTACTGGGTTTGAGAGATGGAGATTCGATTTGGATGAATAAGTAATGTCTTAAAAGCTACCCTGTACTGTTGTAGTAAAAAAAAAAAAAGATGCTAAATAACAGAATTCTGGCTGAATTTAGTCTGTTTAGCTTTTCTCTGCATGTTATTGCAGCAAGATCTGGATTCTCCTGAGAAGGATGTGAAATTTGAAATGAGATACTCCCCAGAAATCTGCCTGCACTTTGAGGAGCCAGGTTTTATTATTATCATGATTTATTCAATTGGATATTTTTGAAGTAAGCCTCTGACATACTTCAGCACACCACATCAGCCACGAGCAACATTAAAATACCACCTATGATCAGCAACAAGTCCTCCACAGCCACCACTAAACTGCAATTTCAAAGCTCATAAGTCTTTAATTTGGTGGCTGTTGACTGTCAAACATGAAGTAGTGCGTTGAAATGAAAAAGAAAGACAATTGGGATTGGTAGCTACATTATGAATTTCAGCACCAGCGATATTCAGGGGGTTGCACCAGTCGGTTATTAAGTTTGTGCGTAAAGGTCTTTCGTTGATAGTTTCAAGTGTGGTTGCAGCAAGCTAGCTGGGAAAAAAGTTGCTGCTGTAGGAAGCATTTGTTGCGCCATCAGATCAAAACAAGTCAGCAGGGTCAACAGAAATTCACTGCAGCATCGCAAGCTGTAACACGACTTCTTAATATGAGCCAAGAGTTTTAGGAGCCAAGTATACATTAGTGTTTCAGAGCTGATGCTATTTGGTTATTCAGTCTATGGTCAGTGGTGTTACTTTAGTAACTTAAGTTTTCTTTTTTGGGAAAAATGTACTTTTAAATCATTGTAAAACAGCATTTTTATCAAGTATCCTTTCAGACATGTCTATCATATCGAATATTAGTAAGCTAACATTGGCTCGGTTCTTTCTGTTAGTTACATGACGGTTATATCCGGCAGTCAGTGTGCATGAATAGTTTCTAACTATTAATCTCTATGTGAGATGTTGGCGTGTAGGAATCCTGTTTGAATGTAGCTGTGCGTGTGTCTCTACTTAGCAAACACTTACGTTATAACTAGGCTAAGTTTTAACTTGACAACAGCTGGTGCCGCCTGCTCCAGTTCAGCCGGGCCCTCAAATGAGCTTACTTGAAAAAGCATTTCATTAAAATGAACAGTAACACAAAGTGACACAAATGCTCGTCGGAGGACACAGTCCCGACGCTTTTGTCTTCTGTCCGTCACTCTTGCAACATATAGCCACGTCACACAGCAGCACAAAGACGCGTTAGTACCATTTGTTGCTGCGTCTAAGGATGGCTCACTGTTTACCAGCTCTCCGTATCTCTGTACTTTTTAATACCACCGTCTTCTCCCTCTCTCTCAGCCTTTTACTCCTGCTCCCACTCCTCTGAGCCTTCCTTCACAGAGCCGACTTAATTATTTATCGTCATGATTTATTTAGTTTTGCTCAACACAAGACCAGCAATCTCCATCCTGCTGTCTCTAACTTTCTCTCCCTCCCTCCCTCTATATCTTGCTTTCTATCTTTCTTCCAGCATCCCTCCAAATCTCCTCCTCTATCTTTCTTCCATCTCTTTCAACATAGTTTAATCTCCTCTAGTCTCTCGCTGAACATTTCGGTATTTTCGCAACAACTCTCTTTTTTTAGTCCAAAATTCTTTCAAACTTTTTTTGTCCGGATCTATGTTTTTGTTCTTAAAAATTCGCCTCTAATCTCCTTTTCTTTCTCATGTGCATCTGCTTTTATTCTCTCCTTTCTTGACACTCATTATCCAATCCTGTCATTCATTTTTTTCCTCCCTCTGAGCCTCCTGTTGAACATTTCTGTAGCGTTATTTTTCCTCTAATATCTGTCTAGCCTCATTATCCCCTCTAATCTCAGGTTAGACACCACCGAATGATTTCAGCAATTATTTTTGCTCATTGTGTGCGTATGTGTGTCTCTTCCCTTTTTACATGGCAAAAATGTGCCAGTGTCACAGAGCTGAAATACCGATCATGCTGACATATCACAAGAGTAGTGCTGAGGAGTCACGTTCTTTTGTTTGTTTGTGCAATTTTGCTGCTCATTTATTCTGTTTTGATTCATTTTAACTCTATCTGTTGCTTTAAATGGGATGAAATGTGCAGTAAAGAGGAAAGATGAGGAAGACGGAAAAAAAAGGGAGGAACATTTTCAATACTTTAATTGGTGTTTGAAGTGTCTGAAGTCACTGGAGTCTTTGGACCTTTTGCATCACAGTTTATAGTAACTGAAAGCTCTAATAATATCAGAGCAAACTTACCATATTCATTTCCTTGTCATGGTTCAAGCTGCATAACTGCATGACTTCAAATGCCAGCGTCCATTCCTAACCTCCATTTTCTTTCATGTAATAACATGTAAGTACAGCTTCATTCTTGGTGTTTCTTTTCCTTTGTAACTGGAATGTTTCTGTGGAGGTCAGAAGGTCGCCTCCCTCATGTTTTTTTTAAGGAATGTGCTCGGACTCATTTAATATCTCATGTTTCTCTCATTCTCTAACCCCCTTGCCTGCGATGGGATGCTCCAATCCCTCCCCTCCGTCTTCCCTCCCTCCCTCCCTCCCTCCTTCCCTCATTCCTCATCCCCATGTTGTGTGTGTTCGTGCGTGCGTTTGTGGGTGTTTGCAGTGCATGGGCTGTGGGAGGAGTGGTCATCATGGAGTCTGTGCTCTGTGACCTGTGGGCGGGGCACCAGGACGCGAACCAGGAAGTGTGTGAACGGAGGCGGGGCCGTGGCTTGCGGACGGCCCGACATGCAGACCAAACTCTGCAACATAGCAGTGTGTCCTGGTTAGTACCACCCCCATTTACATGACACATCCAGTCTCTCTCTCTTGGCCTCTCTGCCTATCCAAGCATGACTCTTCTTCTTTTTCTTCCAAGTCACAGAAATCAAACAACTACTGTCACTGCTCGTGAATGTACATGCATATATATTTTGTGTTCTTCCATTATAGCTGTTGTAGTGACCAAGTGACTCTCTGCTAAACAAATACAATGCCTCCAGAGAGTGGTCTCTCTGTGGACTAATGCTGCATTCATGTCACATCATGCAGACTCTAATTACAAGCAGCTGAATGGAAAAAAAACTCCATACATCAGCCTCCTATAATTCTATGTATAGGATATTAGTAATTTCTCACCTATTATATCTTGGGTAAAAGAACTACAAAAGAGTCAACAGACTGGAAATCATATCTAATTATGCAGAATGATCATAGCTAAATAAATTACTTTATAGGCTGATGTGTGGACAGCAGTAATAAAACATTAATTTTTTTTTTTTACCCATATTACAGGTCCAGACGTAAATATCTCAGCCATTTTGTACAGACATTTATAGTCCCCCCCAACTAAAGACTTAATGTAGTGTTCTGCTAATTAGCATGCTAATATGCTAAATAAGTTAAGCACTGGCCTGCTGAATATCAGCATATTAGCACTGTCATTGAGGGCATGTTTGCTCTCAATGTTTTGCTTCATACCTTTTGTTTTCTACTTTTTTTTTGTGTTTCCTCTTAACTGTCTGATTTTATACAGAGGAGTCATAGTATACACTGCGTATTTGTACCTAGTTTCACTTGTTAGTGAACTGCTAGCACACAAAACACCACGAAAATAGCTATTTTAGGCTTTATTTCCATTTTACCAACTTGGAATAATGCATGAACAGTTCCATTTCTGAATATTGGGATTTTCTTTTTTTTTTTTTTTACTGTTCTACCCATTGTGCTGACATGACATGAAAGCAGCATAACCCCCACCTCTCCTGCCTGCTGATACTGGCTGCTTTAACTCTAGTATCCTCACTTCAGTTCCATACTCATCTGTGTTCAGCCATGGAGTACATGTCCACTTTTCAAGCTCTCACCTAGCCAATCTGAAGGATCGCAGCCTGGCAAAGCCTTTAGGGTGGACTTCTATTCTTCTTCCATGGTTGGCTTGGTTTAGATTACAGAGCCCGGCTGCAGTGGATCTCTTCTGCTATTGTCTCTGAGATTACCTGTTAGGCCTATACCTTGTCAAGAACAGTAATAAGTCACCGGTGCAGCCCCATCTAATTCTGGTGTGGAGGGTACCTCAGGACTTTATTCCATTCTGGCTCAGACTGTCCAGCCGACACATCTTTATCAGCAGCGGAATTGGTCCGACCAGTGACCGAAATAATGTCTCAGTAGAGCAGAGTCTGCAGAAACAGTGGGGCAAATTTTGACTAACAACCACTGTAGCCGATCACAGAGCATAGACTTCACTGTCCTGAAATATAAACACTAACATGTACTCATTATGTATCGCACAGTTTAAACCTGGCACAATAGAAAAGCCTTTGATATTTTAAGAGTCAAAGTTAAATTCTGACACATGCATTGTCTCTGTGAAATTTTAATTTTGTATTACACATGCCCCTTTAGAAAAGCCATTGAAAGCATTGACATTAGAAAGGAATATTCATTTCAGTGATTGAATTTGCTCCATGCTTTCTATGTTGGCAGAATGGACACACAGACACTAAAACATGAGACATTTTATAGTAAAATCGGTTACTGCTTTCTGAATAATTACTTTTTTTCTGCCCTGAATTGATTTCAGTCCGAGGGAAAGTGTGTAGGCTTGTATAGTATGTAATCACTCACAAGCTGAGCAATTATCACTAGGTAAGTGCTTTTTATTTATTATTGCTGAGGCAAAGAATTCGTCATTTTCCTGTGGTAAATGATACATTTATGTGAACGCTGCCGGAGCCCGTCTTTGTGTTCTCACCCTGTCTACTGACTAATTTTTTTGGCGGAGTGGTGGGGGATCTTTCTGTTTTCATGCTTATCAAAGAAGGGGTTTTATAAGGTTAATATTTAAATAAAACAAAACTGTCCCCGTTGCCAGTCAAAGAGGCTGCAAAGTTAGGCCCTCAAAAGAGGGAGGAATGGGGAGACGTCGTTATCTTAAGTATGGCCTCTGGGATGTTTGTGCCATGCTGTTTTGGGAACAGTGATGGGAAGAGAGGGTTTGGGAGACAGGGTATGCTCGTCCTTCAAGGGCCTCAAGGAAATCTGTGTATGTGTGTCTTCATATGGTTTATGTGTTTGTGTATGTGTGAATCTATCAAAACAGATTCAGCGTGCTTTTGGGAGTTCAAAGGCAATGGTCCTTTGAAATGATGAATACCAGCATAGGCCTTTTGGCACAAACATCCATGCATAGAAAATAGAGCTTTGATGGATCTTGTCTATGTGTATGCATATATGCGTGTGTATGCATGCTTTTGTATGTATATCAGTGATTGGATGGCAAACCATATACTCCCATACAGCACACACAGTCTATGCTACACTGTGTTAGACGAGACTCGATTTGAATTTGACTCTTTTCACATTGCTTCATCTGCCATGGAGACACATGCTAAGCTAACACATCAAACAATTGCACGCGCATTTGGGCAGAGCAAATTTGAATGCATCAGCTGTTGCACCAAATGAAGACAATCAACAGTCATACAGCGCGTAAATAATACATTTGATCATGTTAGAATCTTCAGAGCCAACGTCAAGAAGTAAAAGGCACTCGTGTGTAGGCAGAGAGCTGGCTGGAAATTGCATTTACGTTGCTTGACTCCTACTTTATTTCTCACAACGTAAACAGTTCACAACCACAGAAATGCAGGGATTAATGGCTACGTCTTAGTTACTGGCAAATTAACAGTATGCCGCTTTGGCAAGAAAACTGCTACCTACCAGTCAGCTGCCACGCTACATTCCTGCTACATTCCTACTACAGCGTTTGTTGGTACTTTTTCTTCTGTGCTGGGGAATGTCTTCACATATAATTCATGTCCAGTTTTTGCCCTGTGCGACACAGCAGTGTGTGAAACTGAAGGATATTTCTGTGGTTTGTCCGTCTGTTGGAAGCTCTTTTAAACTTCACTTTTATTATTCCGAATCAGTCTTGCGAAATGTCTCACACTTAAATTGTAGTTCACAGCTCATTCTGTGTACGTCAGAGTTGGCCCCAGCTAGTTGGAACACTGTACGAGTGGCACACAGCGTGATTGACCACATTACCAAGGAGAGTTGGCAATGCTTTCCCACTTGGGAGAAACAGACAAATACATTTACTGCACTGTACTTCACTTTCTCAGTTACTTAAAGCCCCTGTGTGTAGAATGTGTGCCTCAATCTATCATTCTGAGCTGCAACAAGAAGAGTTCTCACTTTGAATTGCTATCCTTGTTAATATAGAGACAAATAGACAGGCCGATGTACAGTCCTACAGCACATACACAATAGCTGTGCAGCGTCAAACCATTGGTTGAACGGCTGTGAAGACAGGTTTTCGTATCTTTTACATTTAATAGTAGCCTATTAAAATGAATGTGATTAGATATTACTTTGCCCTAACTTAATTAATTCTATAAATTTGTTTTCAAAGGTACTTCTTTTCAGCATAGATTAAGCTGACAGGGAAATGGCTGGCTCGGCTCGACTGAAGGTTACATTAAAGTGATTGAATAATATTCAGACTTTGAACACTATGAGTTGTAAAGAAAGCTGCACTGGACAATATTTTTATCTCGATAATTGGTCAAATGGCTACCTGTAATGTGAAATGTGTCGATTGTAGGTTTAAACCCACAGCATATTCTCACTTAACTCTCTTTTTCCCCAGCTCTATGGAGAGTTTTACTATCTATTAGCTCATTGCTTTGGTTGTACAGAGCTCTGATGAAAACCACTAGACATTACCTAGCCAATGCTAGACAACTGACAGACAAAGTAGCCACTAGCTGGTGACAGCAGTGGAGTATTAAGTAGCTAAAGAGCCACATGTTTCCCTCAAGAGTTAAAAAGAAAATTAATATTACACTTTCTTTCATTGGGTTGACACGACTCCAAATTGAAGCTGATGTTTCTCCAAGGCTGCTGGATGTGTAAATAAGGAATTGTCTGCTAACATGCTCCCCATATCAATTTATAAGGTGTATAAAAGGCTGCTTGAGCATTCAAGTACTTTTGGAGGAGAGTGTATCATCATAAAATTATTACACTTACACGTCAAATTGTTATAATTTTGTTGTAAAACAGGACAAACAAGAAACAAAGCCATCATCAGTAATCCAACTGGAGGCAACACGAGTTGGATGTTTTTTTTTTCCTCAACACATGTCACACTGCTGCCAAACAGAAGGAGGAATTGTATTGTTACTCAATTCAAATTATCACCTCCAGGAATGTGAGTTTGTGTGACACGAGTGGAGAAAGCACAAACAATTTAATTCAGAGCAACAACTGACTATTCAGTGCAATTAACTGCTGCATAAACTAAACCATGATTTGTCCAATATTGCAATTAAAAACTCAAAATTACAAAATTGCTTTTTCATGGGAAAAATGTAGATAGCAAGGCAACCGGAGTAATAATTCTAAAATCATAATAATCAAAGCAAGGTTTTGTTTTGTTACAAGTGGGCTTTTGTTTGCATGTTGTCTGAGATGTCAAAAGACAGGATTTTCAAACCAGTCAAAACAAAGGACAAGACTTTCAAACCTTGGATTTTCTAACCAAAGTTTTTACAAAGGTGTTAGAAAGCAGCTAAAACCAACAATTCTAACAGCATGATCTTGATTCAAAAGCATCCTGAAATAAAAATGGACGTGGCCACAGGTCATTAATTGGTTTTTCCGTCAAGTTTTTGCATTCTAATCAAAAAAATATGTATCAGGAACAGAGAAGAAATAACTATTCACTGACACTTCATTTGTCACAGTCCTGCTTCTGTTCTCTCCACAGTAGAACATTGTGTTCTTTTCTGTGACACAGATCCTCAAAATTGGCTAAACCAGCTTTGAAGCTGGTGACATACCAAAAATGTTTGACTACACACACTATAAATGATTAATCTGCCTGTTTTTGATTATCATAATTTTTTGCATTTCAGATAATTTATTTGACAACTCAATTACTCCAGCAATGCTCCGTTATTAAAGGGGACAGTGGAGACTTTGATTATACCTGTGAATGTTATCAGGCTTGGTATTCACGCACCGTCTGACTGGCTTGTTCTAAAATGTATTTATTTTTTTAAATCTTTTTTTCTGCACAAACACCAGTCAAGAGTTGCTGTGTTTCTCTTATAACGCTTTAATTGGAAATTCAACTGGTTGCACTCTATGTGAACTCTTAAAAGCAAAGCATGAAAGGAATTGTAATCAGCTATTTCGTAAGAGATTGAAATATTTAGAATGCCTATAGAACCATGAAGTGTGTTTGTTTGTTGCTATTTATGGAAAAACAATTAGCCTTTGCAATTTGTTCTCCATCCTAATTCTATATTCTGTTTACTTGTAGCCCTCTCACTCTCTGCTCTGTGTCCTCTCTCCTTTTGCACCTCTCTTTTCCTTTATATTCTCTTTCCTATCCTTCAAAAATCTGGATCAATTTATCCTGATATTCCTGTGTCTCTCATAATCTTCTTCCTTCCGCCTCCAACCCATTCCCTGTCTCCCCATATCTACTTCCATCCCTCCCTCTGTCCAGTGGAGGGCCAGTGGTTGGAGTGGGGGCCGTGGTCGAGATGCAGCGTGACTTGCAACACGGGGACCCAGGAGAGGCAGAGGCGCTGCAGTGCGTCGGTGCACGGCTGGGCAGAATGCAAAGGCCCCCATCAGGAGAGCAGAGACTGCACCAACCCTTCCTGCGGCGGTAAGGCGTACAAATGAATGCTTAGTATTCATACTCACATGCTCGCAAATGCCATTATGCAAACACGGAATATGCATTATCTACAGGCATCTGAATGATCTTCTCTGATTGGTTTTCTACATACCAGCATTTCACGGGTCTGGACCCAGTTTGTTTCGACCAGGCCTCTTGAGGACACGTATACTAGTGTGTTTTAATGAACCCAGAATGCGTCCGTATCGACTTCATTTGAATTACACACTAAAAAACAGAAAATGTTCAGAAACTGCCGCCTGAGGTGGAGCCTAAATTTACTCATCAATGACTCCCATTTCTTTTTCACCTTACGTGCCACCCTCGTTCCCATGCTTCCTTGCTTCTGTTCTAGGTGGAGGTAACTGGGGCAACTGGAACCACTGGAGTCTCTGTAGCAAGACATGCGACTCCGGTTGGCAGCGCCGCTTCAGGATGTGCGAGGGCACTGGAATACAGGGCTACCCCTGCGACGGCTCCGGAGAGGAGGTCCGGTCCTGCAACGAGAAGAAATGCCCCGGTCAGTGCCTCTGTAAATGTGTGTGTGAGATAATGAGGGAGAGGTACAGTACATCTGTTTATGAGTACATTATTCATGCTTGAAAAGTCTGTATAAACACTCTTTTTTTTCTATAAACCTTGTTTTCCTGTGAGGCTGCATTTCTCTGCATGCCTCTCCTAGTGGATCCCTGACAAAGACAAAAGAGTGTGTGAGTCTGTGTGTGTGCCCAATCTGCGTATGCACAGTGTTTGTCAGGCAGAATGGAAGTGATTCCCAATGGTTCGCACCACAGCCAAAGGCTTCTATCGCAATTTTAGAAACAGCACTATTCTCATCTTTATCTGTTTTTTGACTCTCTTCCTGTCAATTCACATACCCATCCATCTTTACGTCTTCATTGATTTCGCATGCTCTTGCCTCGTGGAACTTTCCTTTTATCCTCTCTGTTTATCTGAGAGGTGCTTAATTTCTCCGTTGTATCTCTCTCTCTTTAACGTTGTTTTTTATCACACTAATCTCACTCATTCTCTCTTGCTTGCTTTCACTCTTTCTCTGTTTCTCTGCCTCGTGGGGGGTGACATGCTCAGTGTCGGAGAGTCAGCCGCAGCAGGAAACAGTGTGATGTACTAAGCATGCCTCTTGAGTGAGGCCGCGTGTGCGTGTGAATATGCAAATGTATTTTTTTGCTACGAGCCTGAATGCCACATGTGTATGTGCTTGCATTGAGCTCTGACTGGCAACAAATGATAAGCCTCAGAGAGTAGCCTTCACTGTGACCCCTTTGTTTTGAGTGGCTCTCAAGCCTCTTTTACACAAGACGAGGATCTTGTCTGTTGGCTTTGCAACATCATATCATATTTTCTCCTTTTTGGTGTGTGTGTGTGTGTGTGTGTGTCTCTCTCTCTCTCTCTCCCCCCTCCGTCCTTCTTCATCTCTCTGCATCGCCTCGGCCAACACTCGTCTGCCCCCTCGGAATATCTTCAGAGAACACTCCCCCGTTTTTTTTCATCAGGGTTATGAAAGAGCGGGAGGGGGGGAAAACAGATGAATAAAGAGAGGGAGTAAGATGAAGAGGGAATGAGATACTGTACTGAGGCAGTGACACTGACAGAGAGCACTGAGCAATGTACAAGGGAATAAGATTGGGAGCTGCTGCAGGAGAACATTGATTTGAATCTTGTTTTTTGTGCCTCTCTGTCTCCCTTTCTTTCGCTGGTAATGTATGTGTCTGCGGGAGTGTGTGCACGGCGACTTCTTTTTCCGTATGCCCTCTCCACTGTGCTTCATTTCACTTTTTCTGTGTATTTCTCTTATACTTCTACAGCTCCTCATGAGATATGCAAAGATGAGCACCTTCTCGCTATGTCATGGAAGAGAGCCTCAGCTGGAGAAACTGTCTACAACAAGTGTCCAACTAACGCTACTGGTCAGTGGCATCATATGCTTTAGCCATTTCTGTCATGCTTTGTGTGACACAAATGACGTAAGGGACTTAAATTGTAGCCCGCTCATGAAGAAGATACGAACCAGTCACAATCGGGCATTAGAAAATATCTAACAGACCTATGAAAAAGTTTGTTGTTCAGAATCAGAATCAGGTTTATCGCCAGGTAGGTTTACACGGAATTTGTCTTGGTGTTTTGGTGCAGAACAATAGATCTTAAATAGACCTCACAAATATAAGTACAGAAAGGGGGGCGTCACCCATTGGTTTGAAGACTGACGTTTTAAGCCTATCGTCTATTTTACTCCAACCAAATAAATAACCAAACCATAATTTGCTAAATGAACATCATGCTGTATTGAAGCAACTGAGACTGCTGGCAATTAGAAAAAATGACTTCACTTTTCAGAACAGGAAACTACATCCTCATCTTTTTATACAATCTAGCACCCAGTATCAACAGTCAGGGAGGGTAAAGAATCCAGAGGAACTCATACTTAATCAATGGGACATCCAAGGGAAGAAAAAAATGTCCACCAGAAGTTTATTGTGATGGTGCCATGAACACACGTTTTCACCTAGTAGTAAGCCTGAGAAGAGCTACCATTGGGAGAGAAAAAAAAAGAACCTAGAGAAACTCGTACTCAATCAACAAAAGCTTGCTTCTGTTTGACCATCAAGTGACCGTCTGGGATATGTAGAGCAGAATCAGCACAGCAATCATCTCATTATGAAAACGTTCTAAAATAGATACAATGCTAATGAGGATATCGTAAATTGCCGTCTGTTTCAAAATTCCATTTGCCTCCTTTGCTTGGAACAAACAGATGCTTGGATGGATTTAAAATGCTAAAACTCATAACTAAGAATCATCAAAATTGTCCCTAAGTAGTATTACTACTTTGAGCTTTGGTATGCAGAGGCAGTCATTACAGCATTTTCAACTCATGCATTATCCAGCATTGAGCTTTAATTAGTACAGCAGACATGTCCTGCTTGACTGCGGTGGAACCTTATTTGTGTATTACTTATCACGGTAATCTTAATATAAACTGCAGTTTCTCCAATAGCTAGCTGCCAGACCTTTTTGTGTTAATCTCCAACAGCAGAAACAAGAAAGTTTCTTCATCAGAATTTCAGCCAACAGCAGATGTGCTACAGAATGTCAATATGATGCCGGTGCAATGTATACATGCCTCTACATCTTTTAAACTACGGCAATGGCTCCAACATCAAAACATGCTTTGGTTGGCCTGCCAGTAAAGCATTATAGCTGAAAGGTCATTACATTCAACGTAAATCAATGTATTAAATTTAATTAACCAAGAGACTTTACAGTTTATTTATGTCAATCTATTACTCATAAATGACAGAGCCAGGATTCTGTAAGTGCATATTTATTTGGCTAGGGAAAAGGTTTTGTCTTAGTGTTTTGTATTTTGGCAGCCGTCACCACTTTATCTGCTGGGTGCCTGAGTAGAACAGCCAGCAGGTGTGAGCTGCCAAACACTGTAGAACTGCTACAAATGAAAAATTCAGCAGTTGTAACTATCCCAAATTATATTTTACTCAAATTCACCGAATTGACATTTGCTTTTATTTTTTTCAGTGGCAGTATTGTAAATGTGCCGTTTCCCTCCTATCTATTCAAATTAATCACACACCCAAAATTAGACACCCTGTATATTGTACCTGTCGCTTTGAGGACCCAATCAAAAATATTTAGGTTCTTTGACTGTGAATGGACACTGTGTTAAAAGTAATGGATTATGATAAATTCTCCATAAAGTGCTTGCCTCTCTCTCTCTTTAGGATCTGCTAGTCGTCGTTGCCTGCTGGACAATAATGGAGTTGCTTTCTGGGGTCCTCCGAGCTTCGCCAGATGCGTCTCACTTGAATATAGATATTTACATTTATCTGTAAGTTCCCTTTTAACAAATAAATACTCTTTCTAAACTCTTTCTCTTTTCTTTTTTTTTTATCACATTCAGCAAGAAGGAAAAAAAAAAGCCGTGTTTATTCTTCCTGTGTAAAACATTCGAGCCAGTTAGTTTCAGTATCACCCTCTGTAGTAACTCAATGTTATGAAACTTGTTTGTCTCATTAGTGGACGTGTGAGAAAGCGAAGGCTGTATCTGTTTTTGAAAGTTACTCCCTACCTCAATTTCCCCCGTGTCACCTACCATGCACCTGTGTTCAACTTTCTTTTTGAGAAAGTTTGCTCAAAATACAGGAGTGTCTTTACTCAAGGCATGCTGGTATCTCTAATTAGCTTTTCCAGAGCTTTGCGCTCACACTTATCAATTAATGAACGTAGCTAATGAATGTGTTCATCAGCCAGACTGTTTTCCTGCTCTGTGAACTTCAACCTTCTCCCATCTCATCGATGATGGCGGAAGGAGATGGGGGTCAGGGTTTGTGCGTGACAGAGCTGATTGCACTGTTAGCTTCTGTTCCAACCTTTCATTAACACCGGAGTCAATAATTAATTTTCTGTGATTGCTGTTATCTTCTGTTCTTCAAGGCTCTCTCTCTCTCTCTCTCTCTCTCTCTCTCCCTCTCTCTCCCTCTCCGTCTCCCTCTTTACATCTCACACACACACACAGCCTTCTCTGAGTTCTGTATCTCTTTCTCTGAAGTGGTGAGATTCAATTTTTGCTAGGCCTCTTTTTGCTTGCCTATTTTAAGCAAAAGCACTACAGTCCAACCATGTACATATATACTTGTGTCTTGAAACATCCCCCTCGGCTCACATCCAAAACATTCCTGTGATTTGTTTAAGGAAGAAAAAAAAAAATAGATATCCAGTTTATTTGGTCTAGTTGTGTTAGACGTTTTTACCAGCTACTAGAAGAAGAACACGAATATCAGCTTCTCTCAATGTCTGTCTCTTTCTACACGCTGTAGTTACGAGAGCATCTCGCGAAGGGTCAGAGGACCCTGGCTGGGGAGGGCATGTCTCAGATCGTAAGGAGTCTCCTGGAGCTCTTGCAGAGGAGGAGCTACTACAGTGGCGACCTTCTCTTTTCCACGGAGATTCTGCGAAATGTGACGGACACCTTCAAAAGAGCAACCTACATCCCAGCTCCCGACGACGTGCAGGTAAGCACAGCCACGGAGCCTTCTCTTGAAGCCCACCACCCAACCCGCCCACCCACTTCCCAAATTGCAAGCCGTACAAAACATGCACCAGCACACTCTACACACAAATACACTTGCAACGCCTGCAAATTTATTCAATGTAGCAGCAGCACTTCCTACAGCACGGGGTCTGCATAACAATGATCTACAGCTACACAGTTGCTATGGCCTCAAAGGGGTTTTTAGCAGAGTTTTTCTCTTTTCTCTGCCTGTAAGACAGCAAAATGCTTCTGTCTCAGTCAGTCATTTGACAGACATTATGTTACACTATGTCTATGTACAGAAGACTACTGTACTAGACTCGACAGAGAACAAACTGCAGTACTGCTGCTGTACTGACGGTTAGTACCATGCACCATGTTAGCTACACAATAAGGGACAATGGCTTCCAGCTTCATTGTGCATGCAAACACACACTAGTGAGATAACAGATTCTAATGGCCCTGCCGCATTAACAACTGAGTACTTCATCTTTTGTGTAGAAATTCTTCCAGATAATCAGTCACATGTTGGACATGGAAAATCTAGAGAAATGGGAGGACGCCCACCAGGTAAAGCCTTCTCTGTGTGTGTGTACGCGTGTTGCTGTATGTATGCCCCTGTGCACCTCTTTACCACAATCAGTGGCTGCCTACTACTAGTTTCCTAATGTGTGTTTGTGTGCATGAGTGTGTGGTTACGTAGTTTTTTTTACATGTGCGTAGGTGAATTTGTGCACAAAGGTGCGACCACATCCCATATTAACTCTCCATCAGAGTCATAAAAACACACCTGTTTACTAAACACAATGGCTACCTATTAATTATACTAGATGTGTGTGTCTGTGTGTTTGAGTGCATTTGTGTGAGACCCAGCTTGATGCCCTTGAGTCGAGGTGTGTTTACCTCCCATCTGGACACAATAAAAAGGCAACTGAATATGATATTATGTCCCACGTGGTTCCAATTTATCGCTGAGGGACACATTCAGTGGTCTAGATAATGCAATGAATAAAAATGTGCCAATGGATGGGACATGTCTCATTGAGAGTTGGCCGTGGGTTATAATTATGATGACATCATGATTGATGCTCACCTCTCGCTTTCATCTGTCCATCCACAGGTCGCTCCCGGTGCTGCTTTGCTCATGAGGATATTAGAAGATTTCATTCACCTCGTTGGAGAAGCCCAGAAGCCTTTCCAGAGTTTCCTAATGGTTACCAACAACCTCAGTGAGCGTCACACGTTTGTTTAAAGACAGTTTAAAGACATTCATTTATTTGGAGAGCTCACAGAATTTGGATGTGAATTTTTATCATTCTTTATTTTCTGTTAAGCTAAGCCAAGATCTTTTTTGTCATACTAAAACCATTGCTAAATTATTGGCAATATCATTTTATTATGCTTTCTGAGACTCACTTTCGAAAAAAAAACCCTTTTTAGATGTCTTACCTCACTTATGAATTTTTAAAATTAAAAAACATGACCTAGATATATGTTGCACTGTTGCTTTCATCGTTTTTTTGCTTACCTTATCTTTAACCTCAATCCACATTTTGCCTGCAGTGAGTTTTAAGAGTCTTTGGTATCTCTTGTTCATACAGTGATAACCATCCAGCGAGAGCCGGTGTCAGCGGTTTCCAGCGATATCAACTTCCCCATGAAGGGCCGGAGAGGGATGAAGGACTGGGCCAGAACAGCAGAGGACAAGCTCTACATCCCTAAAGAGGTCTTCACCAGCCCGACTGAAGGTAGGAAAAACAGATATCCACTGGCCAGGGTTAGTCCAAGCTTTGGGCTTTTTGGTACCAATCTGTACCACTCAGTCTGCTGGACGGTCAACAATTATCTTAGAATATATATAGAAATATACATAGAATTTCTAGAATTGCAACTGCAAGCAGGTAAACACTGGTAAACAAGCTGAAGCCATCTCTAAAAACTGCTTAAAAAGGAAGGAGAATTCAAGGCACAACCAACAGATCTCATCATCAGTATCAAAATGAGGTTAATGGTGTCATTTAAGTCAGGTTTGCTCATATGCCGTGATTTGGATCTATTTCAATTGTCACTCTCACTCTCAGTCTTGAATCTAAGATACATGAGAACCTGTTACAACCCCACTCTACCCTGTCTTCAGCCAAGGTCAAACCAAGGAGTTATCCTAGTGTGAATTCACACACTCAGAAATGTAAGCAGATAGACAGCTTTTCAAGGACGTTAGAGGGTAATGTTGAGAAGGATTTGGACTGTAAAGAGGCCCCGGAGAACTTCTCAAGAAGATGCAGGTCTTTCATCTTGCGAAGAAGTGTGCTGCATGCCTTTGAGAGGCATCAAGTCCTCGTGCAATTGTGAAAGATGTCTCTTCTCTTTTAGCAATAGAAGAAAGTTAACTGCTGCTTGTGAATTTTTGTTTGGTTTCAAGTAAAGCCAAAAAGCAAAAGTGATTGTCCATACACACACCAAGAAATAAAAGTGGAGGAGAATATAAAGACCAAAGAAGACACCAGGAAACATTGGAGCTAAAGTTGCAAAGGGGAAGCAAAGGGACTTAAAAGAGTGGGAAGAAAGTGGTTTGTAGTAGATAAGAGAATTATTGTGGCAGATGCGATCCACTACCAAAGGCAAAGGTCACATCCCACAGGAAATTACACTGGCAGACTTCCTGTCTGGCACCCCGTCCCCTTCCCACATTAAAGTTCAGAGAGGCTGCAGGCCAAGAGAGCAGAGCAGTCTCTGACCTCTTACTCGCACTGATGACAGAGACTCTCTGTGATTGGCGTTCAAGACATCCTGTATTCTAACCTCAGGGCACCTACCCTCAGCTGACCCACTCTCTCCACCTCTTTATTATGCACAATGGAATATGCTTATTTTGTGCTCTTCTAAACCATCTACATTCCAATCATCCACCTTGCTTTTAAGTAACAGAGCCTTTTAATGAGTCGCCTGTGAGTTGTTGTGTTCAATTTATTTTTCCAGAGTTTATGCAACAGCAACTTAAGATATCTCAGAGGATGAATGTTAGGCTGCAAATGGAGACAAAATGGTGTTAGCTAGACTTTGTTTAGTGCTGCTGTATTGGGATATTGTCTTGTTTCTTATTCTCCATTTATCTTGGCCTTCTGTTTTATTTGTATGCTTTTTTTCCTCTTTCTCTTCTCTTTTTTTGTCCATTATCCTCATAGTGGGGAATGTCTTGTCTCCTGCAGTGCTTGTAGTACAATAAAAGAGACCGGACGCATCACATTTACTCTGCCACTTTCGAATATGATATTCAGCACATACCGTTGCCATTTTAGCATATGCTATTTTGCAAGTTGCTTCGCCTTATGACTTAGGACATTATTGGTGCTCTTTACCCCTGTGGGAACTCTGTCTCTTCCCATTGGCAGTCCATGAGTTGAAGTCCTCAGTTGATTGTTATCAGTTTGATTGGTCTATTTACCCCATAATGAAAACCTATTTCAGATGGACAGCTTAAACATGCTCATTGGCACCTTTGGGCGTGCACATGCACACACAGTTGCACACACACGCAGCCAATTGATAGGTTCATGAATCGCTTCACTGGGCAGAGGCTGGGACTGTTCTTCACTGATTTTCGAGGTGACAAACTCCCTCGCGGCCTCCCTCCACTCTCCTAGCACACATGCAGGCACTCACTCTGTCTTACAGCACGCACGCACATACATCCAAACATATAAGCCTACAGTGACTTCATATTTCAAATACACCATTGCTGGACCACGCATAAAGTTATGCACCATTAACTTTGAAGTATTACGCAAGCAAGAACACAATCTACATGAGCTCTACTCTCCAATAATTTGTGAAAGACTCACTTCCTTTTTTTTTTCGCAGTTTTAACTGTCAAAATATCACCACTGAGCAGGAAATTGGATGACTTGGGGCTACTTGGTACTGAAATAAAAGTTGTGTATCTCAAATAGGAATGATTTGACATTCTAGGAAATAGGCCAATTTATTCTCGTGATGACAGTGAGATGGGAAGATTGACACCTCCCTCATGTCTGAGTTTTATATACTGATATAGCTTCGCTGTAAAGCTGGAGAAGTTCAAAGATATGCATCTAATAATCTGTACACAAACAGAACTCTGCAATGACAGTTTGGCATTTGCCAACCTTCAGGAAGTTGCTGCATCCAGATTTTGTAAATCCTCTTGAAACCATCAGATCAGATCAGATCAGATCAGACCATGGTATGATACCATACCATACCATACCATACCATACCATACCATACCATACCATACCATACCATACCATACCATACCATACCATACCATACCATACCATACCATACCATACGACTTCCTAGTTACCTCTTGGGAAAAAGGCAAATATTCCCCAGATCAGCTGATTATTTCTATAAGAATCAACTGCAAGGCAGTATTACACAGAAATCACTGACCCCTTAAAAGGGAGCACTGCAGTCAATTAATTTTCCTGCACTTGAGTACATTACCCTGTCAGTATCTTCAGTTGGATGAAAGTAAAGCTATTCTACGGTACTTTCATTTCTTTAAATTATCTTTGTTTTGTAGAAAAGTTCTGAAAAAGCAGACTTGCAGCAAAAAGAAACCAGAAAGGAGTCAAATTAGTGACTCACACGGAACTGTTTGGATGGACCTTTCAGTCTTTGATTAAAACCATAAAATATGGCTTAGCATCAACTCCAAGCATATCTTTTCCTGACCAATGGCATATTGAGGTTCACAGCTGGTGACTGGTGGTTTGCCATTTTGCTGGATTACAGCTGACCACCAATCATTTGGATGTTCAGCAAGCAAAGAGTGATGAAAAGTCTGTTCATGGGAAATTACAGTTTTGTGATTGGGTGCTTTTGTGGTATTAATCATCCTCGAGCATAGGAATGCCAGCCCCTCACACACTGATTTACGATTTACCCACAATACACTGACTTTCTCATTTGCATGCCTTTGCAGACACTGTCCAATTAGGATCCATCACACTCAAAGCCTTTCTCATGCTGACTTTGATCTGTTTTTTTTGCCTCCTCACAATCTCACAATTGCATTTTTTCCCCACTGTCGAGATCTTTTTGTCTCCTCCTCTCTCTCCTCGTCTGCCTTCCATAGCTATCTCTCTTCCTGAGTATTACCTCTTAGGCAGCAGGCAGACAGATTTTGGATGAGTCACCCGGTACGTCTGATATCATCAGCCCCCTCTGTCTCTTCCTCTGCTCCTCTCTGTGCTGATGCTCTTCCGTTGCTTCTCTCAGCCTAAAAGGGCAAAGAAGGGAGTGGCATCTCTCAGCATGAACTCTTCCCCTCTTACTTTTCCTCTCTGCTTCCTTCCGCCTTTCTCACTTGAGACAAAGTGACATTTACAGAGGGACACCACGTCTCCGTGGGAGCCCCTGCTCTTTTTGGTGAAAGAACACTAAAGGGAGTGATGGAAGGCAAGGGGTTGTAGAGAAGGACTGTTAAAAAGGGTGGAAAAGTTGAAAAATGGGTTAGAGAATGACAAGAACAACAGAGGAGGCTGAGGAGGAGGACTGGAGGAGAGGGGATTTGAAACAAGGGAACGTAAAGAACACTGAAGAGAAGAACATTGTCCAAAGACAGTGTGGACACTTTGTCGAAATAATTCAAATCAAACTAATTAACTAACTGCATGTTAGAGGGCTGAACTTGATTTTAGAAATGAAGCCTCTAGGTCTGGCTCAGCGATAGGAGAGCTACTAGCTCCTAAAAGGGAAACAAACTGACACAAATCTCCACCCACAAAGTGTTAAACCAGGATCTTCCACCTGAATCAGTGGTATGTTTTCAACTCAGACACATAATAAGCCTGAGCACGGAGTATGTAGCTGTCATGTCTGGCTTCTGGAAGACGAAGCAATTAACTCATTTTTTTCTTATTTTGATGTAGTCAACTGAGCATTTGTCAGCGACTGCTGAAGAGTAAGTGTAAATTAAACTGAAATTGCAAGTTGATGAGAAAGGTGAGATCTGGGCTTGTTTCACCAACAAACATATAACCAATATGTGTTTTTCATTTAGTTGATTTGTATCAAATTAGTTATCAGTGCTGGTTAGCTCAAATCAGGGACCACAAATAATAACACTCAAACCTTTTATTCAAATGCCAGATTAGCAGGTTTAATATTGTATAGGAAACTTTTGTTTTTTAAATTTAAAATGTTCTCTTCTTTTCTCCTCTGTATCTTCCTAATCAGATTACAGCCGAATTTGTTTTATTCTCGTTGATATTTTGAATATGAACTTTCTGCAATGACCCATTTAATCTTCCACAAGAGTATACACGGCTTGGCATATTTTTGTTTTTTTTCATGAAATGATTAACATGAATGTGTTATGTCTTCAGTTAACCCTAATCTAGCAGCCAAGGGGTACACAAAATGACTTAGTTGATGGATAGATTGTGTTATATTTGATTTAAAAGGAGTTTTAAGCTAACCATCCATCTGCCTTATCTATCTGGGCTGATCAAATGCCAAATTGTGTTTCAGACACAGAGACGGACTCAGAGTCTACAGTGTACTATGTCATTGGAGCCATCTTGTACAGGACCTTGGGTCTCATCTTACCTGCACCAAAGTAAGTACTTTTCTAATGTGATCTGCCATCTAATATTCCATTTATTCTCACATTCTACTCCTTTCCCTGTCCTTTTTATTACCTTCCTGCATCTCTTTCCTTTAATGCTTTCTCCGACAACTTTTCATCTCCTTGTATTCACTTTTTTTTTTTTCTCACTACCTTTCTATTTCTGTGCCCTGTCTTCTTTCGCTTCCTCTCTCTATCTAATTCTAACCTCTAATTCTCCATCTGTCCTCGCTTTTTTAATGTCTGTTCTGCTTCTCTCCTCTGCTTGTGTCTACCTACACTAGTTATCAGACGTATGTCTTAGATCTCCAAAAAAGTACATTTCCCCAGATGTTTTCCCTTTTGTTATGCATTGTCAATGTATTTTTGGGAGTGTACAGTGGGCTTCGAGTGGGTGCGGGCCTAATGGGTCCTGAAACTTGCATAGAACTTGCAAAAATAGAAGTTAAAGGAAATCAGGAGGTTGTCAAAAGGCCACTGTGATATGGTGTTTGTGCTGGCCCTGGGCCCTTTTATTCAGGTCAGTGCTCTTGGTTGTGGATGAGCTGGATCTGTTAAAACCCTTTTCTCCCTGTAGCTCTGCTGAATGCAAATAGGTGCAGTGTTCTGTTTTAACTTAGTCGCTGGCTTTCTCCCTTTCTCATTAGGTTTTCATTTATATGTTTATGTATTTATGTATGCTTTTATTTTTGCAAATTCACTTAAAAGTCATCAAAAGCATGTCAGGGCATTAGCTGTGTGTGTCTGTTATGCATGACAAACTGCAAAAGAAAGTCACTCACTCAAGCCAAACATGAATGCACAGTACATTTCATTAAAAGTAACCCTCTTCTGTGGGACTTTGCAGTCCCCCTGCGATGATCAACTCCAAGATCCTGACAGTGACAGTACGGCCAGAACCGCAACCCAGCGAGCCCATGGTGGTGGTGGAGCTGTCACCGCTTATTAATGTAAGTGTTTTTTTTTTTAAATCTCATTTTCCCCACCTATTAGAGACACACAGTTTTTTGTTTTTTTTCATCCAATACAAAACACTGGTACAGAGTCTTCAAGATCTACATCCTTTCAAGTATTTAATATCAGTGGAGAACATTCTTGTTTCCGACCACCTTAGAGCTTCATTCAGATGAGTGTTTAACTTCAAGCCACCAGCAAACTTCTTATTTTTGGAGTAATATCAAAATGTGTTGCATGCGAAAATGAATCCTCCATATGAGGCACTTTCCATTGCAAGGGTTTGCATTTTTATTATATATTTGTATACTGAGCAAGCTATAGCCAGGAAAATTAATTTGTTTTAGGTTTTAAAGGATTTCTTTTCTCCCAGATGACCCATGTTTCCTGAGTTCAGACGAAAGAGAAAGTGCTGCATGCTATAAAGCGCCATAGTTCTCAGTGAACTGCCAGAATAAATGCAGACCTTTTTGACTTCCTTATATCGCAGTGTCTCCTGGTACCTATTCAGTTTATATTGCAGTGGAGTGTGTTATTATAAACGACTCGTGGGGTGTCTTCAGTGGAGAGGACTAAGTGCAAGTTTAATGAGAGGCACTCCTCACGACCTCAATAAGATGTGGGTTTCATTAGCCATTCTTCTGTGCAAAGGTGGGCACAGTTCTGAAAATAATGTTGAATATTTAATGGTTCTCTCTAGACAACACAAACACACAGACACACACATATATATATATATACACCCATACTGAAATCTACCAGTGAAAATCACTCATTTGCTGTGTCAACCAGGACCTGAGGGTCACAATTATTGGCCAGTGTTTCAGTATAAAGGCTTATTCATTCTCCATCCCCTGCCACTCATCTGCCTTCTTTAAACCACTGATTTATAACTTGATTATGGCATTTCTTTTATATGCCTGCGTCTTTTAACTTCCTATTATGCTGCTTTTGAACACTTTTGGCAAAGCAGAGGTACTGCGGGTCGCACATGCTCTGTCTACAGGATGATGTCTTAATGCTAATCTTAGCATGCTGTTCTGGGCTACTTACCATTGGCTCCTGCTGAGGAGAGACGTTTGTCCTGCACACAGGACAGTACAGGGCCAGAACAGGGTGTGAAGGGCAGATGCACATATGCATACCTTACCTTCCACCAGTGTTTGTAAAGTGATCTTTTCATCCTACCTAAAGGGAACTCCAGCTATTTAGTATTGTACTATATTTTGTGTAGTATTCAGTAGGTTTTCTAGATTATATATATGGGTCAAGTAAAGGAAACCCTCAGTCCTACATTTCCCATAAAGCAACTGAATGGTGTATTTCATTACACCCATCCTGCCTGATTAATACCCATATCTTTGCCCCCAGTTTGTAATGCCACAAGCGCAAGTCCAGGTAAGAGGACTATTTTGGTGGCTGACGAAAAGGGATGTAGAAAATTAATTAAAACTACTTTGATTGATATTTCTCTGCCATATCAATTGACATTGCAGAAGATACAAGTAATCATAACATTGATTTGGTCTCATCTAAAATGCAAGTGATGCCCGCAGTCTTATATAGATATATCCATAATTGTTACTTGAAATTTATTTTGGGTTTTAGCAAATGTAAAAATAAAAGACAAAAATGATTTTGAAGCAAAATAGTTGGTAGTATTACACTGAAAGAACAGTAAGATTAAAGGAGTTACATTTGGGAAGTACACTTATTTCTTATTTGATGGACAGATATGAGAGATATTGACCTTCTCCATGTCTAGGCGAGAAAGCAAATAAGTGCATTTCCCTGAAGAAAATGTAGAACCATTCCTCTAAAACACTACTGAAGCTTTCATCTTATCAAAATATAACTAAACTATACTGAAAAAATAGAGTTACATTAGTCTGATTACAATTCTGTGAAACTGCTTGCCAGTTCTGCCCTACAACAGTGTACTGAACGTGGTGAGCTACTGTGTGGGAACCAGAGAAAACAAGGAAGTGAAATGTGCTCTCCTGTCATGGTCTTCAGCTGTAGCTGGTGTCAACCTTGGCTGATGTAGAAACACCCAGCTGCTGAAGCTGGGCTGTGGCACAGCTGCCTCAGGCTTCACCCTCCAAGGGGGGTGCAGAGGTCTTCACTAAGAGGGCATCTGCTCCAGTCAGACTTCCTACATATTTTCCTGGTGTGTACGTGCCTGCGTGTTTGCGTGTGTGTGTGTGTGTGTGTCTTTAATGGTGAGTAGGAAGCAGAAGGCCTAGGAAGCTCCATGTCCTTCCAGTAAACCAGTAGACCAGATGCCAAATGTTCCCCCACACCCCCTCCACCAGCTAGCCTTCAGCTAGCCTTTTCAATTCTAAAAAGCAGCTCTGGTTAGCTTTCCATCTCTCAGCCATAAACCTTTCAAGTAATTTCACTGTAATCTAGTTTAGTTTCATCAGTCAAAGAGCATCATCCAGTCTGCTCCATTTCATTTTCTCAATCTATAATCTTTGATATGAAGTACAATGCTTAAGACTCCCTGAGCCAGTGTGGTCTTATTCAGTTAGAGTAGCTTTTTTCATCTGGTTAGCATACTGTATACACAGCCGATACGCATTTGGCATTTTACCATCAAATGGCTACCACACATGGTTGTGAATACCCTGAAGAAAATGACTGTTCCTTTTGAGGATTTGTGAAACTGTTCCTTTTGAGAGAAAAAGAAGACAGAGCTGTTAAGTTAGACACCATTATTATCGTCCATAAAGGTGGCTGTTAGAATCAGACACACACTGCTCCCTTTGAGAGGCATCAGTCGAGCAGACGGCTGTCATTATGAAACATATCAGAGCTAAAGAGGAGGCAGACATTGTGGGAGTACGGCGGTGTCACTCCCACTGTAGCATACAGTCAGGCACGTTGCGTACTGATTGATAGTTGAATGCTAAAAGAGGCCCGCCACACTAATGCTAATGCACGCCGGGGGACATATAATGTCAGCGACGGCGGCCGTCTGCGTGTGTGGCAGAACAAAGCGCTGTCATCCATCAATCTGCGTCACCTAGCCTCTGATCCTGTGTTTATAGATGTTGCATCATCCTGTCCTCTCAGGTCCTGCCATGCAGAGACCCCAGGATTCACTGATTCATGGGAGATCACTTCTGAACTGATCAGAGAAGGAGGGGTGACCTTGCCTTTAAAGAAATGAATCCTCACAGTGCAGACTTGGATGTGCCCTCTCTTCGTTGTTGTTCATTTAAACCACTGTTGATATTCAGAAAACATTCAGCTTGCTCTACGTTCAAGAAAAGGTCATTTCTTTAAATCTGTCTCAGGCTTTGGTGAGCCTGCTTACAGTGGACATCATCCTTTTTATGATGGACAGAACAAGTGTGGCTGTGGATTTACTGCTATAATCCCCTTTACCATAAGGGGGAGCTCAAAGGCAAAGTGCTTAATGCAGGATTCAGGAAGGACCAACAGAGTGGCATAGAGGGGATCCATTTTCCTCTGCATCAGCCCAGTGGAAGGATGGCATCTCGGATGTGGGTTCCTCATGAGGTTGCACAAGAGGCCTGATCAGTCTGACTCTAATGGACCCAGAAAGTGCACTGGCCAGCTTTACTTATGCACTTATGTCATTCTGAGGTTTGAGACGCTTAATGCTTTTGATTTAGGAACAAATGTAAAAAACAGAATCTTTTATCCAGACAAAACACCTACAGAGTTCACTTCAAACCAATCACAATCCATTCCTTACCAAATGAGGCATGCAGGGTTTAAAGGGCAAAGACGATTCTTTAAAAGTAATCAATGCAGAGATCACTGAAGATCACCGGCAGAACAAGTTGTGATGAGTCAGTTAAAGATATTGATCCCGTGATCGATTCACTGATTGAGTCATAGCGAGTCTTCCTTCGCCGCTACGCATGACTGAGCTTTGATTAGCACATGATTCACCTGCCTTTCGACCTGCAACGATTGACTTTTGGCTCCAGTAAGTCAATGGATTAAAAGCGAGCTGATTCCAAATCACCAGCATTTAGACTGTTTTGAGGGGTTGTGTGTGTTTTTAACATGTTTGAAATCCCCAGAGCTCACAAGGATGTTTACAGATGAGGAGACAGTATTTATTAAATACTTTACTTGACTTTGGTTAGCTTCTACACACACACACACACACACACACACACAAAGAGCCAGTTCTTCACAATAAATACTTAAGTTCATTTTACTGTTTAATAAGTATTTACTTTAACTTTACTACTTCCCGCTGTGGTTGCACTTAAGTAAAGTATTTGAATGCTTTTCCACTACTGGATGTTTATGACCCCAACTGGCTGTGCATTATTGCCCATGAAATGGCTTTTCTTTTTTTCCTTTTTTTTTGTCTCTCAACTCTCTCAATTCATTGCTCGCACACCTTCTCTCTTTTTTGCAGCAGCAGCTATTTGCTGCTCTGTCCTCTGACAATGACTCTTTCTCCATCTCCCCCCCCCACCCCCCCATCGTCTGTCTCAATCCTTCTCTTTCATTGTCTGTTTACCTCTCTCCAGCATCACTCTTTCTCCTCTGGCAACGAGCTATTGTGTCTTCTCCCTGCCTCACTTTCTCACTCATCCTCTCAACTGGCAATAACAGCTTATCTTCTCTCCCCTCACTCCCCCCCCCCCTTTTCTCCCCTATATCTTGCAGGGTACATCGGATCCTCAGTGCGTTGTCTGGGACTATGGCAACCCGTAAGTTACTCCAGACCATTCTGACACTCGTATGTGTGTATGTGAGAGTGTACAGTGCAGTGATGCATGTGCTTGTCAGCGCGTGTGTGTTGATGTTTATCTCGTGTGTGCTCATGCCCAGTCCAACTCATTTTATTAATGAACTGAAAACAGTCTAATGAAGTTCCCTGTGTTGGTGTTAATTAAATTAGTCAATGAGAACAAACACCATTCTCTCTGTTTCGCTAAGAATTCAAAAGTAACGTCACTCTGCCTCATGCCTCAGTGGAGCAAGTTTCCCTTGTGCTGCAGTCATCTTTTTCAGTGTTTACCTCTACTCACACCATGCTAGAGGTTTAATTTGCAGTTCCACTGTGGACATTTGGTTTAACTTGAATGACCCAGTTTTATGCAATCAGTGACCTGAAGCTTGAGTTTCTACTTAATGGATTGTCTCTCGTTTGTTTATGTAGGCCACTGACTCTTTGACATTGTTGGCTGTGTATGGTGGACCATCTAGTTGAACTACATAACGGAGCTACATAATGTAAACCAGCACAATTGATCATGTCGTTTTAGCCATTAGCCCACATCGTGATTCCTCAGTTTGTCAATAACAACCTTAAATGCGTTCAGTACCATTAAGCCAGTGTTGTGTTCCAGGTCATGGTCTCATTGCACTTTCACTGTTTTTGAAGAGCCCAAATCTTCTACCCATGCTGAACAAATCCAACCCCATCTCCTACAAAATACAGTAATGTACCACTAATATAAGAGTAAATGTCATTTCTGCCCAGGTAATGGAAGTCGTAGTAGGTCAGCACTGGAGGAAGGGCTTATGAGGCACAGTAGATCAGTTAGTTATTATTAGGAAACAATCATGGATTTAGTTGAATATTTTAAAACTCACTACCAGGAAAGAATATTGTGTGACAATGAATGAAATCATATAAACTGACTGTGAGAAATTTGCAGATACATTTCAATAAATATCGTTTGTCATTTGTCATTTTGAGCTCAACAGTCCATTCTTGGGCTTGGAAACAGCCGTTGATAAATTATTTCCACTTAAGATCTACTTGCTCACTTTCGCCGGAGCTATTGATGGTATCACATGGTCTTTATCAGCACAATAAGTTTGCTCAGTTGTTGTGGAACTGTAAGTGGATTGATAAAAAAAATGCCATCCTGCCAGCAGTACTTTTCCTTTGAAATGTATGTATGCAAATTAGTTGTATATGTACATCATCTTTAAGAGGATGGCTTGACAGATAAATCTTTGACAGAGCAAATGGCTTTTATAAGAACTGAATTTGTCATGGGGCCATCTCAGCTGGCCTCCCTCTCTACTGTGACAGTAAGATGGATGACAGAAAAATTCTGGTCAGCTCAGCTTCCCCCTCGAGATCACATTAGTTCATCCAGCTCTAGTGGAGTACTCTCTAGTGACCAAAGCACACAATGGGACCGCAGGTTCACAAGGACAGGATAAGACAGTGTAACTTATTAAACTACCCCTCTCCATCAAGGTAGGAGAGGAACAAAGCTCGGCAAAGTCAATTAACTAGCCGGCAGATTACAGCTGCAATCAAATTAAATGCGCAGACATCACCAGAGCGGAGAGCCAAACAGAATATAAAGTGGCAAGATAGCTGCGATGTCTATCAACTCAAACACACTCAAACTGAGAGGAATGTTGAAAAGATCTTGCTGTGTTTACCTAGGATTAGGTAGTATATTTGCAGACATGCACAGGTTATCACCCACAAACACGCATGCATGCTGTCCAAAAACCAAGTTTGATATGATGCACACCAAAATGCAAGGATAGAGTGTTGAGTGTCCTAAAATAAGAGATAGTTATAATAACTGAAGCTGTCAAAGGCATCATTGAGTGAAAGGTTTCTGTTTCTTCACTCACATGTCAGCAACTCCTGCTCTCCTAAATTCACAAGGATAGGCAATTCAAGATCTCCATGGGTTGTTTACATTTTGAGCTAATGCACAGACTCGTCCGTTTCAGTGTAAACAGCCTCAAGTCATCACAACATGCTGTTTGGGTGCGCAGATGCTGTTAGGATGTGTGAGGCTGTGAAGCCCAGCCAACTGGTGAGCTGCATTTGAAAAAAAAAAAGCTGAGAATTAGTTGAAAAATCTGATGGTCACATATGGAAATAATCATTTATACATTATGTACAAGTGTACATGCGCACATGTAAGGACAGACAAGGACACCTGCACAGGGACCAAAGTAGGATCCATATACAGTATATATACACTGACTGTACAGTGTTGGCATTTCAATCCTCTTCCATTTTTCTTGTCTGTTCTGGGCAGCAGATCTTGACTGGAGCTGGGCGGGCGGCGTGCAGTTGATATGGGCAGAGAACATGTTGTACAAAGCAGCCGTTTGTTTGCTGGAGGATATCACCTCTCTCAACCTTGCTGTCTGTCCGACTGAGCCACAGGCTTTGAGGTTGAGCAGCAGGCGGACGAGAGGTGGAGAATGTACAGATAGCGATGCGGAGGGAAGGCAAACATGGCAGCAGCTGAACCAGACAGCAGCAGAAAAGAAGTTTTGCTCAGAGATTGAAAAGTAGCTTCGCCATTCTGCGACCTGCAACTGTGTGTGGAGACTATATTTATTGCACACAGATGCACCTACATTGAAAAAAACAGATCATATACTGTATGTGTTTGTTTTCCCCTAAAATGATATAATGCACACATGGGTATTGTACTCTTACATGGAGATTAGGGACGGCATAGAAGCTCAAATCTCCAAAGCCCACTGTCAATCCCATCACAATTGTCTGTGTGCATGTTTTTCAGCAGTGGTGGTCCATTTAGAAATCTGCAACCAATTCCAGTGTTAGTTCTCCCTCATTGGCGCTCTCTCTCAGCTGCCTAAGTTGGCCAACAGTTTGTGGCACTCACAGTTCATCTCAGTATTTATGTGTGAGTGTTTATTTATTTATTTTGCCCCTAACAGGCCCATATGCCGGCACCATCTGCCCACCCAAATCGCCGCGCTCTCCATCCCTCCCTGTCTTCCCCATGCGTCTGTCTCCTCAGCTCTCCTCTCGTTCATTCGGCTCGTCGGCTCAAACAGACACTGTTATGTTTAAGCTCACGTAAAAGTTTTACGAGGTTCAAACGTGGGAGGCGAGGTCACAGGAAACAAAGGCTATTAAGGATAAGACCATTTCTCATCATACTAGGTGGTATATAGGGCGCGGAGTGTAAAATTCTTCATGTTGTCATTTTATGTCTACCTTGAATCTTCACTGGGTTATATCTCCAATGTCTACATTTTTTTTTCTGCTTTCTCTCACTAACTCTCTGTCCTCCATGGGAATGATGATGGGTGGTAACTAACCTTGCCTCTGGCATCTCTGTGCTTTGACCCTCACACTGCCTCAGTGTGGGATATCGGGCTTTACCCCCCCCTCGACATGCACCCTCACTGTACTGTGGAGCACTTATCGTATGTCTGGTGCATTATAGATTACTGGAGCTCTGTTAGATTGCACATGTGCCACTCCCAGATGTACTCTACTCACTTTATAGCTGCTGCTTTTTCAGTCAGAACAAACGCCTTTTTGCAGCCATTTGTAGAATACACACTGCACTGCTCAAACCTGAGTTTATGCATCACTCATTCATTTCATTTTTCATTTCTAATCGGTATTGAAGCGACACACAGCCATACAAATGACAAAGCACATATTGCTATGCATTATAGGCGAGCGACTGATCCCATTTTAAAGTGTGCATTTTAAAGTGCTTAAAAGATATGACCCAGTAGTTAGAGATAAATGTAATATACACTTTAGATGGACGGATGGCGGAAAGCTTGTGAAGGGTTGAGGGTCACGTAATCCTATTTCTAATCCTCAGTGGTCTTCTGCTTGATCGGGGATCAGTGGTTAAAGACCTAGGCACCCCACCCTACCCCCACCGCCCATCACTGACATAGAGCAATAATGCCCAAGTGTGCAGCACAAGTCACTCTAACATCCTCAATCTGACACGGTAGATTGAGGCTTGCTTTAGGCTCATACTGATCTGGCACTGCTATCGGCTTTGGCACTGGCAGGTCTCAACCTTAAATGAAGTGCAAAGTCAAAGGCATATTCTGCACACTGCCAACAACTAGCTGGACACAATTCTGTCCAAAATGTAATCACATTTATTTTACGAAAAGACGTAGCGGCAACTTCTGACCTCAGCCGAGTGTGTGAGACTTTGTTTCATTCTCGTACTGGTCGTGTCGTACAGCCCTGTATGTGCCATCTCTACTCACCTGCGTAACAAACAAGCATGTGCATAAGTAACACCTCACTTTCAAAGTCCGTTTCTTCTTTTACGACGTCTTACATTATTGCATCGATATGTACTGCAGCATTGCACTTATATAACACACATACTTCTTCTTTGGTAAAACCTGGCACCTGCATTACCCACAATGCCATGGGGCCACCGACAGCTCTGTCTGAGATTTGTGTGTAACACGCTAGTCGCAGCTATAATGTAGCCTGGAGCCGTTAGCCTCAAGCAGAGATGGGGAGAGGGCCTAAGAAGTTCGGTAAGCTCACTTCTTTCTAACTCCACACCCACGGATTTATTTCGGTTTTTTTAAATTTTGTAGTCTTAAGTCCTCAAGTGGCATCACTGGATTCATCAGATTATGTGTGTATTATTTATATCAGATTATCTCCTCCTGAAGCCACAAAAGGCTTTTTGCATTGTTTTTCACCTTTGCATTGGTGCTCACCATAACCTGACTTTGATATGCAATTCCTGTTTAACAGGTACTGCATTTAAAGTAGAAATATCTCTGTGGTTATATTAATGTCTGTACTGTGTATCACCACCAGTTGTAATCAAGGCAGCTTTCATCTCTCATGCCAGACAATTCTCAGCATGTATGCATTTGCAATCAATATAGTGCTGCAGACACCATAGATAGAGCCCCGTGATAAACCCTGGCCACGGTTTACCTCAACTCTCGCAGGCCTAATGCATTCTGGTGCATACTTCAGCTCACTTTATGAGTAGGTATAGAAAATGGATGGATATTACAATTAATTTGATGTTTAACAGTGTGGGGATGATAGTGAGCATTACAGCATGTAACAGATAATACAGTGCTTATCACAAGCACATTATACAAGTCATCTGTCTTATTCTCCCTTTTTTAATGCTTTTGTCAAGGCAGCTTCTGGACTGTCGGTGAAAGTTTTGTTAAACGTCCCGTTTTGAAACTGGGGAATAAGATGGGCTAAAATATACATTTTGTCAGAGTATGGTTGGCTTATCTGAGACTGAAATGCCTTGTAATAATTTATGACACAAAAACTCCACTTATGCATATATCTGTATCTCTGTCCGGTGTCGGAAGCAGACACTTGTGCAGAAACACACACGCGCTAACGCATTTAACAGTGCAGCCACCAGGAGGAGGGGGTGGAGGGCTGATAGGGCTTGCTCCACTTTTCCATCTGACAGAGCAGAAGGGATCAGGAGTGTGTCAAACAGCGAGTCGGCGCGGCAAGAGGGAGTCGGCCAGTAGGGCTTATGTGGGCTCTGCCTACATTGGGCGTTACAGACGTGGACAGGCTCTCGGCTCAGTCCCCAGCTATCACAATAGTCCTTAGAGAGCGCGTTAACATGGTCACTTCGATTCCCAGTGCGTAATGCTCGAGTTCTTGTGGAGGACATTCAGCTTTGGGGCACTTTTGATGACTTTAAGTAGCTATTGAATATTTAGATCAATTCTAAGTAGGCGTACGTGCAAGTTTGAACTTTAGATATGATTTCTTTCTCTTACTGGACTTCATGGATAAGTGTGGACTGCTTGCACTTAAGAAAGGTTCTCCTTTTCAGTTTGTCTGATGAGGTTATGTAAAGTAGGTTAGGACTGTTTATTCTGAGGTTACGTCTTACGTCTTTTTTGCTCCATGCATTATTCTTATTGATTGCATCATCATGTGACTAATGTGGCTGGAATGGAGCTGTTCATCTCGCCATACAGCCAGGGATAACCTTTAGAACTGACGCTGTTTCCCTTGAGCATAGCCAAAGGTGATGTTAGGAATTTGTAGTGACTAGAAGAAAAAAAAGAAGAATTACTCTATGAATTCCCTTGGAGGGGGGATACATTGTTTCACTCCATTGTTATTTTTATTGTTAGTTATTGTTTAAAATCTTAGAGTAGAAGCATAGAAAGAGAACATTTGCTCTCTGCTGTCACTTGGAATACATTCCCTCCTCACTGCTGGACCTGTAGAGTTTGAGGGCCACTGGGTAAGTAACATCTATACCTCCTTGAAATCTATTCTAGGTCATTTTGTGGCTGTTGTGTTAAGAACTTGTTTTGCACTACAAACAAACTCTCACAAGATCTTATATTTAACCTAAAGTCAAGTGCAGTCTTTGACTTATGCTTATCTTGTTGACTCACACATTATCCTCTTTACTCTCGTGCTGTTGGAAATAGGCTGAGAGGGCACTGTGTTAGTACTTCAGGAGAGTCCCTATGAGTTGTTCCATGAGCCTTAAGAGTCCTCTTTGAGTCCTTGGCAAGATTCTCAGAAAATGTCCAGTTTCCAGAGAAACCTAATACGTTTTCTATGAGATGTAACATTTGGAAACACTGGGTTGCAAGAATACCCCCCAAAAAGACATTTCATGCTTTTTTTGGAACCAGGACTAATAATCCATTTTCTGCAGGAGCCACTTTTTACAGAGCCATGTTAACACAGAACACAAGCGGTCAGGACGGCAGGCCATTTATGGCCGTAGCCGAAACCTGTATCTCTGCTTTTCCTGTTCACTTACTAGCTTGCACACCAGGAGGAAAGATAATCCTGGGAAAGAAGCTTATAAATTAGCCCGTGGCCATGCCAGAGAGCAGATTGGGGCAGTGGAGGTCAGTGACAAAGCATCCTCCTCACACGAGAATCAGGGAAGAAGCGGGAAGCAGGGCTTTGTGTGACAACCTCACATGACATGAGCCACAAGGAGACAAGAAGGATAAAGCAAGGACAATATGCTTGTCTTTAGAAATAAGACCTGCTCAAATTCGCATTTAAAAGTAAGTGATGTAGAAATCAATACATATTTACTGCAAGAATAATTGTGTAAACAACTTGTGTACCAATATATAGTGTGCACATATCTGGCCTTGCGATGCCTCCTCACTTCATTTTTTGTTTTGTTTCATATTGATCCAGCCACAACAGTGGTGCAAACATCTGAAGATGCTTTTCACAGAATCATTCCATAACACATAGCACTCACCTTAAAAATATTTCATGTTCAATTTACCACAGCTTTAATAACATTTAGAAATGTTGCACATAAACATCACGGGAGGCAGATAATCTCACAGCATGTTCTTGTGGTTATAAGACTCATCTTTACATCCGTCAGTGGAAGAGAGGAAAGCTTAGTTCCAACAGAGTTAATATCTGGGTCAAATACATTTATGCATGCGGACACACACATGCGCTGAAATTCAAACACGGGTCTACATTGTGACAAATACTGTGATGTAAATGTGTGCTGGTCAGTCTTCCATAAGAGGTGATATGAAAGGTTGAGTAAGTACAGATGATTTGTGTCATGTGAAGACTTGCTTCAGTGCTTTCTAGCTGTACTGAGAGTAAAAGGCCAATATGCGCTGCCTCTGGTGAATGTGTATTCTGGTTCCCCGGCGGTCAGGGATGTAATGTCTACCGGAATAGATTCCATCAGATTGAATAGATTTTTTTCTCTCCTACTTTTTTTTTTCCTCCATTTCTTTCTGTGGCTCCAGTCATGAAACTAAACCCCTGGCATCATAAAGAGGTATCACACAGGCACAGAGCTGGCAAGAAATAAGACCAAAGAATGTGACCAAAAATGCTCACAATTGATTCAGTCCAGTTAAATATGAGTACAACTACAACTTGGGCAAAATCAAAAATCTAGTTTCATGGAATGACTTTAAAATTGGCAGATTGGGGCAGACTCAACTCAAGAAACAATTAAATACTAGCTAAAATTTTCCTCTAGTTCAGTTTGGCCCCTGCGGTTTCTTTTAAACTCTTTGGCCAATGGCAAACTACATATTGCATTGTGTACACATGGTTGTTGATGATTTTCTGCTGACAGTGAAAACGATCGCAGGGCAATAGTGATAGACACTCATGGCTCCATTCCTTTCAATGCCCCAGTAAGCTGTGACAGTACAAAGATGAGCCAGCATGCACAGTATTTTATTTTATTTTATTGTGACATGTCAAAATGTGTCTTCTGTACTATTCCATACCAATGAGAAGAGATGGGTGTATGATATATATATATATATATATATAATATTGATAGGTATAATGGCATCAGACTACCAAACTACCATGCTGCAACTGTGCAACTGTGGACAATGACAAGCGCATGCCTTAGGTAGAGATGGTTCACAGTACGCTGTGGAGGAAAGAAAATGATTGTATTAAAACAGAATGTGCACATACTCGAGTATGCAGTTTGTCATTGTGTCACTGACGCTGATGTGCAGTGTCAAATTTGAACCTGTTGGTATCTGTGTCCACTTCAGGCTACTTACCTCCATGATCCTTAAAATCCCTCTCTACTGCAACAAGCCCCATCCTTCTGCCCATGGCTATTAGCACTCTGTCTGCAATATGTTTCCCTAACTCTCACTCTGTTATAGACAGTGACTAAATTCAAAGATCTCTGCTCCAAAAAGTGCATTTAAACAGCAGGTTCACTATCTGTACAGTATCTATGGCAATTTGCTCAATGACTTCACAATATCATGCACTGAATACTAAACATGTAACTACTATCTTCTCAAGAGTTTATGGCAATTTGACTTGAAAGTATTCTCTGTGTAATTAGGATGCAACTTTTTCTGATTTGCGTGCTTTTGATTTCCATCTATGTGTGAAATTCTTCTGTCATCCCTCAACGCTTTCCTCATCTCTTCGCATTCATCTTTGTTTGCCTTATCCCTGGCGCAGTTTTTACTTTTTTCTTCCTGTGTAATTGCTTTGCTCGCCTGCGCCGCTGACCACTGATGACACATACACACAGGCAAATACACACAAATTCAATGGCATATTTTGTCTGAAACAAGCAGTTGGAGAGCAATGGACACAGGGCAAGCAATTTTACTACTAAACTATATTTTTTGGCTCCAGTCATCTCATAAATCAGATTTGACAGCCGCTAAAATTAGCTGATAATGTTAATCCTCATTACATCGATGGCAGCTATGTAGGACAACATTTTCCCATGTAAAATTGGTTTAAATACTTAGCAGTGAGTAGATATTAAAAGTTGCCCACATCCAGCGTGTTAGCTCCTGTATCATAATGCTTCACGTGCTCCTCTGCCTGTATTCTCAGTATCTTTACCTTACCAACGTTATTTCATCTTTGCCTGGTGAGGATAAAAGGATACTTCTGATGGGAGACATCGGCAGTGCATCACTTTTCATGTCTACGTGCCAGGCAGATGGAGGGGTTGCTAATCCACTGACTTCACTTCCATACAGCTGCATCAAATGCCTGCATCAAGGCATTCATTTTAAGAATTCAAAGCATGTTTAACCTTTTTTTTTGTTTCTTAACAGGGTGCAATTGGCTTTCATAGCATTGCCCTTTCTGTCAAGAGTTGTTGCCAATTTATTCTCAGTAGACAGAAAAGGTCAATTGCTGTTGTTCAGGAAGTATTTTTCCTATTTTTCTTAACAGCTGCAACATCATTCTATTTAATTAGGGAACAAATTGGAAATCATTGTAATATGTTAGTGCAGTGGTCATTCAGTGTTGAGAAATAATGTTCAAGGGCTGCTGGCTTCAGCACAAGCACAGCATAGTTTGTTTTTTTTAAAGCCGTGCTAACAGTGAATCTGTAGAGATGGCAGGCCATTTGTCCACCACTTCAGTCCAGACTGCAATGTCTCCACAACTGCGGGATAGATTGGCTTTAAGTGTCTTCCATTGTCCCCAGAAGATGGATCCCACTGGTGATCCTCTGGCTTTTTATTGCCACCAGCATGTCAAAGTTTTCACATATTCAGTGACATATTTTAACATCTACAGCACAGATAGGCACAAACCTTAGTACAGATATTCATGATTTCCAGATGATGTATCAGAAAGACTTTGCTGATCCCTTCATTTCTCCACTGGTGCCACCACGAGGTTGATATTTGCATTTTTGGGCTGATTGCCGTGAAATTTTGTACAGACACTCACACTCCCTACAGGATGAATTGTAATATCTTTGGTGAGCCGTTCCCTTTTCATCTAGTGCTATCATCACATCAAAAGTGAGAGCTACTTTAGTCATGCAGTGTATATATGTTCAAGCATCCGCTTGCCTGCTGAGGGATAACTACCTGTTTAAATGAGGCCAACTCTAACATCCATTAAATAAAACTTCATTCTTTTTCAAAGTCAAGACCAAACAACAGATGTATTAATTATCGCAATGCTATCAAACTCGATGGGCTTGTGCATATTTACACATCTTAACATTTGTTTGGACACTGCCAGATTGATATCTTTGCAGTATACATTTGGGATCCATAGGTTATAAACCAACTATACTGATATGTGCACCTGTTTGTACATCTGGTACCTGTTTTCCATGATAAGGAGTCGGCAGCGGCTCCAGGCTCATTCAAGTGTAATAATAAAAGTAAAACAGAAACTATGTCCTTTTAATCTTTTCTCACCAGCTAAACCCAACTGGTAATCTAATACTTCAATGAGCCCAGCAGGCCCCGCAGCAGTGGTATGTGTCTGTATCTGTAGTGTAGTGCAGTAACAAAGATCAGGATTTGTTCCAACTTTGTGGGTTATCAAAAGTAAACGAAAGTCAAAGCTGGCTTTTTTGATGAAAGACAGTAATACCAACAAATCATGTCCCGTTAAACTAGATGGGGGTCAGCAGTCAATTAAGCTTGAAATTCAGCAGTGAAAACAAAGAGGTCACAGATAATGTGGATGTGTGCGTTTGTGTCTGTGTTATCTTCAGAGACCCCCCGTTGTGAGCTGTCAGACAGTTCCTCATTATGCCAACTTCCTCTTTGCTGCCAGACTGGCATAGAATACTTGATATGTCGGATGCTGTTAGACCGTATGTGCCAGTAAATTAATGGCACGCATGCTTTCACATGTGCATCTACCACACTTTGACTCAACCAACATGCATAAATCAGTATGCAACATTTCCCTCTGTCTGCCCATTTAATAGACAATCATTAATGCATGTTTAGTTAGAGTCCGTATGGTTATGTTTTACTTGTGCGAACGAAGTCATTTGTAAATACTTTACTCGACATCTCTTGGGAGTTCACACAGAAAAATGTTTTCTATTCATGGATGTGTGTAGCGTTAGACGAAGATGATGACGATCATTGTAAACTCAGAGCATTTGTTTTTTTTTTGAATAAGAAATCCAACCCAAAAACTTCACAAAAACACCTCGAAAAATGTACACACTTTGGAGGATTTCCTCGTAAAAGGTAACAAGGACACATATACTCTCATTCACTCTATTCTTGTATTTCTTCCATTTCTCCGTCACGCTGACACACACACACACACACACACAGAATCACACCACAGAGCCGCACACCATGTTGCCACCTGTCAAGCTGTCTCAGGGCTTCACTGATGTGACTCGTTTTCCGATCTTCAGTCTTTGAAGTGTCACTGTGCAGATGATGATCACTGGGGAATTGTACTCTCATCTCATTACTGACATTATGAATTGCATGTCACCGTGTGTGTTTGTGTGTGTTTGCATGATTGTTTGAGTGAGTGTGCGTGCCTTCATGTTCAGATGTGCATTTGAGAATTACCGTTGATGCATTCTTGTCATTAAGTGTCACTCTGATCGTGTTTGAGCGGCCTGTCACAGCCAAGGAATATTTAGTTTTGAGTGATGTATTGTACTGTGCTGTGGTTAACATGGTGTCATTGGCTGGTGGCTCGTATACTGTTTGTTCACTTCATTTGATTGACGGCAGAGGAAACCACGATACGACTGCCTTTTTGTTTTTAAATGTTTTCATCTAGATGCAGAAACTATTCAAAATATCTCCTCATTCAGTTTGCATCCACATATATTGCTAAATTGCCAAATAAAACTTCAGAATAAAAGAGCAAAAGTTGCTTTATGTGCTTAATGAAAATGAGGAGTGACATGTGTGACCATAAAGCAGGAGGTTCTGGTAATTGCAAGATGATTGTAAGAAAAAATGTTTACAGATGAAAGATTCTCAATAATGTAATGTTATGAGTTGAGTTTGTAGTTTGTGTTAGATTCAATTATCATGAAAAATACCATAATATGTAATATTCTATTTAATATTTTACTGGTCCCCCCTATATTGCAGGTAAGCACAGTATGCATATCAGTTAGGAGTTTTTACAATTTTTAGGCTATACAGGGTGTCGTGGAATTACTTTTCTATATATGTTATTTCTCCAAAGGCAGGGTAAGATCAAAAATATTCTTTCAGATACCATAAATACAACAAGCAGCAAGCCAGCTTTATCGCTTCTCATAAAGTGAAACTGTCACAAAGCCTTCCCTTGAGATGTAAACAGAGCTCAGGTGTACATTATTGCCAGTCTTGGCTCATATATTTTCCGTGTACTGAGTGATTTGAAGATTGCACATTTTATGCAAATCCTAATCTAGGAAAGTCCTTATGTAGGCAACACTTTATTAAACTTTCTCTCTATCTGCTTTGAGGGTGCTCATCGCTATTAACTTGAGAGGAGGTAATTATGTTCTCCACTGAAGCATTAGCGGTGAAAGAACAGTGTACACCGTGCTGTCTGCAATATGATTGCATTTCATCCTTTCTGTTCTACAAATCTTTATATAGCAAAGAACATAATGAGCAAACATAATTTCTGTGTTTATGGAAAACATCAACAAATATTTGTTTCTCAGCTGTTCTTGCACAATTTCCAATCCCCTACTTAATTCATAGTCTTAATTGTTACCTTAAAGCAAAGATTTTCCCTATAGGAGAGCATTTCTTGTGCAGACTTAAAGGTCCCCCTCTCACCACCAGCTAATGCAGTTATTTAGCAATAGTGACATAAATCCTCAGTTGCTTCCATTCAATGGGGCTGAAAGCACCCCTACAGGTCTCACATGGTCAAGTTGTTGTGCCTCTGTGCTACCTGTACAGGTTGACCTGACAAAATGATTTGCCCCCCCCCACCCCCACACACACAAAGCTTTCATTTTTTTGAAGATTAAATCACACTGTACCATACTGTCCGCTTGATCTTTACTGTGTAGTCATCAATCTCCCTTTAAAATGTTGCTAGATCCCGATTTGTGCACCGTAGTGTGTGACCACTGCAAACCAGTGAGAAGCACAGAGATAAAAAAAAAAAAAAAAAAAAGGAAATAAAGAAATCGCTGTATTAATCAAATCCAAATCACCACATCCACATAGGAGCTCATTACTCATTGTGAGAAATGTCTCGAGAAAATATGTTTTGAAATCATGAAGTTGGCCCTATTGACCCCAACAGAACACGTCTGTAGCTCTTATGTCTCCCTCCGGTCTGGCTAGAGGAGAAGTATATCCAGAGTTAAATATAAGGTTAATGTGTGGGGTGAGCTACCAGGATAATTAGTCCAGTTAGAATCAAATTGATTGTCCCCCCCGCACTCAACCTTATATTGAGGGCATTTAGAAGAAAGTGGAAGGGGTGGGGGGACAAAAAAAGGTGAGCGGAGAAAGACGTAGGGCAATAAAGTGTAAAAGGTCCTACTGTCTGCTATTGCGGGTGCTCTCTTCCTCAGTAACTTGTTGCATGTCAAGCAGTTGGCCATTTAGAGCTGAATGATCCCAATTGAAGATGCACTGGCCTTTGTGGACTGTTAGCAGATGCAACCCTTTTTTTTTTAATTTGTCCTCAAGGCCACCAGTCTTTTATGGTATTCTTCCAAGAAAAGAGAGCTGGAATAGACAGAAGAAAAGAAAGAGCAAAGATAAGAAAGAAAGTGTTTAGGGTGCTAAACACGGAGAAGACTCAAGAACAAGTGGGGTGACATTGGCTTCTAATGCCAGCGGGGTAAAAGAGCCTGTCACTGTGTGTGAGAGGTGATCAGTTAGTTAGTGATCAGATATTAAACCTATAGAGTGAATGGGCGAACTTGGTGAACTCTTTGGTGAAGAACATCGACCCTTTGAAACTTTCTGTCCCTCGTTCACCCCCTCCCTCCGAGTTGGAACTTCCTATGGACGTGTTTATTCATGTGACAGTTTTTTTTTGTTAGTGTTTTGTCTCACAGTCGCTGCTTATGTCCCCTGTGCCCCCCCTCCTCCCCCACCCTCCACCCTCTCCCCACCTCCAGGGAGGCTGGCGCAGAAAACTGGGGCACAGAAGGCTGCCAAACGCTCACGTCAACCACTGTCCACACCAAATGCCTGTGCAGCAGGATATCCACCTACGCTGTGTTAGCGCAGCAAGCTAAAGACATGGTGAGTCACTATTGCATAGCCTGATGTACTCTGTGGGACTTTGGGGCTAACAAGGCAACTACCACCAGGGGCCAGGTCAGTGATCTGATGAGTTAACCGTAGTATAAATTTAGAGGGCATCACTTGGATTTTTACTGTAAAATACAACAGAGTGTTATGGCTGTCATTTACTGTCTTTATAGAGAGATTTGGATGGATGATGCTGGTGTGACTGGTAAAATCTGAATGTAAAGTGTCTTACTTCGTAACAAGCATCTCTCCTTGCACCGCTGACAAGAAGAAAATGGGTGCAAACAGTGCCGACAGTGTGTAACATTGTGCTGTGATCACTGTGCTTGTCTGATTACGCGTTGATCGGCTGTCACTCTCCACGACGTGCAAGTTTTTTCTTCCGCCTAAACTTAGCAGAGGTCAGGTTATTCAGCGAGCTGCTTCCATGTGATGGGAGAGGGAAGATGCGTCAAGAAAAAAGAAAGAGATGTTATTGTGTCTGTGTGTGATTTTGCCTGCAGCACGCAACCTGCGCTACTATAAATAGTTCACGTGGCTTGCAGTGTGTGGTTGACATGATTAAAGAAGGCTTTTTAGCAATTTAGGGTAACTCTGTTCTAGTGCATTGACCCCTCCTCTGTGGGCTAATGGACATCCAAAAACCTGACAGCTCTTCGTTTACCTTCCTCTCACAGCCACCTAATTTATTAATTGTATAACATCCCACAATGTCACCCCCTTTATTTCACACCTTCCCTCCATATACACCTAACCCAATTTATTATTTATACCTACTTTCTTGCTCCCTTTTTTCTTCTTAGCCATATTTTCATTGATTTGTCTTCTTATCAGCTTCCCTTTTCCTCCTCCGTAGGGCCCTGCTTTTGTCACTTCTTTCAGCCTCCTTTTCACCTTGTTAACACTTACAGTTGTTTTTCTCACTTTATGCCACAGCTCCTTGTCTGCTGTGGTCACAAAATGTTCCCTTTAGGTTTGGCTGTTAATTTGTCTCCTTGCACCTACAGTTATGCCTACGGGGACTCTGATTACATTAAATAATCAGGGAGTGTAAGGGGGATGAAGGAGTTTGACTAAATTTGTTGTTACTCACAAGAATCTATGGGAGTTTGTTCTTGTGACTTTCTCTTTCAATAATGGAAGATTTTGGGAAGGAAATGTTCAATCAAACATAAAAGGCAGCCTGTTTTCATCTGGCAGGGAGAATGAGAGACAAAGACAGAGAGATTGAAAGAACGTGTTGTTTGCGATAAGTAATAATGCATTAACAACCAGTGTAGCAGAGATAAAGAGCTGGGCTAATGCAAACATCTATTCCTGTGTAGTCCTTTCAGAGTAAAACATATAGCACCCACTGGTGCTGTGCATTTGAGCTTCGCTGTTCCAAAGCACATTAATGTTGTAAGGCTTGTCTGAGCTCTTCACACAGATATGAAAAAACGCATTTTATAGGTGGCATTGTGGCTTGGCTAGCACTGCTACATTACAGCTTGTTATTCAAAGTTCTCTTCATGTCATTATAGTTATTTTTTTTTCTGACGTCTGTGTGTTGTCCCATGTTCCAGAGACGCACTACCAAGTAATTTGGTCCAGAGTCTAAACTGCATATAGAGTAGCTATGTAAGAAGTGTAAGAATAAAACACTTTTGTTGCATGGCAACAAAAACAAAAACAAAACATGGCATCGTAGTTGCGAAATATATCCAGAATCCAAAAGTGAATTTATCTAAGCGGCAGGCGATATTATTAGATTTTTTATTTTGATTGGTTCGGAAGTATTTGAACAGTAAATGTGCAAGACACACGCACATCTTTCCTTTCGAGGCAGAGTCCAAGAACAGATCCGCACACAACAGGGCTATATTGGAATTGTAAAGGTTCCACAATGTAAAGAGATCACGCTGAGAGGAGCCGTCCAAGAGGCAGCTGTGTTGAATATTCACTCGGAAGTCGTTTAATCTATCGAAACTCGAGTAAGTTTAATTGCACATTGCTTGTGTCACTAGTGGCACAGCGGGGGGGCTCTCCTTCTGCCAAGTGTGCTGAACATGCTGAAAAGCTAAATCATAAAAAAAAAACCTCTCAATATTGAGTTGGCTCATAAGTCTACGGATCTCTACACCGCATTCTAGGAGCTATTATATTATTCGCCCATCCTCTTCCCCCCTCTGCTCCCCCTTCTTTTTTATTAAGTGTAAAGAGGGTCAAAACAAGGTGATGGCCTTCAGGTGAGTAACTGCAGTTATTCATTATTTTGTCCCTCAAAGCTTGAATTACTTCACAGGGGTCCAGAACCCATTACAGAACTCAGGGAAACATTAACTGCCATTATATGGAAAAACACAGTGGCTTTGACCTATAAGCTGAATGGGTCAATCCTGTCACTATTTCTGGTTGCTGTGACTCCTCTTCCAACTGAACAATATTGGCTTTTCCCCTCGCCACAGCAAGCAGGTTGGCCATGTTGAGTGAAAGAGGACTAGGAGGGAAAGCACATTGACTCTTTTTGACATTTGTTACATCTGTGGAGAGTATGTTAGTCATTAGTGAGTCCCCATTCTTCCCCCGGTACCACCATTAGACCTAGCGCTGAGGACCGGAAGCTATGGGTCAGTTTGTCTGTGTCCATGGCTCTCAGTTGGGCATGCACTTCGTTGCTTTAGGCTCCTCCAGAGTTAGCTTTTTATTCCTACAGAGATTGGCTTCTATTAAAGAGCAGAGGAAACGGATCAAATTTAGTAACACATTAAAAAAAAACATCCAGGTATGCAAACACAGACTAACTAAAGCATGGATTTATGCGCCCTCACACACACACACACACTGGCTTGCAAACATACAGGTCTGCATGCACAAAAATGCATACGTAGACACTCAAACACACATTCACATGCTGTGTCCAGGCTGTGTGGCTGTTGGAGCAGAGCTGAGTATCAGCAGCCCAGCTCTGACAGCTTATCCTGGGCCACGGCGCTAGGGACAAGGGGGGCTGAGGATTAACCTCCATGTTTAATAGAAAAGGGAGGGAGGGAGAGGGAGAGGGAGAGAAAGAGATGGAGGGATTTAGAAGCAGTGCTGCCATTACAGGCCGTTTACAGTGGAGCAAGGGATAGCCAGTTAATCCTGTTTACTTTCTATAGCCTCTGAGATTTCCATGTGTATGTGTGTGTTTTATGCTGTGTGTGTGCGTGCATGTGTGTGTGTGCACGTGTGTGTGTGTGTGTGTGTGTGTGTGTGTGTCTGCAGAGAGACCTTCACTATCAGACACAAGACAGAGGTTGTTACTTTAGAGAAACAGAGGAGAGCGAGGGAGAAAGAGGAGTTGATTGAGTGAGGTCATGAAGCCATACAATAAACCAAGCCACTTAATTCCCAAAATGAGTGCACTGGGAACACAAACCCTACGGATATGTCTGGACTCATTGCCTTCACAGTACTCACAGGGATCATGGGATTTGGAGTTGAAGGAGGTATTGGCTTTATAAAAGTCAGTTTAACATTTTGTGCCACAAGTTAATCAAGTGAGTTATACCTCCTCGCTTCAGTTTTGTCAGCACATAAAGCTGCCGTGTGTTGACATGGAAATTAATTACAGTTCTCAACTGCCACTCGCGGACTTGTTTCATGCAGTCGGATTCATGGCTTGTGCTTGCCTGAGCAGGTAACCAGAAATGCGAGTGAAAAGGTCAGTGGTTCAAACAGCACCTGAGACCTTGATCTAGTCAGTGTGGATGGCTAGGCAAACAAACACACACACACACACACACACACGCTCAGAGAAGAGGGGATGCCGTCTGCGTTTCCGTAACTCATTTATAAGCCAATTACTGTATCAAAGCAATTTTCTCAAAAGAGCAATATGCGAAGTGATCTCCGCTTCTGCTGCAAAGGATTTCTCACAGCTTCTTTTACCTGCCAGACTAACAGCTTCTGGCCCAATCGTTCTCATGAAATGATTAGGTCTACTTGAGATGAATTGAGTCTGTTTCCTTCGCCGTCATTAGTACTCACTGGCACCTAATCAGAATACAAAAATCCCACAGCTGAGTTTATTATTTAGACTATTAATGGCCAAAGCCTGGTTTTGACTGTGGAAGGACGATATGGATGATTGAGGCACTACAAGATGGTGGCTCACATTTTAACTTATTATAACGTGGAGACTGTAAAGAAAGATAAACAAGGCCTGCCCTAGATGAGGCAAGACTGCAAGGTTATAGTATGCTAATATCCTGCACTTGTCAACCGCAATTAAAGTATGAGGGTTGCTGAAATTTATGAGGACTGCACGGAATTGCATTAGAAACTTTGGATCCCTTATTGCGCGAACTGAAGGTTATTTGGTGACAAGGGATGATGAGGATGTAAACAGGTGAAGTAGCTGTGTTTCTCTGGCTGAGGGAGCATAATGGCCGAGCATTGGTGTGGTGAGGACAGAATTACTTGGTAATTGGATATTTTGAATGCTGAGTAGAAAGTGTTGTTTTGGCTTGTTTTGGTTTGTGATGCCAAGGGTCCCAATTATCAGTTTCAAGTAGGATGGAAAGTACAGTTGGAGTGGAGTCTTTTGACTCTGATTTCAATTTGGGGTTTTTTTTTTTGTTATGTGAAATACAAATTTTGTCCAAAACATACAGACGAGGGAAATATTCCCTTCTGGTAACCTCATGATTAAAAATTGATAATATTTGTGTGAACCAGCAAGGCCTGTTATAGTGTTTCTATGAAGATGTTTTGATACTAGCCCTGAAGAAAAAGGTTATCTTGGTACAACTGGTCTTGTTTTGTAGCTTATACTCGCTTCAGCAAGCAGTACAAACTTTAAATAGTATGTAAAAAAAAAAAAGAAGCACTGGGGATCCGGCCAGCACTTGATATGATGACTTTACATTTTAAGTCACTATGTCAGCCCTCCAGGTTGTCATACACTGACAGGAGACTTATAGTTTGTCTTGAAGCCACTGAAGCCAGAGCCTGTCAGGTTGATCCCTGAGGGTCTGCTGAATTGATTCAGTTAAAGCATATCGCAGGCAATATTTCCCTGCTGCAATGACAGCAAAACAGGCAACTAAATCGCAGGAACACTAGATTAGCAAGATGTACAGTTTTATGTCTCTGCAGAGACAATATGGAGACAGAAGGAGTATATGACTGCTGAAGGTATATACCTTGAATTTTGAAAATGCCTATCTGTCAAGAATTATTCAGCATATCACACGCGGAATAGCAATTTCACAGCTCACAAGGACCATGAGACACAATATTTAAAAAAAAATGCCATATTAGATAAATGATAATGCCAGTATCATTAATCTAACACCAACAAATGTATGAACTAAAAGTAGATAGCTGTCTTGTAGTGTATTTAGATTTGGAAAATGATGAATGTAGGTCCAATATCCACGCTTCTTTTATGCTCTATTTTTGGTTTCCACCAAATCCTGAGGGCAATATGTGGCACTTCAGCTGCCACATTTTCCACCAGCTACTTGCCGATCTTCTCTGTCTTTTGACAAAAAAAGTAAAGTTGTAAAACCAAAACAATGAACTGAAATGCTCCATAGAGCTAAGAGCAAATCCTTTCACACTCTTTGTTAAAATAGATTCCAGCAGCTTTAAGTAGTTTTCAATCTGTCCAGCGCTTCTGCAAAACTAATGACATTCCCATCGGCCTTAGCTGCACTTTGTGTGCAGTGCTACTTAGCAAATTGTTAGCATGCTAACACGCACTACAAATGCGCTGAACTACATCAGCAGAGCGGTAACGGATATACAAGGATGCACTGTAAATTTCCACGTTCTCCCGGCTTCAGAGAGGGTGGTGGAACAGTTAATGGAAAAGACGTAGGAAGGTACAAGATGGACATGGACTGCTGGGGAGTGAGTAAAAACTAAAAGGTATGGAGGAAGTGGGGGGAAGAATGGGAGATGTAGAGGGGGAGAGAGAGGGAGGATAGGTGGGAGTGGAGGGAGGAGTGTCAGTGAGAGGAGATAAGTAGGTTAAACTTCCTGAGCTGAAAATAGCTATCTTCTCCATCACATGGTAGCCAAGCTGCCCAGGGGAGCCCGGCCATATACAGCAGAGCTTCAGCACACTCACACTTTCTGATCTGTTGTGTCTCTCTGTGCTTTTTCCTCTCTTCTCACAAACCACTACACACAAGCACATATCCCCCTCCAACTGCACCATAATATCACTATATCTATTTAGAGCGGGGCGTTTGTGTGACACCGTAGCCTCGGGACTGATGAGTTGTTTTTGTGTGTCTGTTTGCGTGGGTGTTTCCTTTCTTTCCGTTTCCTCCTTTGTGGCGTCCTGCGGTGAAATTAGACGCTTAATCTCATCACGCGCACATAATCTAAAAGTGCCACTTAAGGGAACACTGTTTGACAAATTGTCACAATGAAGAGCTGAGGGACAATTTGTGGATGTATATTGAGTAAATTACAAGTAAGAGTTTAATTTATTCCATTATTTGTGTGGTTCAAGACAAAGTGAAAGAGACAAGGAAACCCAATACGCTTGTGCAAGTGTGTGTGTGTGCATGTGTGTGTGAGGGAGAGAGAGAGTTGGTTCTTGTCATTCCCCACACATCCTCCATCTTTGATCTATCAGACCTCAAAAAACCACAAATGCCCGTGTATCCTTTGACCTTCCTCTCCACATTATATCAAACATTCCGAGCCTCTGTTGTCTCTCACTCTCCTCCAAGGCCTTTTCCTTTTTTCCTGAAGCAGATGCTTGTCATATCCCCTCTTGCTCTATTTTGTGGGTCTCTCCTTTCTTATGAGGTGGGTTTGATTATGTGTCACCGCCGTTCTCCTTTCAGTGTGTGCGCGGGCGTGTGTGTGTGTGTATGCGTGTGCTGTATTGGTATTCCAGCCTATTCCACTTTCCTCTGGAGAAATTGGCTTCCTTTGATGGGCCCGGGAAAACCACTAAAAGGGAAGCTTTGACTCTCGCTTGTTTTTCTTGTCTCCCTATGTATTTCCTCCTCCTCCTCCTACTCATTGCTTTCGCTTAGTTGTCCTTAACTCTCCCCACTCCATGTCTCTCTGAATTCCTCACCTACTCCTTCTTTTCAGTTTCTGTTCCAAAGTCCTCTCTCTTGCTTTACTCTCCTGCCTTCAGCTCATCTTGAATAGACACACACACATTCACGCAGCTTAAACACTGACTTTCAATTACTTGGCACGTCCGCCTGAACGTGCCTTCGTGTGAGAGTATGTACTTTATTTGTAGTAACAGACACCTTGTGCAGTGTGTGTGTGTGTGTGTACAGTGATAAATCTTTGTGATGAAAGGGAAGGCTAGCCACTCTAGGAGGTAAATTGAGGTAAATTGTGTGATAGAGAACTTAAAAGCCGGCCAAACATTAAGCCCATTTGGGACATGGCGGGGCGTCTGCTCTCCATGCAGCTTCATTTGTCTGTTCCTCATCCTTTCAAAGGCACACCTCAGGAGAGAGGCAAAGTGGTGGTGCACTGTACATCATGACCTAAATCACTTAATTATGTGCTGTGGTCTGGTGCTTTTACCCTTGTACACGTGAAATTATACAACGGACGTAAATACGGGCTCCTAGTCCCTTGGTTGGCAGCTGGGTGGTTACCTGAATTAGGCTTCATGTCTTAGAGTAAATAACAATACATCCCTTAACGAACAGCAACTTTCAGAATAGTGTAATTATGTGTTATTATCCAGTTCCAACTGATGGACTTTTGTGATTTTAATCAAAGGTAATCACATGTAATTAGCAGGCTATAATTAAAATGGTCTACCACAGGGATTATAACTAAGGAAGTGCAAGAGGTAGTAGTCAATCAGTCAGAAACAAAAAAAGTCATACGCAATCGTTTCAAATGCATCAGTGGACGGTTTATTGCATTTCACTGTTGCTAGAATCTTTTTCCTCTGAAAGTTCAACATGACGCTATAGCGTAGTAGAATTTAGTTTATTTGGTAGCCTCAGCCTCTGACAGTCATATTCATCTGTCTTTGCAATCGAAAAGAGCCAAATCTACTGTCCAAGAGGGTTAGAGGTCTGTAGTAGCATTGCTGTAAGCCAGTAGAAACTCCATAGCAACCAAAAAGGGACTGTACAAATGCATGCAAAGCTACGATGTGTCTGATCCACGTAAAACACTATGAAGCAAGGTTACAAAGCCAAAATCTATTTAGTTTTTCTGGTAAAATAAAATAAGATTTTGTTAGGGTTTGTCGAGCAAAGCACATGGCTGGGTTAATGCCTTGCAGTGATTATTGACAATCCATTTTGCTCTCTCTGTCCCTCCGTTTCACTCTCTTCAGAACATGGGTCCCACCAGCATTCCCTCTGTGCCCCTCATGGTGGGCTGTGGGGTCTCCTGCACGGCTCTTCTCATCCTGCTGCTAATCTACGCTGCCTTCTGGAGGTACGTGCACACACACACACACACACACACATACTTGACGGCGTCGTGCCTGTCTCTGTACTCACATATCCACTGTGCGGACTGTGGTTATTTTACCCACTATTTGGGCTCCTACCAATACACAGCAATACAAAAAGCATGTGTCCTCTGCTGTGCCAAAACTCTAATGAAGCCTAGTAAGGAACAAATGATTTAACTACAGCAGGGGGGATGATGATTTTGGTACCTCACATGACAGATGGCAAAATCAAGCTAATGACTCTGCAAAAAAAAAAAAAAAAAGATGCTGTTCAGTCCATCAATCTGTCATTGATACTTACTGTATCTCATATGCCTGTCGCCTCTCTCTGTCACTCTCTCTGCTCTGTAGGTATATACGCTCGGAGAGGTCCATCATCTTGGTGAATTTTTGCCTCTCCATCTTAGCCTCCAATTTATTGATTTTGGTGGGACAATCACAAACGCTCAGCAAGGTGAGGCATTGTGCACGGAGAAACACATAAAGAAAATTTTATTCGCACACAGTGGAACTGAATTTCCACAGTAAACCCAGTCAACACATTTTTGATGCCAGTAATAGTGTTCTTGACCAACCCCTTTTAAAACGGAAGAAGAAGCGAAAGTGTTAAAAAAAAATAGCTGGGATCAACAAGGTTCATACAGTAGAATTCTCAAAGTAGCATGCTGGCATTTTTGGCAAACAGCACCTTGACTACTCTGACTAAGCAAGACTGCACTGTGTTGTGGTCGGTATCGATCAAAATGAGAAACCAAGCAAAGCCAGACTGGACTCCTGTTCTTTTTAAATATGTGCTTTATCAGACTCCCTTTTTCACCTTGTCCTCTTTGTTTTGTTATAGTTTCATTTTTCTCTGCTGACTAGTTCTAAGAAATGATGTATCATGACACCACTCACAAAACTACCTTTTTTTTTTTTGTACTGTTTTGTAAAACATCACCAATGGTTTAATCTCTGTCAATGTCCTTGACTTTTCTCTGTAGGGCCTCTGTACTGTGACTGCTGCTTTCTTGCATTTCTTCTTCTTGGCGTCCTTCTGCTGGGTGCTGACAGAGGCATGGCAGTCCTACCTGGCCGTCATTGGCAAAATGAGGTCACGGCTCATTCGCAAGCGTTTTCTGTGCCTCGGCTGGGGTGAGCACCCACAATGTCACACCTCAACACACACACACACACACACACACACACACACACACACACACACACACACACACACCACTACTGTCTGGTTTTGATTTAGTTGTTGTTTTGTGGCCTGGACACACCAGAGAGTGTCACAACAAAATGTATGTGTGCCTATGTGAAATATTTACAGCTCTAGAGGTTCAGTTACATAGGGACTACTTTCTACAGCAACAATCTAATCTCATCAGCCGAGACATGCTAGCACTAGTCAGTCACAATAGTTCCCAGGGCTTTTTTTTTGTCTTTTCTTTATATTTTCTCTATACGCCATTTGACTCCCCTTTTGCTTTACTGAGTAGGGAAAAAACTCCCCGAGCTAACAAGCTTGCCAACTAGTTAACAACTAGCAACGAGCTCCCTCAGAGGTCGGCACTGTCAATATGGCTGCTGTCATTTCATCACTAGCTTCTATTTGTGGGTTCTATAAAATTCAAAGATTCATGTTTCTCAAGAAAAGTTGTTGTCAAGTTTTAGTTCAGTTTTAGCCAACAAAAGTTTAGTGAAGGTATCATAAGTGCAGCTGTTGTAGCTCATTTGGCATTACTGGAGGTACTGCTGTGCTCTCTACTGCGGAGCAGATACCACAGTCACTCTCTTACGCTCACTAAACCAAGACAAACAACGTTAACATTTGTTAGCATTAACACAGAAAATTCCATTTTGCTAACATCTAGGAGAAGATGTATCTTCAAAATGATCTTTTAAAGAAAATATCTTTTTTGGTGAGGGAAGATATTCGTTTGGAGCATACTGTGTGTGATTCTGAAGGTGCATCCAGGTTGTTGAATAACTTTGTTTAAAAAGTAATGAGTTAATTTGTCTCCTTTCACTTTTAGATGAAGTTATAGTTTTGTTTTACAAATGTTACTTTTTATTGAGTTTTACTCATGTTTTTGCTATGTTTTATATTATTATTATTATATTATTATATTATTATATATTATATTTATATTTTTGGCCTAGTTTTAACACCGCATGACTGTACATTCCTGTGCATGCAAAATGCATATAATGCACAAGCACAGTGACCTCGTTATTTTTGTCTGGCAACAACCTTCATAAGCATCAACATCTTCGGTATATTGCCGATGTGATTTTCCAGAAATTACATCAGTTGATCATTTGTACCAGTGCATTGTGTGTTAATGGCTTAAATTTCTGTAGTTACAGCATTTTGAAAGAGACTATTTAGTATCTTAGTGGCATTCACTATATCACTTAACTATGCTAACTATGCTTGCTAATGTAAGTTTTCTTCTGTTTATATAAACTGTCCTTCTGTGCCAGAGGATTTTCATCACACCAAATGAAGGCGCTTTCCCGAATTGAATGCTGATTGAACCACTGTTGTGTGACATGAATTAGTGATGGAGAGCAGCAAGACATGCATTTTTTTACATGGAAATAAAACAGATTACTATGTTGTAGTGCTTAAGTTGTTTTCTGCATTACGCCTAATAACGTTAATTTGCTCTATCTCAATTTTCTTTGTCTTATACCATCGTTTGCTGCTTCAAGGACTCGATTTCCCAAAAGACATTCATTACAGTTTCTGATATAATCTAACCTAATGCAGCCAAAGCTAGACATTCCTTTTAAATGCATGCACACTCATAAAGCGTGCCACAGTATTCATTCAGAGTAAAGATAACTCTACTCATTCACCCTCCGTGTTACTCTATTATGCTGTCCTCTCGTGTACTACAACCTGATGCAACAGGCGCCAGTGATGTTAGGGGATAATCAAAACATATGATAACATCTGCATAGCACTGGCAAGATGCTTTGAGATAGCACTAGAAATTACAACTGCAACACCTCCCCCACGATCACCACACACACACACACACACACACCGTCTGTTCATTTCACTTGATATTGATCCCACCAGTCTAATCTGCCAAGTCACTGATGCCCTTACCTGATACAGAGCAGGGAGAATGCATAGGTGGTTGTACAGTCACAGATCGAGAGAGATACAGACACAGTGCGTGTGTGTGTGTGTGTGTGTGTGTGCGTGTGTGTGTGTGTGTGTGTGTTAGATATGCAATGGAAGCTATAGAATTATCCAATACACTTGCAAATGCACATGAAATGCATTAAACAGTCGAGCAAGAGTGGAGGAGATCAAACAGCTTATCCTCCTCAGGTCCATTTCTCAATTTTCTCCCCAAATTATGTGATTGAAATCAGTTGCCATGGAAACAGGAGATTTGGGGTGTGACTGGATCTGCAAGGTTAGCTGCAGCTGAGTGTGCAAACATAATGTATAGGTGTGTGTTTAACCAATTATTTGTAGGTAAATGCTGGATTGATTGTTGTTGTCTAATTGAAACGTTGCACGTGCCGCTTAGTGGACCGGCCTGGCCCCGCCATCTTATTCGTTAATGTTAATGTGACTTTTTCTAATTGCTTTTCATTTGCAGCCATAATCACTGCTTTGTTAATTACATGAATATTTCAGAGCCAAGCTCATTACGGGGCCAGCATATTTCCTTCTTTTTTTCTGGCACACGCTCAGTGACACTCAGTCTCACTCTCCTTCCTTTCTCATTTACTCACACACACACACACACACACACACACCAACATGCAGACACATGCAAATCTTTTGATTTAGCTAATTAATGCATGACTTATTGACCACTCCAAGCTATACCTCACATGCTTATTTTTTTCTCTTTTAGTCTCTCAAAGTCATGCGCATCCACGCGCAGGCATGCTGCATGCGTGCGTCTCCTGTGGCACTAATGATGTACACAACATGTCAATACAACAAGAGTGACCTGAAATGCTAAATCAGAGCTTCCGTTTCTGCAGAGAACTGGGATCTTAGCCCAGTTTTCATGCCTGTGGCTAGACCTTTGTGTGAGGGAGCACATGCAGAGCACTCAGGCTTACCTACACAGCACTTAGTCAGTTTCAATCACATATGCGAATGTTACGTGCTATTGCATGGCTGCTTAGCATTTAAATGCGAAGAGCCGTATGGGGTCGTTCAAACCGGGGAATCTTACTTTGCCGACATGCTCCATCGTTCCCATTAAGGCTTCCTTTTATCCTTTGTCTCACCCTTTTGATCTTTGTCTCTCTGTTTGTCTGCAGGTCTTCCAGCCCTAGTTGTAGCAGTATCGGTGGGTTTCACCAGAGCAAGAGGTTACGGCACAGCCAGCTAGTGAGTACCGCTTACCCCCCGCCCTATGCCTCACACCAAACACGACTAGATGATTAAGGGATATCATGACTTAATCATCAGTTTTTACATCTGATTAGTGTTTTGATGTGCTGGAGGCACAGCACCTCACCATTCAGTGCATACCCGAATGTTCCCATTGCTGCTTGATGAAGCATTGTATCCGAGAATTTAAAAGAATAATAAAAGAATGAAAGAGTTTATTGTCCCTTTTTTCCTCGGAGGCTTCAAGCTAAGGTCTGTTTCATGAATTTGTATTTGTTTACAATTTTATTTTATAACTTACCTGAGGTGGTCATTCATTCAGTGGCGGCGCTGCTATAAACAGCTGAAAATACAGTATCAACTCATTTTTCACATTATTCGACTCAACAAAACAGTCAGTTTTTCTCCAGTCCATCTATCCGTCCCATTTGTATGCTTGCTCATTCCTATTCTGGGTCCAAGGGGGACTGAAGCCCGTCCCAGCGTGCACTTGGTGAAATGCAGCACACATCTCAGTTGTTCGTTGAATGGGCACAAGACAATGTTGTTGATGCCAGCTGCATTATTAGTAGTATTTCTCTGTAACTTTAAATATTCATGACTCAAGTTTGAAAAAAGCTTCTCCAGAACTGTTAATCTCATTGATGTAACAAGATTATCCACTTTACATGTCAGGAGTGATATTCAAGACCTCCCAGCAGAAATATCTAAAGATTGCTTTGGGTGTTTCTCTACTTTGCTTGCTGTGGAGCAGAACATCTAAAAAAGCACTATTGACAAATACTGTTGGGCTCTGTCATCCAGTCAGTAGCTGATTAATGGAAAACACATCTTAAAAGATGTTTCCAAATTGATTTCATCTTACTTTACTTAACATCTCATTAATACGATGACGGCATGTCAGCTTTTGGGCCGTGTGTTTTTCCTTTTTTCCTTTTTATTGAGCAGCAATTAAGACAACAGAGGGGTTTCGGTATGCTCTGATGACATCACTGGAGGACACATTTAAGCTCATTATGTCGCAATAGCTTTCACACTAAATGGAAATTTACAGTTTGAGGATACGTTTTAGGTAATGTACATAACACATTAGCTCAACACTAAGGGCAATATTTGCAGAAATTGGCCCAATGAAATGAAATGCTTCATCCCTCAATTAGGAAATTAAAGTAAATCTGATCCTTAATTGGTTGTGTACTTGTTATGGTTTAGTACTTGACACTGACAGCAAGTGAAGTGTGAGACCTGAATGTAGTTAAGTGACATTTTACACCCCAGTAAATCTGTGATTTTGCTGTGTTTTGCACTTAAAACACTTCTTTCTCTTTAGTTGCTGGTTGTCCCTGGAGGGCGGTCTGCTTTATGCCTTCGTCGGGCCTGCTGCTGTCATTGTATTGGTGAGTCTGTCCAACACACTCAGTCTTGACGACATTGCCTCACTTTCAGAGAAACCGGCTTCCATCTCTCACTGGTCACATTGCATCACTCTACAAATATTTCGCCAAGTTAGCCGCCAAGCCAGGAGCATTAAAGGAGCTGCCTCAGAGGATTTTCCTTTTCCCCTCACTCCCACGTGCCCATTTGAGCATACACACCCGGGGTGTCCACGACAAAATGATGAGATGAGCGCTTTGATCGTTGAGTTTAAAATGTCAGCGCAGACAAACTAAAACATATTCCAGCAGACGGGAAGCTTTTCTTCCCGGCAATACAACACATGCATGGACCGACTTCTAGGCCAGCAGCCAAATATCTCACTCTTATGTGTACTTTCAAAGTATGAGTCACTGTAGCCAATGTATGTAAGGCAAAATTTTATTTGAAAACTTCTTTTAAGACGCAAATATTTGTGACTAACTGTTTGCACCATAATAATTATGCTGTGTCAATTGTTTGCTCTTGCCAAATTGCTATGAAACAAATATTTGTCTACACGAGGAGATATAGCTCTATATTGTTCTACAGCAAAATTAAATGCAGTGATTGCATCTCAGTGGTGTTTTAATCATCTCTAGTTGTGTGCTGCTATATGAGGCTGTTTCTAGGATTAGCTAATTTCTCCTAAATGAATCCCTGGATGGATATTTCCACCACTAAGCTTAATAAGGCTGGATAGGGTACTAAACTCTAGGTTGGTAATTGCTGCCATTGTTATTGTTATTGCGCTGCGTTTGTGTTACTGCTCATGCAGTAGGATTTTCTCCTCTTGTTGCTTGCACACTTAATGCGTAGTACATGACAGAAAAGGCCTGTGGATCAGACTCACAGGTGTGCAGAATGATATGCATGTTTTTGAAGTAAATTCCTGACATGAAAGTGGTGAGTTGAGAGTTTTTTTTTTTCTTCCCTTGGGACACAAGGGAATGTGGGATTATATGTGCAGAATATTCATGATAATGTGGTAGCTTCCATGCCAGTATTATTTAAAGGGTATGTAGTCAGAAAACACTCAGGTAGGTACTTTATGTAACAAAATCTAAGGTACATAAATGTATGAAAGTCACTCTTTATAATAACAGACATCAATAGGCATTCAGGGTGACTATGTGAAAGAGCTCAGAGATCACAGCCACCGTGTGAAATCAAAGGACAGTTACGCTGCGTGTCAGTGGCTGGTGGTTCTTGGAATGTCTCCGACTTTCCACCATATCGATGTACACTCCACACCCCAGCTGCTATGTAATGGTCTCCGGCCCCCCGGTGTTGTTGCTGGGGCCCCACTCTAACAAACAGCTGTAATGAGAGTGGGACGTCAGGCAGAGAAACACAGACCTTCCCACAGGACTCTTCTCTAATTAATGAACCTGGCCTTGGGCAAATAGCAGAGCAGGATGATGCTGACTCAAAGAGCCTGGGCCAGACATGACTGGCATGACAATTGTGCTCTCTGGCACAATCTGGCACATCGTGGGGAGTTGTCAGCAGCAACACACACACACACGCAGAAGGAGATCAGAGAGAGGGAGTTTTTAGCAAATTGTAAAAGCTGCCAGATGTACCGTACAAGTTGCAAAGAAATAGGCTTCAAGTGGAAATCCAGTTTCTGCAAAAGCTGCAGAAATTCAACTGACCACATGAGAGTCAGACTTTAACAGCTCAAGTACTCAGCTCTGTCCTTAAGATTGCAAGCAACCCTGCATTGAATCCTCTGCCTAATCACAAGCAGGTCTTGGTGAAAGATGAAGAAAGGAATCCGGGCAGACATTCAGTTCAGGGCCTTGATAAGAATAGGAATGCGTTGCGTTCACTTTATAGGGATGTACTAGAGTGTGAATGTCATTTCTTGCCAACTCACCTGACTGCTGGCATCCCAAAGAACGCGAACAGAGGAATAATCAAACTCGACAGAGAAAGTCAAAGACGGCGGAACAAAGAGTGCAGATGAATGTTGGAAGTCAGGATTAGAGGGAACATGTCGCCAGCATACAAAAATCTCACATATGGGCAGGATTTCAAAGAGGAAGAGATCTACATGTGGCTTTGGCTCAGATTTGTGTGTGCACGCTTCTAATAGAATCTTTATCACTGGGTCACTATTGGGTCACTATGGCCAGATGTTTGGCAGGGCTGGCTATGGGCACCTCATTAGTAAGAGAAGCCAGGATGAGAAGCAATCACTGTTTGTTTTTTTTACAAAAAATATTTAAAAAGACAGCTTAAAGTGACACTAATTACTTGATGTGGAATTCCACATAAGGACTCTAACTCTATGTCAAGGAACTGACCACCTAATGGTAAATGGTTATGGAGTTAGTGCTGGAGGAAAAGGCTCCACTGTTTGAAGGAGCTGGTAGAGAATATGGGCAGCAAGGAGGATTAGGCTGAGAGATCTAAACCCCACATTGAATCTTAGTCGAATCATCAATGCAAATTACTACAAAAGGAGGATTTAGGGTTGGTGGAGCACCATTGCATTCAGCGTGAACAGTGATAGTGTTACGTTATAATGTATACACCTGCATTAATATGACTGAACATTACCAGCCACTTAGCTGCGAATGAGCTAGTTAAGCGTATTGCAAGCAATTGCTGCGGATCAGCCAATGAAAGCACGGCTTCATTGGTCTGCCTGAACATACACTACGTTTCATGGTGTGTACTACTAGTAGTGTTGTACAACTAATACGTTAATGTTTTAAATGTGTGTCTGTTGATTGATCATGGCATCACAAACAAGCATACAAATGTGGCATGCTGTGATGTGAAGTGTTTTACAAAACTGTAAGTAATAGCTGTGGGCTTTAAAATCAATGTATGCTTTGTGTAAATAATGTTTGAGAGGAATTCAAAGCTCCTCTCGCGGAGAAGCGCAGGAGCCCTGACACAGCAGAAGCGCTGTCACTTTCAGTCTTGATTCTGTGGATCGATTAAAAAGTCATCATGCAATCAGCTGAGACAATAAAAGAAGAAATATAGAAAAGCTACCATTCAGTGCATGAATTGAATCTCTGTTGGCTCCTCAGCTGCTGCAGCAAACCTGATCCAACTCTCCTCTCTGTCTCTCAGGTGAATATGCTTATTGGAATTGTGGTGTTTAACAAGCTCATGTCACGAGACGGCATCTCAGACAAGTCTAAAAAGCAGCGAGCAGGGTAAGTTAACTTCCTAAACCATTTAGCATCAACACACACACACACACGCTCTTACAAAACACACACCGCTTCCTCGTCCATCCACACAGTTAGCGGTGGGAACTGAGTACAAGTTTGCTGCATTAGATCAATTTTACCCTCTGTCAGACACAGACTTGGGGAGACAAGATTTCCATGGCAACTAACTCAAACTGCTTTCAAGGGTCCCTGAACACACAACTACTTGTACACCTTTGCCGCCTGTAAAAAATAATCAAAAAAAATTTTAATCCAATTTTGGCGACGAAATCACAGGACATCTGTTATTTTCTGTTGCTCTGTGAATCCTATCAGCATTTCACTATCGCTTCCACAGACAAACAGTTTCCATTTAGTTTTCTCAGTTTATGTCACCTCCATGAATATGGTGGATATGAAAAATCAAAGGCATACTCCGGGAGTATGGAGATGCAACTTTATGCACTGTTGAAATTCTTCTTTTCTGTCATTCCTCCAAACAAACATGCACGCATGCATACATGATAAATACATATCAGACGTGCATGCATGTGCATGCTCCTACAACATTACTTCTATCAAAGCGGCTAGAGGTTGTTCATCATCTGTACTAATCATGTGAGTGGAGATTTCTTCAGCTCTCGCAGCCATGTTTTCATTTCCATACTGATTGATTCAATTGTTTTCACTCTTTTTCTTGCTCTCATTACATTTCCTTCAAAGTCTGTCACTAGCACAGATTGAAACTGATCATTTGTTTATCGCTGCAAGGGTTAACAGTACAGATTGGCTCTCCGGGGGTTTGATTAGCTTTTGTGTACCAAGTGATGTAACTGAGATTAAACCACTTGATGTGTACAAACACACCTACACGCACACAAACGCACACAAGCAGGTGTACCTTTCTTTCTACAAATAAAGTGCAACAAAGTCTTATCCAAGTATCAAGCACATTTCTGCTCAGATCCTCAGAGGAGTGTGTTTCGAGGCACGCAGAGATCTAAGCACTCCTGCACACGGTGTTGCTAGTGTTGCTAAAAGGACAGGCTGTCATTAGCCTAATGTATTTTCTTTATGAAGCCATGGGGATGGCGCTGGAACTAAGGCAATGAGCTGTGATGGGACGCTAATGTAGCATAGCCCGTCCATGACACCATCATTCTCCACTTGCGATATATATATATATATATATATATACATATATATGTATATATATATATATGCACACACTGTTTCTTTCCATCTGAGTAGTCAACTGTAAGTAAACAAACAAAGGAGTCTTTTTCTTTCCACACACCCCTATAAAAGCTTCATTATGCACAGTCACATGTACACACAAATAACATACACACACACACCCGCATACGCTGGCAGTGGAAAAAGGTGGTTGGTGTATTTCCTGTCTGTGTCACTGTAATCTGTTGATCCACGACTCTGCTGTAACATTGCAATGTCCGTCTCTCACTTTCTCTCCACTTGCTCTGAATCAATCTTTGTATTCTGACTGTTATTCATTGCTGCTACTTTTTAAGATCTGGTTTTAATTTGCCTTTCTTTCTTTTCTCCCTCCCCCTCCCGCTTTTTTCTTTTCCCCTCCCTCTCTGTGTTGTGTCCACTTTTTTCTCTTTTTTTCTTTTCCTTTGTTTCATTTTGCAACTGTGACATCCGCACATTCACCTGTTGCCATTACTGGAACTTGTGTTTCCACATGCCCCCCCCACTCCCCCCTTCTCCTCCCCATATGGTTGTGTGTATCTATGTGTTTGTGTGTGTCTGTGTGTGTGTGCGCATGTCCTAAAGTGTCCCAGCGGAGGCGCGTAGCCGACTGCTCCTGAAATGCTCCAAGTGTGGCGTGATCTCGAGCACCGCTCTGTCCAGCTCGACTGCCAGCAGCGCCATGTTAGTCCATCTTCATCTTTCTATCGCTATCTACCTCTCTGTCTCTCTCTCTCTCTCTCTCTCTCTCTCTCCATCACCCTCTCTCTGCCTTCCTCTCTCTCTCCCCCATCCTTTTAATCTCTGCCTGTCGGTAATGATGCAGGATGACATTCAGACTTGTCTGGATACAAAAACAAACTAATGAAAGGAAAAACACCTGCACCACAAGCCGCCACTATTTAATGAGAGCGTGTTTTGATCCAAAGCAGATTTTCGTCAGGTCGCTCTGAGCAAACCTGACCTGTGTCAAACAGTATTTGTGAGTCAGGTTTAGAGTTTGTCTTGTTTGTCTTGTAGTACTGCAGAGGCTTAACACATCAGGGCAGCACAGTGTCAGTAAGACATCACTGTAATTATTTATACTTTCTGGCTCTCTCTTATTTATCTTACGTGGTGAACTTTCAAACTACTATCTAGCTTCCACCGCTTTAAAGTGGAGCTCACAGTCAACACATCACATTTCAAACGTAGAACAATATCTACCATACCAACAATATTACATATAAACTAGAGCTACAGGTACTTAAATCTCTCTGTTTATAGCATTTTCTGGAATTTTCACTGCACGTCTCAGAGATATTGTGCTGGGTGCTGCACAACTTCTGAAAATAGTTTCATGTTAATAGTTAATGTATTTCGCGGCTCTGGAGGGAGCTTTGTCAAGTCTGAAAAAATTATAACAACTTGAGCTTGGAGACAAATTCATTGAGTTTCATTTTGGGAAATGCAGCTCAATCCAGTGTTTTTGGAGCTTTAAGTCCCATGTGGAGGACTAAAAGTAAGAATATCTTGGCCTTGATTTTGAATCAGCTTGTACCATTCTTGTTTTTTTATTCTGCTTCTGCAAATCTCCCAACTTAATGCAAGTTCGATGAAAACATTGCTTGAATACTATAGGATTAATATATAGAATAATAAGTAGGTGTCAAACTGATTAAAGAGACAAAGTAGGTGGATGAAATTATATGTAATTCCCACACCATTTTTCTAAGTGCTATATCCACTTTCTGAACCTAAAATACCTCACAGATGCTGGCATCTTTCTACTTTTGGGTGGTGACATTTTAGAAGTCAGCACTATAGTGGAACAAGACAAAGATTAAAAAGACCCAAAGTCTTTTAAAATACTGGATTTTTGCTCTCTGAGTAAGAAGTTCGTCGTCATGGTTTCATGTTCAGTGCAGCCAGTCTGTTAATGACCCTCCTTCCATTTCACTGATGCAAACAATCCTGTGCATATTTAACCATGTCTTTGCACAAATCATTCATTACGGTTTCTTGTTTATTTTGGAGGAGCAGTTTGTTTAAAGCAGCAACTCTGTTCTTAGTTGTGTTGTTGCATGATTGGATGCTGTGATTGGGGGGTAATGGGATGAGATTGCCTATTTGCAGCAACAAGTTTGTATCAGTTTTTCTCTCGTCGCTGGGATCACACGAGGCCATTGTTGAGGTTTTTTTCTTTCTACACAGCCTTACTGATCTCAGACCTGCCTGCGTCTTTCGCTGAGTACATACAGAGTTTATCGTCAGATAACATCATCTATATTGACGTTGCTGCACTTCTTCCTGCTTCGTGCAGTATACTATTTGGTTAGAAGATGCTAATAATCTGCTTACAGAAAACCTGGGTGTAAAGCCATAATGAAATAGTCAGTACTGTGTAATTTCTGTATTATTTACTTTTTTCTACGCACTTCTTATTGTATAGTAATCAAGGCCTATTCATACCTACTGTAACTGTCCTGATAAAGCTTTAATGACAGAATTTATTTCCAGAATGAGATAACCACCATCTGAAAAATGTGACAAAGCAGTCCCAAGTCTTCCGCACATTTCTTTTCTCCAAAATGACTTTTTAGCACTTTGAATTAGAACAGCTCATTAAAAAACACTTACTGTGTGTGATGAGGTACATTGGCAGTATTGAAGTGTGTCTTTTCACACTGAATGTATGCTGTTCCTGTTAATGTAGTGAACCATGTTGTATAGTTAAAACCACAGTTCACAACAGCTGGAAAGTTTACACAATAACAAGCAGACGGCACATCTTTGGCTTTATAGCACTATATTCTCTTTTATTCTTTGCCTTTGGCCATGTGCCTCTAAAGACACGTTCATCTTTCTGCCCGTCTGTTAACTGGCGGTTATAAAACCACGACTATGTGCTCAAATGGCATGAACATTTTAAATTGGGGTCTGAATCTGAGTTACAGATGCTCACACACACACACACACATTCAGACACTCACACACACGAGCAATGACCTGACTTCCCCCTCCCCGTTGGGCCTCTGCCTATCTTCTCACAGTCCACCAGCATGACACTTGAGTGCGCATCAACCATGTAATTGTGAGCAGTTGTCAGTCTCATAACTATCTACATGATTACACATCATCTTCCACTTCTCAGATAGAATATTAAGTCTGATGCAAACCTCAGTGTGCCAATCAGCTGCAAATTACCCACCGCCGAACCTTTGACTGATCTGTGTGTGTTCGTGCCTGTGTGTGTGTGCGTGTGAGACAGAAAGCGAAGTGGAGTTATGTGACTTACCAGAGCTGGCAGGTCTGGTTTGAGACTGAACCCCTTGTTCCTTCTTCCTCTCTACCCCTCTCTGCCTTTGCTTCTCTTTCTCTTCGTCTGACAGGGCGTCTCTGTGGAGCTCCTGTGTGGTTCTGCCTCTGTTAGCATTAACCTGGATGTCAGCGGTGCTGGCCATAACCGACCGGCGCTCCACCCTCTTCCAGGTGATGTATCTCAAAAAACTAGCAGATGCTCCCATACTGTGTCTCCCACATGTACACCCGTGATGCACCGAGGAAAAGCAACTTTAAAAGGGTGAATGACATGTGCAACAAGGTGCAACTCACATTTTGCATCAGTCGACACCTGCAGCATAAACAAGGAGCCTCGGTTCTTGATATTTTCTCACATTTGGCCATAAAGACAAAGAGGTTTAATCTGAATTGTACCATGTGTAAATAAAGAATAAAGCCTAGAAAATAGTTAAATATTTAAAAAAAAATACTGAACAAACAACAACCTACAATCCTCACTGTGTCAGCATCATGAGTAGAAACACAGTCTATGAATGAAAGTATGAATGACGGCAATGATTTGTAATGAGTAAACATGACTTGGCTGACTCATTTTATTCCCATATCAGTGTTTCTCTAATGAGAGAATGAGTCATTTCACTACAGTATTACAGTAATACAGGAAATGATATTACACTGGTTCCCAGACTTGGGTTCTTTAAAGGCCGTTCAAACGTGCTGCAGGATTTATTTCCCCTTGTTTCTCTTTTTTATTAAATATTTTTGTATGAGCTTTTTCACCACGTGATAAAACGAGGCATTTACATGTACTACAATCTTATATAATGTGTTTAAATGTATCAAAAAAGAAAATCACCATATCAAGAAGCTAAATGCTTAAAATATTTTTTTAACATTTATACAAGATTTAAGAATGACGGCCCACATTTGGTGGCTGTCATGGTAACGAAACGTGTCGTGTAACCTGTGAGTTTCCCAGATGAACAGAAGTTAGAAACAGCAACTGTCAGACCAGTGATGGAAACATGTGTCCCTGCTGACAAAGCTTAAAGAGATGCAAGATACATCTCAGTCCTCATTACAGTTTCCAGCTAAAAAAAAACTAAAATCAGTCTGTTTAATGTAAGCAGCCATAAGCTTGCAGCTTTTCATGGTGAAGAGAGGATAGCTGTCCCACACTAAATACAGCCATGGTGCCACGTAGGCTCGATAAAGATCCTGAGACAAAACAGCACTCTTTAGCCAACAAAGATGCCGAATTCTTTGAGCAACAATGAGAGGTAAAAGAAGAGAGCATAAACCCATGATGTTTGTGTGCTTTTCTCTTTGAAAACCTAAATGATAAGCTAATTTTACTTATGAAGAGGATTTAATATATGCGTTCAACTCATTTCAAATCCTTGGTTATCTCTGCCAGATGTAAGCCTGGAGGGGAGATTGGTTATGTGGGTGTGTGGGTGTGTGGGTGTGTCTGTCTGTCTGTCAGCAGCTTATCTCGAGAGCTACTGGACCAATCAGTGTGATATTTGTTGTGCACATTTATGCCTGTACTGTATGCTGAACGACCTCTTGTGGTTGCAGTGATTCACAATTTTATTTTTGAAAAATCTATTTTATTGACTATGTTATACGGCCTACTGACTGCTGACTCCTCGCTTCTCTTAACCTGCTGGTAGGAACTGCTTTTGATCAACAACTGCTGCTAAGAACAATCCTTACTTAGTCTGTTACAGGCCACATTTTGGCCTTTCTTATGCCTCAACAACTGACATCCATAGAAAAGTTTGGTCTCATTTTGAACCAGGGCATCTGCAGATTAATTCCATACCCAATTTGTTATGATCCACTAAAGTTACGCATGATGAGACACAAATAAATCCAGTTTCTGTTATCTTTGCCGCCATCTTGACTGCGACTGAGCTGGTGTTGTGTTGAAGTCTGTTTCCTCTTTAGATAATGTCTCCCATAGCGGTGCCCTCTGTAGTTTGTTTAAGTATAGCATCTGCACTCTACTGAGTGCACTCTAGTTTAGTTTAAGTTCAGTTTTCAGCAAATCTACACAGCAACATAAAACAGCTGACTTCTTCTATGATTGGGAACAGTCCCATATATTCTTTGTGACTTATGACATGTGTGCAGCGGCGTGGTGGGTGGGGAGCGAATGAACGGGTGGCATAATTTAGCAGTTTGCAATAAAGCGAATTTTTCTCGTCTCCTCCAGGTCCTCTTTGCCGTCTTTGACTCCGTCCAAGGTTTTGTCATCATCACCGTCCACTGTGCAATGCGCAGAGAGGTGAGTCCAGTTTCCTCCGTCTGGCTGCGTGATGTCAGACGTGCTGAGTTAATACTGTACACCTCTAATTCAACACCACACAGTAGCCTCAGTGATACTCACACGTTTCGACAGGTTGGATTCATCTTTGCAAATGTCACGTTAGTTTCCGGGTCAGTTCGAAGTCACGACATAACACGAGCGGATCAGACATGGGAAGGATTAGCACTGTATTTATGTCCTGTGTTGCAGCGCTTCTTCTTCATAATGCAGTATGATAGTGCAGTATTGTCCGTCTGATCCAAGGCTGCTTTAAGGAGCTTACCAAGATGCTGTATGGAATAAGACGATAAGTCCCTAACTAATACCCCCTAGTGCCTATTTGCCACAGGCTTTGCTGTGCCCCCTCGCCTCCTCCGGGGATACTGAATTTTAAACTCATTGTGCACACACATGTATTCATGATCTTGAGAGAAACATTTACACACACATTGACACATGCGCACACACTCATTTTGCCATGGGCTGCTCACATTTGCACTCAATTAATGGATTTACAATATCATCAGTTTTCCATAACAGTAAATGTGTTTTCTGTTGCTGATGCATGTACACCACACACAGGCTTCCCTATATCAAAGAGATCATTATGATATTGAACGCACTGCATAATGTAAGTGAATTTTTAAATGCTTGAAATGCTTAGCTGCATTAAATCAATATCACAAAAGCAGCGGGGATCAGAGTACAGTAAATCCAGGAATTATTTATTTTAAATGTATGAAAATCCCCTGCAAGAGACTGAGTGTAAATCCTTCGTAGCCGCAGAACAATAGGCAGGAGGGGAGTGCCACATCTAAGGGCGGTGGGGAGGAGAGGAACAAGGGAGGGGATGAGGAAGCATTACGGTGGAAAAAAAGAAAGAAGGCAATACAAAGTGTGATATTATGTGAAGTAAACCACAGACACAGAAGGTGCTGGTGAGAGTAGCGCCATATAGCACTCCAAGATAGCGCCCGCTGCTTGTAAGGTGCAGCAGAGAATGAAAGGACGGCGATGGCACAGTCGGCCTGCTGAGATCAGTCGAGGAGAGGCGAGCGAGTGAACATGTGCAACGGCGTTGCAACGGTGTTGTGATTAGGAGGCAGCAGGAGAGGAGAAAAAAACAAGGCAGAGATGTGAAGGAGAGGTATGTTGTGAGAAAGGGTGAGGGAGGGACTTAGTTAAGTGGGTAGACAAGAAGGGAAGGAAGAAAGGTGGAGGAAAAATTGCATGCAGAGATCTGTGGGGGGGGGGTGTGGGGGGTGATTCAAGAACGAGGCAGGGGATGATAGCAGGGGAGGAGGCAATAGAAAGGAAGGTGGAGAGGGAGGTATGAACCCAGAGAGGGGCTCTTCACTTTGAAGTCAAAATGAGCTACATTGTGTGCCAACACATATACACTAATACAGAATGTGGAACAAATGCCACTGAGGATAAGCATGGTCATAAAGAGGAGAGACGGACAGATAGAAACAATGGTGGCAATACCCTAGACCATGCAGTATTAATAAGACATGGATGCTACTCCAATCCACTCCATTTGTTGCACACACACACACACACACGCACGCACGCACACACACACACATACTGATGAGACCACCCAGCGAGAGTGGAGATGCTCTCGTTTGCTCTTGCCCCGCTTCTTACACAAGCACTCTTGTTTCCACCCATGAGATTCTTATGGGATTTGACAGCGGCAACATTGAAAAATGATGTTGCTCCTCAGCAAGTAACCAGGCTATCTATAATACAGAGCCTGTGATGTGGGGAAAGAATCTCAGAGTTGGCTGTGAAACATTATACAGAGGGATCCATTTGATTTGAGCTTTGTTACAAGAAACCATTTCTTTGACAGTGGGCTGGTGTGTGTTTGTTTAGAGCTGTATGTGGGAGGATATAAAAAAAACAATATGACACTGGAAAGGCCCAGGGGTTAGAACATCTACATACCGTGCTGTTGGTTTTAATTAGGACCCTGTGCCACTGATCACACAAGGCTCAAATAGGCCACTTTGAAGAACAGTTGTGAGCTTTCTATATCACTCCACCAACTGTTCTACACGCTGAGCTATTTTGTGAAGTGTATAGCTTTTCCATTTACTTTGCCATTTTTGTATAATTTAGTATTCACTGAACATCTGTCATTGCAGTGATAAAGATGAAGAATATGAAGTGTTTGAGGATAGAAAATGTTTGAGAAATGAGTTCCCCATGCTCCAGCATTTGCCAAACTAACTTAAGTAAAACTTCCTCCACTTTCCTCCCTTGCATCGTCCCGTCCTCGCCTTCATCATTCTCTCCCCCTCCCACTTTTCCTCTCATATATTCATCCCTCCTCTCCTCCATACCTTATTTTCCCCCGCTTCAGGTGCAGGACGCGGTGCGCTGTAGGATGGGGGGATGTAAAGACGACAGCGAAAACTCACCAGACTCCTGCAAGAATGGACAGGTGCAGATCATGGTGAATAGCATTCCATTTCATCCCACATTGCAATTCATTAGCTTCAGACGAACATTAACCAGGCTGGAGCTGTCGAGAAGCTCCAACCCCAACAGCAAGAAGCATGATGGCCATTATTCAAACTGCTCGAACTTTCCTTAACCATTTTTTCTCCTAAACAGGAATTCATTATTGTTTATGCATTATGCATTTTCACATTATTTCTTCCGAAAATGTTTGATTTGATTTCCCATAAAAATGCAATTACACTCCCAGCCTGAATCCAACCTCCAATAGCGCCTAACTGGACATAAAAAGTCAACATATAGCATTTCTAAACTAAATTAATATAAATGCATTTTTGACATTCTTGTTGTTTGTACTTATTTCATAATAGACATGTATATATGTTGTCCATAGCATTTCATGTATTACCAAAACAGGCACTTCAGCACTTTATTTACTTATAACCTAAACTTCATCTTTATTGGAAGAGCACAGAGCTCCCATAAGGTTATTGTATGTGCTCCAAATGTGGCTAATAGTGTGATAAATCATATAGCCTTGAACTGCCTTGCCAATGTCAGCGCGGTCACACAGCTACTATGAGAGCACGAACGACTCTCACAATGCTATTCCCTTTATTTCTCCCTCAGACCTGTTTGCGGTAACGATTATGGGTTTCTGAACGCCCCTCCGAGGTTATCAAGATTAAACTTTGGAGCCATCATTCTGCTCTGGGAATCCATTATGACACATCCTCTGTCTCTGTTGTCATAACTGAGAGACATTTAGAGTCCAACTGTGCTTTTTAGATTTTTTTTTTTTTTTTTTTTATGTATTGTTATTATGCACACAGCTCACAGTGAATGCTAGTTGCTATGCCAACTATTTCTCTATTACAGAAGACTTCTGGTGAAACCTTTAAGTTTTCTCCAGCTTTCTAGTCTAAATGTGTATGACTTTGAACACATCTTCTCAAACAGCACATATGCATGGAGCACTGATGTATTAAAATGCCCTTGAGAGCTTTAATTGTGATGGATAATTTGCTGAAACTGCCACCAGTTATATCAGCATCATAATTACAATGCCGACCATCTTCTCAGGTGTTCTTGCTATATTCACAGGAAATCTCATTAGCATGATAAACCCCTGACATTTCGAGGCATCATAAAGTTGTAGAACTGTAACTACACATTCTTTTTAAAGTTGAATCAAAGCCGTCTTTACAAAAATAATTAGATGAATCTCTGATAAAGTTCAGTGTTCTCCCCTACAAAACTGGTTATATTTCCTCCTCTAACATTTCAACTTTATGTTTTCCATTAATTTGTTTTACACCGTCAGAAGAGTTCAAGTGTGAGCCAATGTGGGCAACAGTGTGGCACTCTGCGTTACGGCACATCCCCGTGCCTGCCGGATTGCCACCCGCAGCCGTTCCCACCGCCGTGCCACCAGGCATGCCAGCAAGCCTGTTACCACAGTCTGCCCCGCACCAACCACAACCACGGGCTACAGCATGCTCTCAGCCACGCGCATGAGCATAACCCCATCCTGAACAACACCCACAACCACCTTCATAACCATAACCACGCTCACAACCACATCAGCAGCCAACCAGTATGTCACCTGTAGAAAAGGCATTAGTATAGTCCATAGATGAAAAAAGGTGGAATCTGTAAAACAATATTTTGCAACAAATATGGACAAATGTTTAAGGAATAGTTAGGCATTTCGAGAGATACACTTATTTGCTCCATTGCTGAGAGTCGAGATGAGCAGCACTCTGATGTCTATTCACTACATGTAAGGCTACAACCAGCAGCTGTTTAGCTTAGCTTAGCACAAAGACTGGGAAAGGGGAAACAGCTCTGTTTGCTTAATCTGGTTAATCTGTACAAAACACATTGTAAAAATGTCACATTGGGCTTTTACATTGGGGAGTATGCAGCAACTTTTTGGAGTCTTGTTATCAACGTGGAATTACCACGACTTTAGAAGGTCACTGTTCCCTGCTGAAATCATTTCCATGATGCCCAGTAAATATCACAATTTATCATTATTATGCATTGGATTTTACATGAATTAAACAAACAAGACACAACATGCAAATTAGTGAGGTTAGAGGTGCTGGTGGGCATATTTTGTTCCTGATTGGCAGAGCCTGCTTTACTGTTTCCAGTTTGAGCAAAGCTGATCTTCTGCTGGCGTTAGCTTAATTTTTACCATGCAGACATGAGAGCGTTATCGATCTCCTCATCTAACTTATCAGCAAGAATGCAAATGAGTGCATTTCCCAAAATGTCAAACTAGCCCTTAACCAAAAAAAGAATCACGGTTGCTTCAAATTTAGTTCTGTTTTGATTGCATATTGCACCTTTTAATCTAAGTAGGACTCGCTATGATGAACACATCACAGCTAGTAGGGTTACTGTAGCAGGGTTAGCAACAAGTGTATTTATAGTCTACCTCGGGCATTTTCACTGATTTAGAGGATGGTTTCTTTCTCGTTCATTTCAGCATTGATCTCACCTTAACCTCACAGAGAATGCTGTCTGCTACAGGTTGTTTACTCAGTCAACAGGCCTCAGTCAATAGGACTGTGTTTCCTCATGGGTTCATTACCAATAGTTGATGACTCTCTGTACTTAACCTGTGAGGCTGTTGCAGAGAGAGTGTATTATAGTTAAAATAAAGATGATTTGTTTCCTCAATTTAGATGGGAAAGAGAGACTGAGAGAAAGAGAGAGAGGTCTCTTTCATATTCGCATCCGTCCATTTAGTGGAGACCCATTTATGGTGCTGCGGGTGATTTGCGTACTAAGAGCTTTTCCGCTCCTCTGAGACCTTTACACATTCTCTCCTTCTCTCTCAGTTTTTCATTTCCCCCCTTCTTCTTCACTTTGCCTCTGTGCCATGCCCAAACTGTCTAAAATCTGTAGTTTATTATCCAAACAAAGGCTTTTGTAAGTGAATCCCACTGAGGACAGGAGGAGGCTCTATCGTGAGCGAAGCGAGGACCTCAACTGCATAGCAATGAGCTTCACTTTCATGAAACTTTAGGAAACTTGAGCAGTGGCCATTTTGGAAACATTTTTTCATTCAACCCAGCATCCTCTGGATGGTTTGGGAGTGTTTTATTACCCCTAGGAGAGGGGCCACCCTTCATTCCTCAAGTAAATTCTAGGTCGACAGTTTTTTTCTTCTCGCCAAAATACATTATCTACATAAAATCCGAAGAGAGCAGGTTAAACTCAGTGTTGTGTGGATATTTGTGTTTGGGTCGCCAGCGTGAATGGATTGTTAAAACATTTCTATTCTTACATTATATAGGGATGTTTTTGCAGCCTAAGAAAAGCTCAGCCTGAAGACGGAAAAGTTTTGCTTCAGCTGGCACAGCAGACAGTAGTTCTGCCGCTGTGTAAATTTCTGTCCCGCTTTTCATTCAGACGATAGCCAGGTGACTGATGAGGCATACAGTAGCATTACATACCTGGCAGACCTCCACAGCGTTCTGCTTGTCTCTTTCGAAGGCTGTTTTTGGATCTGCTGCTGTGAACTGATTTACATCATGAAAGAAGTAGCAGTAGTGGATACCATCACTCAGAATTTCCTTCTTTTTTTTTTCTCTGTTCTTTTTGGTTTGAAAAGGCTTTGGACAAATTCACTTTAAAGTAATGAAAACTAAACATTTCTTGTATGACTTAAGGCAACATCTTTTATTCTTTTTCATAGACGGCATTACTAATTTGACCGAGCAGTAAAGTGTCACCATGGCAACAGATCATATCCTTGTCTCTAGAGTCAAATTAGAGCAGCAGAGTCAATGGATACCATTCGAGATACAATCGCTCATCAGGCCCCTACTAATGTGGTTAATACAGTGACTTGTGCACACTCATTGTCTTTCCTCTCTTCCTACCCTGCCTCCCTCTCTCAGACGGACTTTGAGAAGGATGTGGACTTGGCATGTCAAACAGGTGAGCTCTCCCGTCCATCCGATTTCTCTTTCCCTTCCTGCCTTTGTCTCCTCCTTTGTCCAACACAGGATAAGCATCGCAGAGAGGCGATGGGAGCTGTAACGTTCTTAGCTTGCTGCAGTGCATGTTGATGAAATGACAGGAGATGATGTGCTACATCTCGGCGCAGTTGTGCGTAAATTATTATGCCTTATCAATCACGCTGATTCTGCCCAATAAGTGCTCAGCGAGCATATGTTTGGATGAGACTGTGTTTAATTGTGCATGATAATAACACTCCTCAATGTGTTCAGACCTGTTTCACTCGCTGGTGACAATGGTCTTGTGTGCAGCTGTTAGGGTGTGTTACAAATATACCACAATCCAGTTTGTATTGTGCCTTGAAATATTAACACAGTCACTTTCCCCCTCCACCCCTGCAGAGAGAGGACACCCATGTAAGTTTTGCACACAACTGACATTCTCATAACACTGCCTGGTCCGTCCCTAGACTGAAATAATTCCTATAGACGAATCCGGATTGTAGGTGGAAGTAACCGCCATTACTGCAGTGGCACCTCAAGTGTAAACTAGAATGTAACGCAGCAGTGTATATAAAGGATTTCACTTCATAAGCACTTTTGCCAAGAAATCTCCATTCAACCTTTTACATTTTGAAAATACAGTCATCAATGCCATGTTATAATCTAAAGCTTTTCATTTGGTCTAGTTTATACAAACCGGTAGACATCCTCTCTGGTCTGTGTTGTTAACGGTTGCTGCAATTGTGGAAACAGCACTGTGCACTTGAAGGTTGGACAGTAGCTGTACATATTTTTCCCTCCTCCCACTGTGCAATAATTAATTCAGATTGGTGCTTTGAGACTGAATAACTTTCACATTCACACAAACCTTCATCTGTCAGAGGTGATGATTGCTGACTATGATTAACCCAAACAGTCTCTGCTTTTGCCATCAGTGTAAAAGTGCTCAGTTGAACTATGCCACTGCAGTAATGGCGGTAGAGCCAGAGAGCGAAACAAATAAAACAACCACCGGATTCATCTAAAGGTCACTCTCTGGGTCTCCACTGTTGGATGCAGATGTGAAGGGATCAGATTGGTCAGACTTCTCAAAACCTTTCACATCACTTCACACCAGCAGGATGGTAAAACGGGGATTTTAGTTCCTGTGCTCAGCCAGAATCCTTGCTGGTATGCTCTGAATCAGCAGGATCCAGTGTCCTTTTTTTTTTTTGATAAAACTTGTAGCTTGACATTTTGTCACATCAATGCAGTTAACATGAAAATGATCTGTGCTCCATGCTTTGGTCTAGAACAGAATTTTGAGGCCACAGAGTAAATGTTCTTTCCTCTGATGGTGACAGAATGAGCATGATATCTAGCATGAACTTCCAAATAGTTTGAGTTGTGTTTGTGATGATAGATTGATGTTAGCTGTGATTAAACATCATCTCTCATCAGCATGTCATAGTTAATTTTGGAGTAGCTATTCTAGAAATGTGATGTATCTGTAGTCTTGCTCCTCAACACCATGCATGAAAGCTAACCCATAGCAACTAGTTTTCTGTTCTGTTTTATTTACACTAGAATGAAGTAAAAGCAGGCCCTCATACAGAAATACTCATTGATACACATTTATTAAAGCACATGAATGTACACAGACTCACGCTTTTATGCGATTGCAGGGCGGGGAGTAATAAGCTGGTGAGCAAGATATGGGACAGGACTCAGTAGCAAGGGAATTAGGCTCCATTTCATTTGAAGCATACAGCATTTTGCAGGGAGGCTCTTTCTCCAAGCTAATAAAAATCCTGGCTCACCAGCAAATCTCAAGATGGAGCAAGACTTAAGGTCACAGTGTCAGAGACAAAATTCATCTTAGTTACTGAGAACCATGTAAGCCCAAAATGAGAAATGAAACTTTTCCTCGGTGATGCATTCTGTCTCCCAGCTGCATGAAAGCTACAAACAAACTTCCATCACCACTCTAAGTCTTGTGCTTCTGTTTTGCCTATCTCTCTGTCAACTTTCTTCTATTTGGCATTGGCTTTATCAATTCTTTTTCGGTTCAATATCCAATCCCTCCCCCCTTAAATGTTCCTATTCCTCTTCTTCTTCACGTATCTCCTGCTCCCCTGTCTCTTGCCTATCCCCCACTCTCTTTTTTTTTTCTCCACTGCTTCCTTTGTCTCCTTAAATCTCCTTCCAGTCATATTCAAGGAAGTGAACACCTGTAACCCAGCAACCATCACTGGGACCCTCTCCCGCATCTCCCTGGATGACGAGGACGATCCCAAGCTGGCAGCCCACCAGGAGGGGGGAGTGGGGGTCAACTTTAGTTCCCTCCCTGGGAATATCCCCCCTCCCAACCTCATCGTGCAGGTATAGGATTGAAGATTACATTGACTGACAGATGGGTTTGACCTCTGAACTCGATAGAACTAAACACAGTACATATTAATTGTCCTTAAATCCACATGAGTAGGAATTTAAAATTTCAGACAGCAACACCCGGTGGTAGTATCAAGACTGACAGACTTATCAAGGCTGCTTCATTTTCACTTGCAACTTCTTATTTTTCTACAAACAAGTACACCATCAGAATTGCAAATAGTAAAAGAGAGATGTTTCCTAATATTATGAAATGAAAAATTATACTTTCCTGTTTTTTCCACAAGGTTCCACCCCTCAGTGGCCTCAATGAGCTGAGCGAGACGCCCCTAAAGAAGGAGGTGAATGTGGATCAGCAGAGACAGCAGGGCCAGCAACGCAGCGGTGCTCCAATCTACCTGTGCACCGAGAGTGGCCTGGGCTGGGCTCGACCGCCCACTTCCTCCAACACCTCCCAGGATGGAAGTGGCGGAAGCGGGGGAAGCGGAGGAGGTGGGGGAGGAGGAAGCAGTGGAGGCGGGGAGGGAGACTACATGGTCTTACCACGTAGGACGGTCAGTCTCAAACCTCCAGGGCCATCTTCCCAAGGAGGAGGCCTAGGATTAGGGGGCGAGGACAAGCCTCTGAACATCGCAGTGGAGGATCCCCCGTTCCCCCCGCCGCCCTCCCCCCTGACCCTCCACCCAGCCGAGAGTGAGGCCTATCCAGCGGATTTTGTGCCGTCCAGTGTGGGCGACATGAACATCACCATGAACCTCAACCGCTCTTATGGGACGATCAAAACCATGCCCCACGGCCACGGCCACATGATGGCTCAGAGTGGTCTTGTACACTCCCACGGAGGACACATGCACCCCCACGGGCATTCGCTCCAGCTGAAGCCGAGCCAGAGGCCGTCAGTCAGACAGATTCTGACAGGGGGGACCACAGTGGAGAGAACCAGGACTCTCCCACGCAACCTGGGCAGCACCAATGCCAACACCAGCCTCTCAGCAGGATCCCTAGAGGTGGGTAAGAAGTTGAGGGATGAGGGAAGGAGGGGGTCCCGGTTTTGGTGCAGCTTCTTCGCTTTGTCCACTTTTCACTTGAGCACGCACTTGAGGTTTACAGTTATGGTTGTGGTGGTGGTTTGGGTATATACGTGAAGTTGTTGTTGCATCTGTAGAGTGACAAAGAGGAGAGAAAGACAGCAAGAAGAGGCAAGATATCTGTAGAAAAATTCTGTCTATATGAGGATTTTAAACACTTTCCAATATTCTAAGCAAAGAGAATGCAAATAACACAATTTGCATCTAATGTAGTGTCACTTAGTTCAAGAAAAATGTATTGGACAAAACTCATTTGCATTGTGGAGAAAGTAACTATTCTATCCAATCAACATTTCTTTTTACATTGAGAGAAATAGGGTGTAAGATTCTGTGCTACACATAAATGAATTGTTGTGATGAATATGTATGGCTACAACAGAATATTGGAAGAAGTCAATTTGTATGGCAAAAATACATAGCAATTTCTAAAACATAATGTTGGTGATGCACAGTAACAATATGCCCAACACACAGCAATATTAGCCCAGTTGTCTGACTTAGAGCAAGTCTGCTATAACTGCTATTATTCTCAGCTGAGTAGTATTTACTGCTGCTGACAGAGACAATGAGCGCTGAAATGAGTTACTCTCTTAATGACAGACAGCTTCTTTTTAGTTCACTGTGTGTTTGTGTGTCTGTGTGTGTGTGTGTGTGTGTGTGTGTGTGTGTGTGTTTGTGTGTGTGAGTGTGAGTGTGAGTGTGAGTGTGAGTGTGAGTGTGAGTGTGAGTGTGAGTGTGAGATACCCCCTCCTAGCCGTACAAGGTGGCACAGCAGATGGACTGAGACAGACAGGATCAGATGAAATACCCCTGGTGAATGTCTTTCAACCCACCTTAATTTCACACACTCACACATTGGCATACAGTCCATAGACACAAAAACAAGCTCACGACAACACGGACACATAAGCACACGCATACGCACGCACTTTGGATCTTCCCCCAATGGCATCTTGCTGACTCACAAGGTTGATTAAAGAGATGGAAACGACACTTTCACCGAAAAGTGCAGATGCTTCATTTAGGGCTGAGGACGTTAAGGACGAGTCATTAAAACTCGTAAAAAATCACTGTCAGAAGAGCTATGAGTGCACTCCAATACCAAAGAAAAAAAAATCTGCAGAGAAACCTGTGGGATGTAATTTACTGGTATAATTTCACCCTATTTGAATAGGCTTGATTTGAAGATGGATATCGGAGCGTGCCTCACAAGATTAAATCACAGCAGTGTTTTACTCCTCAGTTCAAACACGGTAACGCGTTGTGGAGAGATCACGCAAATGTACTCACAATATTCATTTCACTGTTGATTTTTAGATAGAGGCTTGTAAATTTAAACACTAAATGATCTAGTCAAGGCGTGAGAAAGGTTCATGGGGCGTATCATCACTATGGAAACCAGTGGAGGGATTATTATGGAAATATGAATTTGTATCTCCTTACAACGTAAGGTGGTCAAAGATTACTACACTGTATACATGCAAAGTGATGAAAAGCTAGTGTGTGACTGTGGTTGGCTTTAGGACCATCATGCCATCATGATAGCAAGTCACAGGAGCAAAGGATTCCTTATGAATCTTGTATGAATGAGTTAATGACTGCTTTATGTGTGTCCCCACCAAAACATGCAATATACTGTACATGTATATGCATGTTGCATGTCTACCATATTACAAAGCAAAGTCAGTCACGGAATTTCTCTGTGTAAGGTAAGGATTTCTCCATAGGACAGCAGTGATAAAATTGTAAGTAAGCACTGAGTAAAAATATGTATTTCAGAAGGAGGGAAATTCACAAAGTTGATAGGACATCTCAGAGAGAAACTTACTTCTCTATCTGTTTGCATCCCTTTACCTTTTAAAACCTTGGCCGCCGTAGCATAAGATCAGCAACTCTGCCCTTTCAAAGAATGAATACAGCTTTTAACTAACTGTGGAGAGCAGCTCCTCTCGCTGCCAAATGCAAATCTGGCAGACAGCGAGAGCCAGATAGGAAGTCAGAGATGGAATGTGTTGCAATGCACTGTCAGGGCCAGATGAGTTGGAAATGTCTGCAGCTGTTAAATCGGTGGCTTGTGTGCCACTTGCTACAGCCATAGAGGCACTTAAGAGGAGAGCAGTGGGGTCCAAACAAGATTAGAGGATGAAAGCCATCTCTCATGTGTTTGTGCGCTTCTTTTAATCAGAATGTCTCCAACAAATTTTCCAAAAAGAGCACAGAGATTTTGAATGATCTGTCCTGGGGTTGTAATGATTACATTTGAGAGTATGTGAGCCGAGAAATTATTATTTCATTCTAATTCTTGCTTATTCCACTTCACTAATCTCATTATGTTGAAATAGACTGAATAAATTGCTTTTTGTCTTGACATTTGTTAGAATGTCTGTATCATGTTGGGCAGCTGATGCACATTAGCCCTCCTCTTGTTAGTGAACAATAGCGCTGAGAGATCCACAGATAAATGCAGGTAGAAAGGTATTAAGTTCAGTAGTGGTCCAGGGGTGGTCATTGATGCTTTCTTCTCTCCTCCTGCCCCCTCCTCTTCCAGAGGAAAAGAGTACGGTACTCTGAGCTGGACTTCGAGGTAAGATCTCGGACCTCACCCCCTGTCATCAGCCTGTCTCTGCTTTCTTGTGCTTCTGCCAGGACTTGAGTAACGCATAGAGGAGCAAAAAGCATTGCTAAACCCCTCCCTCTGCACCTGTTTCTCCCTTGCATTTAGAACTATGAACTGTTTCAGGCCTACCTTAAACTATCTGCTTTTTCTCCAACAGTGGCCTTAAACATGACACTACAGATTGTCTGTCTTAATGAATTAATCAATGTCAATTAATCATAGCATCATAAAGCAAAAACATCCCACTGTCACATACTGTTAAATCAAACAATGCTGTCATGTTATTGTGGGGGCCCTGGTTGAAGAAACAGCAAAGTAGACTGCTTCTTGTGTCTGAATGAATACAAGTAACTCAGTTACGAGTCAACACATATGTGGCCGTAGTTGATTGGCTGGTTATATCTGTTGGAACGACATGGTGTGGCAGTGTGTGAGTATGTTTGTGTTAGAATGACCTCAGTGTCTCTGTGAATCTCCAGTCTCTAGTGAGTATTCCTTCGCAATAAAATACCTCCCTTTGCATTGCCGCTTTTCTGGTGACAATTAAGTTTCATTTAGACTGTTGCAAAGACTGGACATTCACCCTCCACCATGAAGATATAGCTTTCATATAGAGGATATGTGTTGTGACAAGCTACTAACAGTGAGTATGGATGATTGTTTAATTTATCTGTCAAATTTACCGGAGAGTCATTTGTGGCCGCTGCATGACTTTAGCACAAGGAGACTGGCTTTCTTGGAAACCAACTCTTTTCTCAGCAATTGACTATTGACTTTTGAGAAAGAGCTTGACGTAGAAGAACCACTAAAATAGGAACGTGTACACTTCCATTATTTAATGGAAGACAAACTCATTTTCATCCCTGCTTTTTTTTATTTAATTGAGTTTGCCCACTCTTTAAGTCAAAAATGAACTTTATATATATAAATATGTATATTACACTTAAAGTTAGGTGACCTGCAAGAGACATTTAAAAAACAGGCAAACTCGGTGCAGAGACTAAGACTTCCTGACTTTAAGTTCTAAGTGTAGGTCAGTCGCCGATACCGCTAGATACTAGAATTACCAATAAACCCACCACACACACACACACACACTCCCCCTTTAACAGACTTTCTGTTGTGGATTTTAAGTCACTAGACCAAACTGAGATTACCCTGTTGACATCATTAGGGTTATTCATTCAAAAATCTCCTCCAGAACCATATAATCATAAACACATAGACTAGTATTAGTACTCCTTGTGACAAGTAAACTGAACTTGTAAAATCATTGGAGTTCCCTTGTAAATGTTCATGAAAACCTAAAATCATATGACCTAGACAAGGATATGCCCAAAATAAAAAAAAGAATAACTAAAGGCATAGCAGTGAAAAGACACACAGCAAAGAACAAGTAGCAATCTTAGCTGAGTAGAGATGAGAGTGCCCACTCTGAAGTAATTGGAACTAGTGCTAAGCGCCAGCCCTGGCCAGTAAGTGTGCGGGTGTGAGTGCTGGCATCATGCCTCTGTGTCACTTTCAACCTCGCAAGCTGCTTTGACGATTAGCTACTGCCGAGCAGATCCAGCACTGCCCATTAGCACAGAGAGACAACAGCGGTGGCACTGACAAATGCAGTTTGCTGTCAGAAAATTAAAGATGTGGATTTACCTGCCTTCCAGACGGGTGCATATACACAGTGAAGGCAGTTTTTGTCAATTTCCTTTAGCTAGGGCAAAAGTTAAATTGCTCTCCATCTATTAGACGTGTAATGAGTTAGACTTAATCCGAAATTAACGGAACCACTAGCTAGCAGGAACCGGTCTGTAACAATGGCATTTCTGTCAGTCATTTTCACCAAATGTTCACTTTAAGTACTCCTCTGCAGCACTCCCAGTTGCCAAATTCTTAAAGGCCGAAGAAGAGGATAATGTATGAGCATGAGCCAGCAATCGATCGATCTGTCGGCGTCTCCCTCTAAACCCTTTTCATGGCCGGCATCACTGCAGTCCCTCAGCCTTTTACCCATTCCCGTTCCTCTGCCTGCCCCTATATTGGCTCCCCTTCCTTTTGCATTTTTTTTTGTTTCTATTTGGTTCATTTTTGCTGTCCCTTCCTTTCTTCCCTTCCAGAAAGTGATGCACACTCGCAAAAGACATTCTGAGCTGTACCATGAGCTCAACCACTCGTCCAAGTTCCACACCATAGACAGGTATAGCAGGGACCCAGCCATGTCCACATTCAAGGTAAGACCATTGTCCAGCCGCGGGATGGGAACCCGCTGTACTCATGCACTCCCCCTATCCAACCCCCCGCACTGTGTCACAACCCTAAAACCCTGCCCCTTTAACACTGAAGAACTGACAGGAAAGCAAAAGATCAAATATGCAGAAGTATGCTTCACAAAAAAGTGGTCAATGCTGGCTAAATTATGAGCACCATAGTGACTTCGCATTTACTTGTAAATGCAGCTCCCAGACAATTATAGTCAGAGTATATCTCCCAGTCATATAGAGCATAAGGTGCTTTTGAAAGTGGTGATGTTAATTATGGTGTTTTTCTTCCTGCTAAAATGCTGCCTTAGAAATGTGAAAACATTGTTTGCTTTAACAAGGGAACTTGAATTTAATGTGAATAGTATATGGATTTTCATTGCCACTTGATTAATTTACTGTTTAACTTATTATCACATCCGTGGAGAAACAATAACTACCTCATGAATATAACTGTAGAGGCACATTTTATTCCAGCTTTCCTACTGTAAATAAATTTTCATGCCTGCTGTAATTGGTCTAAACTAAATTCATTCTCACTTGTGGTTGGTGCCTTATTAAATACCTGTCAAAACAGTTGATCGTGTGAGCTGTTACCTGAGGCCTAATCAATCATAGCCGGTTAATGAAATCCAAATTTTGCAATTCAAGACCTGTGAAATAATTTGTCACTCTTATCAAATTACCGTACCGAAATTCATTTGCTGAAAAAAAAAAAAAACAACTCGTGCCTATACACACAAGTGCTTTGTCTATGCCTATGACACTGTTTAATTGGATTATTTGTCTATGTACTGTATGTGTCTGCGTGTGTGTCTGTGTGGATGGGTGGGTGGGTGTGGGTGTCAGTGGGGTGCCTGGGTGGGCACCTGTGAACATGAGATTTCTTTGAATCATTAATATACCATTAGCAGCAGACGGAAGAGTCCCTGCTTGCACTGCGCTGACCTTCAGAGGGCCAGTTTCATTAAGATTTAAACAGGCACACGTGCACACACTCCCCTCATCTGCGGAGCTCCGGTGCGTGGAGCTATGATGAGTTAGTCAACCTTGATAGGTGTACTTTCCCCTGGCATCGGCCGCATGCTGGTTCACATCTAATTTACACCGCCAGCAGAGGAACAGAGGCCAGCCTGACATCTCTCATATTCCCCGTGCCACGTAGCCACACACATACTGTGCACACACACATGCAAACACACTGCCATTTTCCGATGCCAGACTGGCGGCCTTTTCCTTCACTCCTCATTTGCTCAATGTCTTGATCAAGATTTTCAGAAGCATTGGCCGACTCCCCGTTCATTAATGCCAAGCAAATATTTTATGGAAGAGAAGAAAAATGGCAAGCAGCTTGCAAAGTCATGAGCCATATATTAGAAGTCTGTGGTTCTTAACAGTTGCACTGCAGCATGCTAATTTGCCTCAGAGGGAACTCAGGTGTTCTTTGAGATTATGCCCAAATGTAAAAGAAATGAAAGCCCAGCCACGAATAATAGATATATAGGTCGTATTTAAACTAATTAAGACAGTTTGGAAGGCACATTTCCTCTGAGTTAGTGACGTCATATAAACTATGAAATGAAAGGGCAGCGTAGATATGGCTTACTCATCCAAATCCATTATGTTAAAAGTAAGTAGGCAGTTCACTTAACCGTGAATAATTGCACTGATAATGCTATCAGTGTCAGGCCTTTGACAGGACCCAGCTTGAGTTCAACTCTGCTGTTGTCAACATCTCACTTTGAGAGTCACCCCCAGACACGGACATGCTGACTATACAGTAATTATGGAGATGAGAAGGGTGGGTGTGCGTGTCTATACACTTGCCATATCAGAGCGACTTCGTGTGTGGCTGCATGCCTGAGTGTGTCGTTGTGGGCATTAGTGTATCTGTGTCATTATGTTCCCATTTGTTTGTGTGTCCTGTGGATCTTTTATGTTTGAGATCAGTGTGTCGCACTGCCTGTGTTTGAAGCACATACACTGTGTTTAGGAGACAATTACTGCATGAGCAATGATATAATCGTTTCCTAATAACTTTAATAACCTCCTTTCTATGCCATTTGACAAACACTGAAAGTGATTTTCACATATATTGCATGAGTGCTGTGATTTAATGGCAAACATAATTGCATTTCATTGAGATATCTTGTCGTGGATGGACACCCAAAGTACGGTGGAAATTGATACTCACCCATAACTTCATATGGTCAATTGATTTAGTCACTTAAGGACTGGCACTATTGAGCATCTCACCTATTAATGATGAAGTAGGCTAGTCAGTTCCATTCAAAACTAGTAGAAGGAAAACCCTCCCTTCCCCCTTACCTGTCTAACAATGGGTCATTAACCTCCTTGACTTTTGCAGGCCTCTCTCTTTCTTTTAAAGTGCCTAAACAGCGTTTTAACCCAACCCTAAACAACCTGTAACCCCTTCTAACAATGGCGGCCGGTGTTCATTCGCCACAGGTTCCCCCTCCCCCACCACCGAGGCACAACACAGAGCCTTCGCTAGTGCGCAGGACGTCCCTCGTTTATAAAGAAAGTCAACGTAAGACTTACTAAACCTCACATAAACCTCGTGCTGTAGAGCCCCTCTAACGCACTCTAAAGTAGGCCGATGAGTTGATGTGCTACATGTCTCAGTGTGTATCTCATAGTTTGTTACTGTACATGCTGTATCTGTGTTTCTTTGCTGCAAAAAGTAAATGACCATTCTCTAAACCCCCCCCCCCCAATCAGCAATTGTTCAATTATAACTTAGCATCTGTAACCAGGCATGGCAGGCCTGCCAAGCTTTGGATTTTTGAGTTTGGGGGGTCATGTCTTTTTTACTACAAAATGGATTGAACGGTGTGTTCATCGGCTCTAATATTTGGATTTTGGGTCGTTTACATGTCAGCAACCCGAGCCATAGCCATCTGAAGACATTAAAGTCAGCCGGAGATGGCGTTTTCAATCAACTTATGGAGCTAACATTAACGCTATCTTAATTAGTTAGCTAGAGCTGAAATCTGGCAGGAAAAACTGGAAGCCGGCTAAAAATGAGAAAACTACTTTTTTCTACCTCTTGGCCTAAAATCAAGGACCCACTCTTTCAAAAATTACACTGCCTGACTTTGTTTTAGTGTAGCAACAGTAACGTTAAGGACTGAGGTTTAGCGAACAGTCATTCCCAAGTATAGTACTTCATACTTCTATTATTACCAGATAAATTGCAGATGACCCTGCATTTTCGAGATGACGGTTATTTGTATGTACAGTCAAACTATGATCTTACTCCATGTAGTCTCATCTACTACCTGTCAGCGCTGCCTCATAGTAAAGTGACTGTATTTGATGAGCCTAGATATTAAATGATCCTCCAGTGGTGTTGTGGTGTAACAGCTTGTGCCCCCTGTGTTACTGCATTCATACAACGGATGCTTATTCCCCCTCCCTTCATCACCTCCTATACAAGTTCATGTTGAAATACCCAATCTGGAATCACATCCAGAACACAACCAGAGAGATGGATTTGTAAGGTTTGTCTTCCATGATAAAATAAAAACATAGAAGGGCTTTTTTGTTGTTGTTTTGCTGTTTTGGGGTTGTGTTTTTACGACTATAGCACCACTGCGTGCGTTATGACGATCCATACAGCCATTGTGCCCATTTCAGTGCCTGAAATAAACCTTATGAACTAAACACCATAACCAAACGATAAATCAGTTCATAAAGACAATGATCCATCCAAACCGATTTATAATCACCTCATAAACACGATATTCTGTCCATAAACTAGCTCATTGGCACTAAAAGAGGCCAAACATGATGCACTTTGTATGGGTGCTGATGAGAGACTGTAGGAAATATGACCAAGGCGTATCAGGTCAGAAGAGACCTGATCTGCTTTACTTCTCTGGAAAGGTAGGATCTCTGTGTTGGCTGTGTTGAGGAGATGAGTGGGTATCAGAAAATGTCCTACACACGCAGACGGGCACTTTTTTTTTTTTTTTTTCTACTTTCACATCTTTTCCAATTTTCTGTGTAAGTGCAGTGGGTTTAAAATGGTCTTGGGCATTACGTGTGCCATCACAGATAGAATCCACATACTTTACTCTTGATTTTTTTTTCTTTTCCTTGTCTTACCTTGTCTGTCCATACCACCTACTCTCTGTTGTTAACTCTACGTTGCCCAGTAACTACTAATGGCTATATATACTAAACGAATAACTGGAGGCTGTTAAGTGATGATTCAGTGTTACACTTAATAGATGGAAACAAAGGGGACGGACGTGACCAGAAAGAAAGGGGGTGCAGACATTACATCACAAGACTCCCCATTAACCTCAATGTTGAAAATCACCTTGTCTGTCTTTTCTATTAGGCTGCTGAGCCTCGCTGAGCTATTCTTGTTGTCTAAAAATAAATGTACACGTTGACCTCTGTTATATATTCTGTTGTTATTCTTGAAAAACATATGCATGACCTTTAAAATCTGCTTGGCAAAATGTCTTGCTGGTAAACTATGACTAACAAAGGTCAGTTGTAGGCTGTGACACAAACATATATTTATCCCGCTGGTTTCAGACATTTGTGTATTTTAATGCAGTTGCAGATGCATAGCGACTCCTTTTGCATCCTGAAAACTGGAAACAAGAGTTACAGAGGTCACTGTGAGCTGAATGATTGTAGATTGTTAGCTTCTATTTTGCTCTGTTGGCATCATAACAACAGCTACTGCCCTTGAATCAAATGTTGTAGTATAGATACAGTTGTCTTCCCCCATAAGAAAATAGTACATACATTATAGTGGTAGCACTGCAGTTGTCAGTGGTATTATGTTTGGGCTTCACATTAATGCTAATGATTAAAACAAATTCAAACCCTACTCTGTTTTAAGTACAGTGGATGCTCTCGCAGGGGCCATATGGCCAACGTTGGGGATGGAGTCCATTTTCATTTCATGTCTCCCGTAATGGAGACAGGATACAAATGGAGTCAGTGGGGTTACTGAGAGACAGAGGGAATACACTGTGTATGTAACAACAGTATGTATCAACATGCTGTTTGCGCTAATGTTTAGATTTAGAACAGCTTCTTGGCCTCCCTCACTGTGGCGAGTTAGCCCGTTGTTTTCTATCCTCTCCACAGGGTTAAGAAGGTCATAACATAAATTTGCATGCAGTGCCCAGTGATGCAGTCTTGTGCCTCTGTGTGTGTGGGAAAGTGGACGGTGAGAGAGAGAGAGAGAGAGAGAGAGAGAGAGATTGTTCGCACTGCGTAATGGCCTGGCTGATGCATTTTTTAGCTCTCAAATGGGATATATTTCTATCCCGTCGTCTGCTGTGTTCTTGATTAAATGAAGCGTGCTTGGCTTCCCTCTCCAGATAGACAGTGAGGAGTTGTGTGGAACGCAGTGGGATGGAGAAAAAGACAAAGGAAACAAGTGCACTACTTTGTTGTGATTTCATTCATACCGCATCAGAGCGGGGCAAATTTTCAATTATGAAAGATATATTTGCGATTCAATTTAAGTGGCCGTTAGACGTATGTGTGAATTCTATGATGAAATCCTAATCTGTATGGAAATATATTGTGGTATAGACTAAGAAGGTTTCTTCCATTACCCTGCCCCATAAAAAAAGAGGTGAGACCTGGGGTGCTCTCTTTGCGCATCCACAGTTAACTTTATTGCCTGTTATTGATATTCCAGCAATGTTTTAAGCCACCAAAGGGAAATTTAGCTAAGGTAATGTGTATGCTTTGAGGATGTCTCATGTAAAATGAAGATGTATAATTTGAAATGACAAAGACCCCATTTTTGTTGATTCAGTAAGGGCAATTTGCCTGCCTTACAAACCCCGTAGGTCTAGATAGTCAATTTGCTGGCATTAAGCTAAGAGGCTTCAATTTCACATTCCAGCAATAAAGCAAGTCCTCCGCTCTTCGTCCTCTTCATATCTCATACCCCCCTCTATTCATTTCTCAGGGCTTGACATTTTCTGTCTTGCCGTCTCCCTCATTTTCCCATTTCTCCCTCTAAACTGAGCCCTCGGTGGCACGTTTGAGGGCATTAATTGAATAATTAATTCCTCTCATTAGCTTGTTTTTAATTATTTCCTCGCCCCCTTCTCTGTGCTCAGTATAAACTCATCAACTGTTTTCACCCTTCCTCACAAATTGCCCATGAAAACTGAGGACTGGCAGAGTGTAGCTTTAGCACACTGGCTCTATCAGTGGCTCCTAATGAGGGGACGGTTAGCCCAGGCGGAACAAGCCTAACACTGGCTTCGTGCACCAAGAGGCACAATACTAATTTAGCTCATTTAGTGTCCTTGGGCCAATTAAAGGGAGGTGAAAAGGACCGAACCACTTGCTGGAACTGTTTTCACTATAGGAGCGCTGGCCTTGGATTGCATTGCGCTGCATTGCACAGGCACAGACGGCAGCGAACCAAGCCTGTGTGTCTGATTGCTCGTTTGTTTGCAATGTGTTGCACTAATGGAATTTATTTGCCCTACATTCGCCAGATTTGGCTCCTTTGAAGGGCCTTATTACTTGTGACACTGATTCCTTCCCAGCAAAGTGGTAAATGGTGCTAAGGACTGCCCAGTTACTCTATTTTTGTGGACCTTAATAAATTATGCCGGTGCTGAAAAGGCAACCTGAATTCTGTCATTATCTTGATGATATAATGAAATAAGCACACAGAAAAATTGAAATAGAAAAAATTCTCGTTCAATGACCCGAAGCCCACTGACAGCTGTAACACCACAGTCAAGTTCTGGTATCCACTCAGTCTGCTCTTGGTGTTCCTTTCATTTTCTTCATCTATAAATGTAATTTATGTTTGTTCCATTTGAGCCTCACACTCACTGTATGTCTTTTCTTTGCCTTACTGCCACATTTTATTGATTTCTGTTTTTTTGTTTTGTTTTTTTGTTTTCTGTTTTATGTCCTTTGTTGGCTGACTGGGCCTTGTGTTGCATGCTTGTTGTCATGTCCCAGTTTGAATGTAGCCAGACAGTCAGCAGAACCATGGGCATCCAAGTCAACAAAGGTAAAGTTAACCCACTTACCCACAACCGCCTGTCTTCCTACATCCGCCCCCATAGATAGCCTGCCACATTTCTCACCCACACCCAGACACAGCCTCAATTCCATGGTCCAAATGAGGGGGATTGAGTGGCAGTGAGTGGGCCTCATCCACCAACACTGTAGCAGAGGCTTCCCGGGATGGCTTTAGATGTTTGTGCAGTAGCATCTTTTTCTAGTATGTGCTTTCCTTACAAACTATTTTCATCACATAGCTTTGTCAAGTCTGCAGCTTGTAGCATTTCCTCTCAGAAAGTCACATAGCCTGCCTGAAACCTCAAACATTTCCAATTGTTGACTCTGACCTTTAACCAATGATGTATTTGAGGGTCTTGTAGTCCTTGCAGCCACAAGACCACACTGTAGGTGAGTTGTGAAAATGGCTGACATTGCTCAGATGCAGTATCAGTCGGTGAAAACCCATATTGCCACTTCCACTGCACTACACTGATGGTGCACAAACTATGCTTCTAGAGTTTAATTATTGAATCATGTTTAATGTTTTGAATGCTGATAAGGCAGAAATATAAAGGCAGTTATGATGATGATTGAGACCGACTAGAAAAAAGTCTGTCAGCCATAAATTCAGCTGATCACAGATGGCTGATAATGTTCAACCTATCACCCAACCCTGATATCTGTTTTTTCCTTAACAACTGCCGCACATGTTTGGACGTATGTGAAAGCAAATAAAAGAAAAGAAGAATAGAAGAAACTGTGTGGTATTAGGAGACAAAGGAAGCAGACTATTGGTCAACTAAATTAGTTTATGTCAAGGTGTACATCTGTTTTGTCTGTGCGGCTCAGTGGTGGAGAAGGAATTTAAATTCTTAACTTACAGCAAGTAAAAGTAGCCATGCTGAAATATAAAAACTCTCCATTACAAGTAGAAGTCCTATATGTAAGTATTATTAGCAGTTGTAAAAGTACCCAAAATGCAGACAATGACCCTTGTGAGTGCTATACCAGTAGTGTATTTACTACCATTGATTGTTATTACTGATGCATTGATTTGTCAGTTGCCTTTTATTGTTGTAGGTGGTGGAAGTGGAGCTAACTTTAATCTATATGCTGATAGATAGTTAGTTAGAAAGTTAAGAACAAGTGCCTTAAATGTATACAGATGCACAGTATCCCATTACATGTACTTTAAAGTTTCTATAACAATGTTATACAATATGAATGCTAAGTTACCTAGTGAGGCTATGATATATGACTGTAAATTAAGACAGCCCCAGGCGACTTGTTAAGGGCTAGAGATGTTTTTTTACCTCAAAAAGGTTGAATCTAAAGTATCACAACAACAAAAGGTTTGTGGCTCTCGCTTCACAGACACACATTCTCTTTTAGACACACTCCCAAACACTTGCACAAACAACTCTCTCAGAGAGAATGATGTGCAATTTCGTCTACTGCTTTTTACAGATAGAAAAATTAAATGAGGAGATACACTTACATGTGCCTGTTGCAAACTGAAACTTTTTTTACAATAGCCTGAAATACTTCTAGCCACAAAATAGCTGCAGCTCAATACAGACAATATTGGCCAAGTCGTTAGAGCCACTGTAGGAAATCAATTTGGGCCCAAAGTTGAGGCAGAGTCGGATTTAGAAAGCACAAATGATGTGAGCGCCCCTTCTCCAAATCAAAAAGTCTGACACACGCACAATGCTAAGGGCTGCAGGCCAGTTAAAACAACTACCAAGACAGCAGCAATACTAAACGCTAAAGGTTGTTTTAATCTATTTTCTGGTTTGGTATTGCTGGACTCATCACCAGCTCACACTGTGTCCAGCCAACTAGGAAAACACCCGTTTCTTCAGAACACCTCTACATGTTGAACAAAATACAACAGACCTCCCGCCCATACAGAGGCAAGCTGCTGTAAGCTGCATTTGGTTCAAAGACGAAAAAGCCAGTAACATTAAAAAACCATAGATAACACTGCAGAGGTACAGCAGGGGAAGTCAGCTTTATGTGTTTAAGCCAGAGGCAGAACATACAGAGTCAGCAATGTCCACTTTATAGCCTTGCTTTAACTATTTTATGTGTTGTGTTAACACATGCAGTATCAAATCAATAATTCAGATAGTGTAGATAGCATTTCCATGCACTAATAACCAGATTAGTTCACCTCTTTCAACATTATTTAGAATACATGAGTTTCAAAGCCTCTAGCGCTGCACAGTAGATTCACTGTTACAGCTTTTTAGAATCAGATTACTTTTTACGCCCACATGCTGTCCTTTCTTATATCCCCTTCATAGTAGTCATAGTTGCTATTGGTGGTGCGCAGCATGTAGAATCTTTCAGTCCTTGCTTCGTCAGTTTTCTCCTAAGCTTTTACAGCTCAGGGTGTTAAAAATACTGCCTGTTCCAACACAGTTTGATTATAACCATGCTGTCATTGCGTGTTCCATCGTTGTTTGCACTGTTTCTGTTCATGTGTGCATGTCGTGAGTGTCTACACATGTTATATTTTGTCATGAGAGAGCTTGTTTGGGAGGCGAAGACAGAGAGAGATGGGGTAAGGTGTAAGCACCAAGCAACAACTGCCTGTTCACCTGCTGAAGGTGTGGGAACAATGCTATTGTTTCAGGGCAGAGTTGTCAGTGACTGTGATCCCCCCCCCCCCTCTCTCTCTTCTTTATCTTTCTTTTCCTCTCTCTCTCGTCACCCCCTCCTTGTCTTCTCCCTCCCATTTCATCACCACAGAGGGAAAAGCGATGGAGCATTTCGTCTGCCGGAGGTGAAAAGAACTCGTCGAGTGTAAGTAGAGGGGTTTCTGGCAGAGAGAGAGAGAGAGAGAGAAAGAGGGATGAGATGGGGCTTTGGGGCAAGGAGGGAATGGAGGCAGGCAGAGATGGCGAAAGGGAATGGATAGACACGCAGTGGCAGCACAATCGCGTTAGCCTAGTCTCCCAGGGATAAAGTTGGGCTTAACTGCAGCATTACCCACACTCCTGCATTACAAAATGTTCCTTCGCCAGCATTTAGCATGCAAATTGGCTCCCAGATTATGCCTTTTGTATTCATTTTACCAACTGTCAGGCTGTGACGCAGGGAGAATGATAATCAGGCTGATATTGCCCCCTAGTGCTCCGGCGACGATCATCACACTGCAAGGGGGGAGGGAGTGCTGTGCTACTGCAGATCAATGAGTTGTGTGTACGTGTGAGTGAGTGAGTGTGTGTGTGTGTCTGATGAAGAGATAGATGGGGATTGAGGGTGTGAATAGCTCATAGTGAATGATAATGTGAGCACTTTATAAGAGTTGGTGCAATGAAGGGAAGGTGGGATTGTGGCAAAAGAATGTAAGGAGCTGAAGGAGATAGCTGAGGTGCTGAGAGATAGAGTTGAAAAGCTTTCTCCAATGGATGACATATGTACACACAGGCACATAGATGGAGATAGTCACACTACTATAGGGGTGAGCCCGTTGGGTGTTGTCATTGAATTTACTACACGTTCCAAATCACTCATTTTAGGATACGTCCTGTAAGATTTACTCTGTGAATTTTCATCCTCTTACTGTTCATTTAGAGTATGAATATTCAGCTCCATGTAGTTCAGGAAACTCTGCAGCAGCTGGGTTCATCACGTCTGCCCAAAGCACCACAAGTAGTCCGTCTTGTTTTATTTTTTTCTGTCTTTGTATGGTTTGCTCCACCAAGAGTCATCTGGGCCAGCGATCCCGCATGTCTTTCCCCAGCTTGTATCTGTGAAATCATTATCTCTGCAGGATAATGAGACTGATTTGAATAATGGCCCTTATCTGATGCATAATGCTACCTCTAATTCAGTTTTTAGCTAATCCCCCATCATGTATTTTACATGCGTGGTGGGCACATCTGAGGACCACAAGCAGCGATCACAGAACCAAGCTGGAAGCTTTCCTGCTTTTATCAGTTAATCTGAGAATTTATTGATTGGGAGAGGTGTGTAGTGAAGGAGGGCAGGTATCATTTCTGTACATCAAAGAACAGAGGTCATATTTGATGATAGAAAGATGGATAAGTGCCTTGAACTACAGGTATGTATGGCCCTGCTTTTTAGTGTTCGTGAAGTTAAATAACGTCTGAGAAATGGCGCTGAATGGTCGGACTGTCTGTGTGTATGATGATACTTGCAAAGGTTAGCGATGAAATGTCAAACAGAGCTTCTGTCAGTGCATTTTTTTATGTATCCATCTTTAGATCTGTATACTGGCCAAAAACTAGCCAAGGTGATACTTTCCAGGTACTTAACTTAAAGGAGGATTCCAGTTTTATAACAACTTGGGCCTTATTTCATAGTACTGGCCATCATTTGTATCCATTTTGATTACACTGCACTTAGCAAATTCAATGTGAGCAAAGTGTTGAGCGTTGCTACAAAGTACAACATGGTGAGATAAGCGTGCAGTCTGATGATTTTTGGAAACAAGCAAACAGTTTAGTGAGATTGTCTTGTCCACTTCATTTGGAAATAAAACTGAAAGCGAGTGCACCCAAAATGTCTGTAATACACCATTATTGCACAGGAAAACTGTGTGTAGTCACAGCTACGGTAAGTATGGAAGGTCAACGGGGTAAGCATGGACTGTGGGCTCCCAGTTCGCGGGCTCCCTGATTCCCAAAGTTAATTTGGTTATTTGATCGAGAGCAAGTTTATTTAAGAAAATGTAGTATGGAAGCACGATACCAATTGGTCGCGGGGTGTAGTACTGCATTTGTGAAGTGTTCTGTGGCTCCAGAGGGAGCAGTGCAACATCTGATGAATTGCCTCAAGTGATGTCACTTAAGTCAGCATTGGTTGGGGCCAAAGACTTTGTTTGAAAAGCAAAGGCCCCTACCTTCAATTCATATTGTGCACATAAAAATGGTCCGAAATCATCCAAGTAAGACCCAGCTTGTATGAAACCAGAACTTCCCTTTAACAGAGATGTTGTATCTTTCTCCACAAGTCCACATGGTGCCTTCATTAGCAGCTTCTTTTTCCTCACATTGGCCCTTTTTCTTTTGTCCTCCTCCTCCATCAGGACAAGTCAACTCCAGAGGACCAGAGCTCCTGGGACAGCTTCAAGACCATGACCCCCGAGCTGTCCATCGTGCCTGGGGAGCAGAAGGACAGGATGGAGCTGCACAATAAGAACTGGGACTCCTCTTCTGCCAACACACCTGACTCGTCCGAGGGAGACTTCCAGACTGAAGTGTGAAGACAGGCAGACTTAGACACGCTCACTTGAACACACACACTGCTCATGCCGAGACACAGATGCACACAGAGATACTGAACTTTTGAGAAGCTATACATAAATACATGATTTTCCGCAAAGATCTCACACACTGCTCCCCCGTCTCCTGCAACGTGCTCAGTCGGATCCCATACTGTATTTGTTTACTGCTGCAGTGGACAGACATGGAAAGAAGACTGTTCTACTCTATATTTTCGCAAAGACTAATGAAATGAAAGAACAGGGGCTCGACACGTCTGTGACTGACAAAAGTTTTTAAATGAACTTAAAAAAAACATATGAAAAACTTATTTCTGAGAAAAATGTCTTGATTTTATTCTGGAGAAAAAAGAAAAATCTCTTTCAATTGTTTGATGATTTGGGGGGGGGGGAAGAAAAAGAAGAATATTTCTGCACCGTTCAGTTCTTTTTATAGCAAGGGGGAAAAAAATCTCACTGAGATTTCTCACACCGGTAGCCCCCCTAGGCACTCTGCTTTCATTTATTTCCTTTTCCCACCTAATGGATGACGAAAGCATTCTATCTCTCAGTCGTTCCTTTTTTATTTTTATTTGTTTCTTTTCGTCATTTTGGATGGATAGGAGTTTGGGGGACAGGGAAAGAGCTGCTCATTGATATGTGCCATCCTCTCTGCTTTCTTCAGGTTCCAGTTCAACAATCCCGCCCATCTATTCCTCTCACGTACTCTATGTCAACATTGTATTCCCCCTTTTTTGTGTTTTTTTTTTTTCTATGGTTTCGTTAAAGTAATGTCCTCCCGTATGGTTTGAAACTTTTAATGAAAAAATAATACGAATGAAACAAATAACTGAGTTGTGTTTTATGGTCTAACTGTTCAAGAAGAACTGATTTATTTTCAGACAGGTTTGGCTTGTGCTTGTGCTTGTGCTGCCTTTTTTTATTTTCATTCTTTTTTTTTCCTTTTCCTTCATTTCCTGTGAGAATTAACCCGTGTGGAACTTGGGACACACACAGCACATATGAGCTTGCTTTCTGAGGTAGTGCGCCGCATGTTATCCACCCATGAGGGGAAAAGAGGGATAGGCGATCGTCATGCATCCCCCCCCCCCCACCCTACCCCCTCCCTATTGCTTGGAGATAAAAGCCTTGAAAGATTTCAGCATCTGAATCCATTTTAGCCATCACCAATCACTGTAATGCCAGAGAAAACATCGCAGCCCAAATGGAATCTCTCATTCCGCAAAAACATCCGCTTCAAGCCGTTAAGAGTGAAATATCAATCAGTTTAGCGACTAACTTGCTCTTCCCCGGTTACTGAGGAAACATTGTCAGCTCCACGTGTTCTTAGGAGATTTTTCAAGCCAATGATATGTGAAACTACACCACCTGAGTCAAACTTTGTTCTTTCCCCATCATAGATTCAAAGATCAACATTGGCTTTGCTTTCGCCTGCCGCCTCCTTCCCGCCTCTCCTTCTCTGTTACTCATTCTACCCACCCAGCGTCGTGCAACCAGGAGGCATGAAATCTTAAACCAGATGTATATTTCCTCGCTCATACAGATCCCTGTCCGTGTGATTGTATCCTGAGCTTGTGAGCCCAGCAGCTGCAGAAAGAAAGAATGAAAGAGAAAGAAGACAGAGGTTATAAGACTACAAGGTGGAAGACTGAAGCGAAAAAAAAAAAAAAAAAAAAAGCTTCCTGCTTGACATTCTACATCCGTACTTTAGTTGCTACAAGAGGACAACTAGTTTCCTGCTGTTGCTACATTAGCACATCAGTCCTCCTCACACCGACAGAGAGAAAGTGTCAGAGTGCAGGTTGAATTCAATAGATGGCTCGATAACTTTTCTCTCGATGTTCAAACAAGCTCCCCTCCATCTAGCATTCTGGAGAGGGATGAGGGACAATTTAGGGAGAAAAAAGTGCAAGAGAAAATGCTCGCCAATGGAAAATAAGATCCAAAAATATATAGCGAGAAAGCTAGAAGCAGGAAGAGATGCAGATTAAGAAGGGGAGTGCTCAAAACAGTAATTATCCGGGGATGGCGATTTGTCCTGACATTTTCCAATGCAGCCCTCAAACCATCTGTTTAAAGATCCCTAATGTGGTAGTAGTGCAGCACAGCGCAGATGGTGAGACGAGAGTGTGAACCCTTGTAACCTTTCAAGCTAATCAGCTGATAGGTAAACCTACAGCCTGCTCCCTCTCAGAGGAGCAACATAGGTTCAGCCCAGAGTTGCCAAGTTAAGGTCACATTCACCTGACCTTCTGTGAGGATCCAGATCCACTGTACACTGTGTCTAAACAGAACAAAGCAGCAGCCTGTCTGCTACACAGTCTCAGTCAATGGGTGTTACTCTATAGCAGAAGAAAACATCAGTCTCAGGGGAAACAGATTTGACCTTTATACAGACAAATTATTTTTTTTTTTTATATATATATATATATATATAGAAAACATTTTAGAGAGAACGCTCCAAATGAATTCTCTGCAAAGCCTTGTTCCCATGGTAACTTATAAATAAGATTTGATGAAAGAAAAAGGGACAGAAAGAAAGAGAAACAAGTGGGAATGTTTGATTTCAGCGCAGTTTGAGATTTTATTACTTTTTTCACATTTTGCTCATTGCACATGAACGGTATGCTGGTTTCTCCTCGGTGAGGGCTGGGTTTTTGAGTTTTCACCTCTAAGAACGGTAGGTGAGATGACGCTTCACGCTTGATTTATAGACACTGAGGTGACTGACTGGTCATTTTGAATGTGCCACCACAGCTGAGGATCATCTTGCAGTTTCACAGTTTTCTTTTCTATGATGAACTCAGCCATGGCGCGAATGGTACCAGACAAAGACGATGGTCAGGTGGTCAGAGGACGTTAGCTTGTCATATTGTTTCCCTTTGTGCATTGAAAGCCCGCCAAACTCAACAGCCCATAAGGAAATGTGAAACACGGGCAGCTTAACTCCAGACGGACGTCAACTCCAAAACCTACTACGCTCACCCTTACCGTCACCTGTCAGCCTTTTTGCTTAGGTGTTAATCGACTGCTTCAACCATCCAACATTCCAGTTGATTTATTACTGAACCCTTTCCTCTTCTCCCTCATTTTTGTTCTTTTTATACATAAGATTGTACAAAGTAGTCCTCTAATGTTTTCATAGTGTCTTTTTATATGAAAATAAATTTTCAAATTGATCCCAGTGTCTCATGTGTATACGCACTGCTTCAAGGGCATCTGTGGACGAGAACAACCAGGCCCTCTCTCGATTTGCAGTATATTCGCAATCCCATGTTTTCGTAATATCACTGTGGGTGTTGGGCATGACGAACTCTGTTACCCAAAAGCATCAAAGCTTAACTGTGACCAATCAGAGGCCCTGCTGGTCTGTCTGAAAATGTAAGAGGGACAGCTCTGTGGGTTTGAAGTTATGTTGCATTGGAATAACCAAAGGGGGAAATGTCAAGTCCAAGTGATTATTTCATTAAAAATGTAGAAACTTCGAGGGATATTTCTGCTTATAACAATCCTCTTCCAAAGTGGAATTTCCCAAAAATGGTTTTGTTATGTAACATGGTGAAAATAGACACAGTGGACAGGCTTTAATAGTCCAGTCAGCAGTGCTGGAGTGAAGGAGCATAAGGGGATGACACAGTGCGCATGCCTCAGTCACTTTACATTTGCCCTCCAAGGGGCTTGTGGGTAATTAAGTGTGGATGAGTCTGCCCATGGAGCTGCCGTCACTAACCCTGGAGAAAGGCCACCAATTGGAACTTTCTCAAGGGAGTGATAGGGATGAGAGAGAGGTCAGGGGAGGAGGAAAATAGAGAAGGCAGCCCCAAGGACGAAATGCATGGTGACAGAGTATAAGTGAGGAAGAGGTTTTCACATTTCCTCTGGCAGTGGAGTCACAGTGATTAGAGTGCCTCTTGGTTATTTTTCCCAGAGGATTGTGGGTAATTAAGTTGTGTTTCTGGTGTGTCACTGGTGACTTAAGGAGAGAGCCTGCTGACAAATAATAATAGAGTGGACAGACAGGAGTTGGAGGAAGAGCTTACGCATTTCAACTTGACTGGGGCTGTGTCCACCAGGAACCTCTTGTCAGTGCTGCCTTTTGCTTGATGTTTATAATAAAGACAGGACACGCTATTTTGTGTTCCTGACAGCACTGGGAGATGAGTGTGTTTTAGTGCTCAGAACAGCAAATCCTCAAAGTTTAATATAGCCGAGTCAAACAAAAGAGCAATACAAAGAGTTCCACGGTGGCCTTACAATAGTGACACTGCAAGAACATGAAGCATTTAGACTCTTCATGCATAGTTAAACTGATAACCCACAAGATCCCTTTTTTCCTGTGTATTTTGGCAACATCTTCAGCGACAAGCTAGTTATTGCTGTGGTGTTTTGTTTTGCTACTCCCAGGGATCACTGCACAAAATGTTCGCTAGCACTGTAACAAACAAACAAACATGGGCCGTTGTGCAGAGGACAGGAAAATAGACATTAGAATTATTTACACACAAAGTTGGATACGAGGAAGCAGTTTCCTACTTTTGCCGTGTGTCAGTTGGTTTTAGCTAATTAGGTAATTAATGTCACTAAAGAACGATATCAACTAAGACCTGTTCTGCATTAGTACCTAATGATGTCTTGTCTTACAGAGCAGCTCTGTGTCAAAATCTGGTTTTAAGACATTCATTGTTGTTCATTTTATACTTCACGTGGCGTGCATTTCAAAATGCAGCTTCTTTTTATTACGTTACAAAATTACAAACTGACTGACACACAGAAAACCTGCGCCAAGCTGTGTTTCATGGATTGGAGTGAGAGCATGAGGAGGTGGTGCTGCAGAGCTCCCTGAGAGGCTAATCCAGCTGTAATTATATACATTAAGCGGCTGCCAGTGCGACGTTGTTATCTAACATTATGTCTGTCTGATTATGTCTCCTTCTGCAGATCTTCCTGCCTTTGTGTGTTTGTTTCATATTTTGTAATTGTGTTTGCCCAGTTAGCTAGCTAGTAGTGTTTCAACTATCCATTTCATACCCATCCATAAAGCTTGTGAGTAATGGAACAACAGTAAAGGAAAAGACATTTGTTCCCCATGTTCGGCATTAAGACAGAGCTTCTCTCCAGGCATGGTGCCATTTTACCAGGGTACATATGTCGCCTGGAAGGAGGCACTGCTTTAAACACTAAAGTCAGGGAACAAAGTCCCCTGCACAGTCAATGCCACCAAGATGGTAAGATGATTGCCTGCGGCCTTACTCGGAACAATGTGCAGTGATGTGTATCTGTGGCTATTTTTAGGGAGGTATACGGTGAAGTTAGTGGCAGTAAAATGCACTTTGTTTGTGTATAATAAAACTTTGCAGTGCACCTTAAACTAAACATAAAATGCCTTAAACAAAGCATCACTTCACTGAAATATGGTTTCTGTTGGATAGAGGCTAGTACAATAAATTAGTACAGCTATCTTTTTGCCTTTTGTTTTTGGAAATTTTGAATAATTTATAAACAAACTCAGTGTCAAAAAAAGGAAGTGAGCGCAAGGGTAGATGGGAAGTGAGAGGAAATTTGACAAGCAAAGTCAAAAAACAAGCAAAACAAATTCCAGAGGGAGGGGACACAAAAACACTCCCAAGAACGTTGAGGAATTTGGGCAAAGTGACAGTGTGGGGTACCTTGGGAATATGTAACAACCTGTGAGTGGAACGACACGTCTCACTTTGACACTGCCATAAAGTGAAAGTGTACAGGGCACGCAAGGATGAAGTTTCAGTCCAGAGACAGGGAACAGTAGAAACGCATTGCTCTAATGGTTGTAGCATGTCTCGCTGTCCCTCCTCCGTGGCTGACAGATGGTTCTGTCCCACCGGCTCCGGTGCTCAGAGAGGACACCGAGACTGGAGCACACTGACAGATTAGAGGAGTGGATGGAGCTAAAGTGGACAAGAGGTCTGACGAAAGTAAGAATTAGACGCTGAGAATGGTCCTGTAACGTGTTTCCTGAGTGTATACTGCAGAGTGCAAAGTCACAATATTAAGTCAGTCATCTAAAACTTAAAACTGTTCATAATCCCTTCTGATGATGCCATAGACATCTCTTTTTCTGATGTCTGACTAAACAGCTTATTCTCATCTGTGCTGTTATGGATCAGATCCCTGTATGCTTTGCAATGCCAACAGTACAGTTTTGGCCCAGTTCTTGGGTGCTGATGGCACAGCCAGACTGCTCCTTTGAGACTGCCTTTCCACAACGGTGTTAGATGGCTGTCCATATGAAATGCCCTTGCTGTCCCTCATTCAAATTCTGGGCTTGCTGAACCATCGAGTGTCTACGTCCCACTCATACAGACTGGGATAAAACACAAGTGGTCTTTGACACTTTGAGGGTGATTTATTCAGAGCTAAGGTAAAGGACTCATTGAGGCTTCTTTTGGCTCCACCATGCTCTCTCCACAAAGCACTCTTCACATATCATGGCAACCTACATTTAGTCAGAATGAATTGCCTCTCCACACAGCCAAGGGCTTCTCGAAGCATTGGCATAATTTAGAGGTAGGCTTAGGCTAATGCAATCCACCACAGCCTCTCCCGCATGCCGAGAAATGCAGCGCCTGGGACTTGCTAGATGTACAGCTACTTAGCCTTCTCATATCCTGCAGTGAGGCAGGAAAACCAAGAAAGGAACACAAGATGAGGTTGTGCAGGCGGCTTTACACCCCCAGGCTGTTTGTCAGAGGACAGGGTGTGGGAAATAGGCTGACAGGGACAGGGAGGTGAGGAGTCGTGATGTGCCCCCACACACGCCTGGTTGCAGGGTAATGAGACAGCCAAGACGGCCTCTCCGAACTCAGAATGTCCAATAGCGGTCAGCAGTGAGGAGTCCAAATGAGGGCGACTACCTCCATGCCTCCCACATGCACTTTAGTCATTCTTTTCAGCTGTGTGCGTGCGTGCTGTGGAGGTCGATGCTCTGCTGGCTTGACATCTGCGAGATGGATTCAGAGCAAAGATGTGATTCAAGAGTGAAGGAGTAGCTGAACATTCTTTCCGAGAGTTAGATGAAAAGGTGTTGTGTGCTGAAGAGCAGAGCTGGACGAGTTTGGCCTAGCATGGTTGTAACACCGGAGGCTTGGGGGAACAGGCTGGTTCGATCTAAAGTTTCAAACTGGGCCAACTGACATCTCTAGAACTGCCTGATTGAGGCGATTTCTTTTGGTTTTTTTAATCTATACATGGAGTCTATTTGATATGAAATCTATTACATAGCAGTTGCACTATCGGACCCTTTTTGCCAAAATTTTTGCTAATTTTCATGCAAAATATACCATAATATTGGTGTTACCAGTATATTTACAGGTGTACTTGTCAGTCCTCTGCACATGAAACAAACAATCATCACAACTCCACAGGATACTTTTAAATTTAGTACCCTCAGCAGCTGATCATTTGAGGCAGAGAAGTGCCGCTGGAGTCTTTCAACAATATGTGGTTTCTTGGGCTTTCAAGCAAGGGAAATTGAAAACCAATGATACAGTATCCTGACATGCTGTATTGCCAGCAATTATTCTGAAACTTGAAGTAGGTATTTTCATTGTATCGGGCCGTAGCAAGTGTTAGGAAGCACATGGATAGCTTCTTCTTTTATGACTGTGTGCATGTAGCAGGAGTGTGCATGCATGTAATTTCATGTCATGCATGCTCAAGATATCTACCCCCCATTTCCATTATTATCGCTCTCCCTCTCTTTTTGCATTCATATACATACATAACCGAACATGTGGCCCTCTTCCTAACCTTCCAACTAAGCTACTGGGAGGCAAATATACCTCATAAATACTATCGCCATCGTACAGACAACACAGATGCCTCAATCTTACTTCATCCCTTTTTCATCCCTCCATTCTCGTAGATAAGGCTCGAAGCCTTGAAGAGTGGCCTGAGATAAAAGCAGGATGCGTTCAGGGACCCCGTCTCACCCCTGAGGGAGGGGAAATATTATTTGATCCCACTCATAGAGGCTCCCTGTGCCAAGTCAAGCCAGCCCACGGCAGTACAGGAATAGATTCCTGCATCTCCTTCCCTGCCTCCCCAGCAGCCATCCCTCTCAGTGAACCATCCCGTCTGGGAAAACTGGTTTGGATTTTACACAAACACGTGTTTGCCCTGCGTCTGGATGACATCTGTCACGGCTGACATGTCACAGACATGAACGCCATATAATATCTGCATTTGTGGTGTACGTGTCACACTCTTTTCTGCGTCTCGCTGTATGAAAGCTGTTAATAATTTCCAGAAGAAATACACCAGACTAATCTTTTAGTCCCAGAGTCGCCTCTGATGGTCAACGTTTTACCTCAAAGTGAGTATCACGTTTGTTGATTATCAGCTAACATTTACTGTAGACAGACGGACAGATAGATCAATAGATAGATAGATAGATAGATAGATAGATAGATAGATAGATAGATAGATAGATAGATAGATAGATAGATAGATAGATAGATAGATAGATAGATAGATAGATAGATATAGGAGATTGTGCTTTAAAGATAATAACATTTCAAACTGTTTCCTTCTAGATCAGACATTACAAGAGAGGATTCCTGCCATTTCTAGCAACATCATGCAGTCTTCACATTTACTTGAGAACATTTCCATGTTCATCCACGCCATTAAGACTTGAAATACATGCCTCTCTCCTCACCCCTTGTGTATAACAGATGAATCACTGCAAGTTGTCAAAAAAAAAAACATGCATTAACAGTGTCTCCACTTTTAAAAGTGACCCTGAACATCATCTTAAAACCATAAAACAACACCCAGGCTGTTTTCTTTCATAATAACACAATAACATTTCAATGAAATGTTATTGAAATGAACATGAAATGACAAAAAATATCTTTTTTTCCCACATAATCATCCAACTCCTGTGACTCCGGGAGAAGTAGTAGCTTCAGAAAATGTACTGAAGCACCTGTACTGACATTCATTTGTGCCCTGGTGATTAATGTTGTGATTAATGCGCAGGATCTGTTCTTATTACATTCTGCTCCCTCACCAAAAGAAACTTGTTCCAAGGACCTCATTAATCTTTAAAGACTTTAGAAAAGCACAGCCTGTTGCAGTTCAAATAATTGTGTCGAAAAGAAGAGAAAGGAAGCTCTCTCTCCCTCTCAGTGCTGTGTACTGACAATGACATCGCAAAACAGCATCACAGCTGTTAGTTACAACATATTTAGAGTAATTTGTTAGTACAAGTAGTTACATCAAACATTTTGTGGGTTTAGAATATATTGTATAGAGCCAACGGTTGTTATGGCCAACAATAAAAAAAAAAAATTGCCCACTTACACATCCAGCACACACAGATTATGTTGTCATGGACAGTTGCTGTGCTCACAGTGACCTGTTTGATAAGTTATTAGTGCCACCAGATCATAATAAAACCCAAGAGAAGAATTTTGACATCTTTTAAAATTTTATTACAGGTGTCTCTTATTTTATACATGAACCCTGTAAAATAAAACACAAGACTTGCCAATTATGCACTCAGCTAAATGTCAGCCTTTCACGTGTCTGGCACCTCGGAAAGCAATTAGCTGATATGCATTTAAACAGCCTTTTAATTAGTTTCCTCGAGTAACTGGTCACAAACAAGGTTTTCTTCTCCTTTGTCCTGCAAATGCTAGTGAAAGTGGAAGCAGCTTTTGCTTCTTGACCCGTCTTGTTCACAAGGGTAGGGATGTTTTTAAGGAAAATTTGGTAATATACAACAATCTTTTAGATTATTAGAATTTAGTCCAGATTCTGTGAGGACTGTGAAAAACGCAGCTGTCAAACGTCTACCACAGGTACCAGGCCCCCCCTTATTTCCTTTAACTCAAGCAACAGTGTTTCATCATCAAGTTCATGACTGACCTCGGACCACAAAGACCATTTGGCAGAACATGCCATCATCACAGTACACACAAACTCACTTTAAACCAGACCCCCATCACTACAGTGCAGCCTATTTTATACTACATACCGGGTTCTGTTTAAGCATGGTTCGGGCTAGGCATTATTTATATTCTTACAGTTTTTATAATTACAGTTGTGAGTCAAGCTACACTGCTCACAGCGTGATAACCATATTGCTTATCCACACTTTTTATGCTGCTTCATATCTATTTAACTACTTTATTATTTATTCTACTACTTGATTATCTATTTCATTCTGTTAACTGTGTTTACATACGGGTGTCTACCTTTAACTTTTAAGGTCCATTTAGCTGCTGCTGGAGCTTTCAATTATATTATATAGTCCTCATCACCAGATTTGAGAGGCCCAGTATGAAGCTTCTACAGCCTCCATGGTATACAGTGTTCTGGGGTGCACAAACATAACAACAATGGCCTAGTCGCATAGTCTTCAGTGACGTGCATAGTATTAAATCGCCTCTCTATGATGACTAAGATGGCATTTATGTCCCCCAGCCTCCTCAGTGTAGCGGCCCTGCTCTTGGCTCCACACTGTGCGTGCCGCTGCAGCTGGTGGTGGTCCTGCTTCATCAGCAGCTCTGTTGGAACAGAAATTGGTGTTTGAAATTAGTTTATTATGGAAACACAATAGGTTCCTCAATTTACAAGAGAAGTGCTAGTCTGAGAGCAGAAGAAGTTTAAAACAAGATAATCTCTCGAGTAAGGGAATTCTGTTGTAAGAACAAGTGCTGGGCTCTGTAGATATGCACTAAAGCTATGATTACTGCAAGCTAAGCCAAGTTCCATATAGACAAAATAGTGTGTATTGGTGGAGTTAATTTTGTTAAAAGTGGGAAGTATAGGCTCTTCTGTCATAAAATGTAAACCTGTAGAGCTGCATCAGCTCAGGGCCCTGCGGTCTGTTCTATCACTGTAGTAAAGAGTCAGTATCAACCTTGAACAGTTTCCATTAATGTGATCTCCACTGCGAGCCAAATGCTGCTGCTGCTGCTGCAGCTGCACCTTCCTCTGAGTCTGCCACAGCCTCTGGGTGTCATGAGCATCACAGCAATCCAGTGTCAGTATTATTGTGCCGGGGCTTCAGTCACTCTTACCAATGCAGGGTCCAGAGTTGATATTACATTATGTATTGATATATTATTCACAAAGTAATTTCCTAGAACGTAATGAGAAATAATTAGTAGCCAGCAAATGTGACATCAAAACATAACTTTTTTGAGTAATCCACCATTAGGATGACATATTCAGGCACAATATTTTTATTTCAAGTATTCTGCCTAAAACTGCCAGTTGTTCATGCTTGCCGCGCCAAAGTCAGTGAGGGCGTCATCCTCCCTCTGCTACGCCCGGATGATCATCAGGTTCTTTTGAAAGACAAAACTAAAGAGGAGCGTCCCACTCTTCAAGCACAGAAATTGCACTAGAGGAGCCAATTAGGCACTTCTCTATGAGATCAAGCTCAGCGGGTCAACGCAACATTTGGGCTCCCAGCAGGTCTGTAGAGTTTGCATGTACAATAGGCTGGTACAGAACTCCTGTGAATCGGATTAGCTCATTTAACAGGCCACTTATAACGCCACGGTTTGCTTTTACCAGCCAAAAACCCCAATGTTAGGAAATTAAATCTCCCAAATTAAATGATTCATAAAAGAGACGCTGTGCTGCTCTATAACTGATTCTGCTCTCCTCCTTGCACCTTATTGATGAAAACCATTATTTCATAAATTGCTTATGTTGAGCAGGATGTTCCAAAATAACATTACCCACTTAGGTTTTTATGTGAAACTCTCAGTCAGCATAATTGGTGCCTCGTGGACCACAAATTCAGCAGCACTCAACAGCCTGATCTGGTGATATAACGCTAAGACTAGCCCTTTGTTGAAACGAAATTTCAGACACCTCTTCAGATTTAGCCCTTGTGCTGTTATATAAGACCAATCAGTGAAAAGTGCAATACAAATTCAAATTGCTTTTGTTTTTGCATTAGTGAGTGCTTTTTTTGTGATATGCATGTGTGAAGAACAACTGGATGTGTTTTCTAAATAGCAGTCATTATGGCATGCATTAAAGGGAACATATGCAAAATGTGCTTTTTAGCGTCTTTTCAGCATCAATATGTCCCCAGTATGACCCTGAAACTATTAGAAGACACAACCCTCTCTCTTTTTCTCTTGCTACCACTTTCATTTGAGGTGTTTTTAAAGGATTAAAGGTTTAGATTTGGCCCCCATGTGACAGTAGGGGGCGTTTTGAACACGTGACCTCCTTCGGTCCTTCAACAAGCTGATGGTCCCCACCCACTGGAAAGGAATGGATCTATTCCAGCTGTCAGTGACCCAACTTCACACTTGGAAGCTGTCAGTTTTGGTGTTTTTTATGTTTTTTTGTCATTTATTTGGCTGGCTAGCCTGTTGAACATGGTGTTAGTATGTTGTGTTTCCCCTTGCTGGCAGTGGTGGGTGGTGCCTGCTCAGGCTTGTGGGAACTGACCTTTATGGGAGAGGGACCTTAAAGAAACAGGAGCTAAAACGGAGCAATCAGATAGAGGGTGAAAAGAGTAGTATGCAGTATGCACAGTATATATAGTAGGACCCCAAAATAAAAGTATGGACCTGAAAATGAGTATTATGTCTCCTTTAAAGTTTGGTCAGTGGACATGGCATTCACTAAAATGTTTGTTTTCTCTTGCTCTTTAATTATCTCAGTGGGTTATGTGCATTGCAATGCAGGAAATGCTATGCGATATCATATCATAGCTTTGTTTTCAGTATTTCATACTGCAGAAGGCAACTGAACATCAAATCCACAGAGAATGATATAAAAGTAAAGAATGATATTTCCTGCTCAGACAGGACTATAGAATTACATGTTTATTGTACAGTTTATTTAATGCTTTTTCCAGTTTATGTTCTCTTAGATGGAAATTTATGTCAAACAACATGCTTGTTTAATGAAAACCTTCACTCGCATTTATTTTAACCAGCACATGGTCACAAGTGATAATGCTTTTAGATCAATGTGCTCATGAAGATGAATATCCGGATATCAGGAAAAACATGCTCTAAATGTGATTTGCATGAAAAGAAAATCAACAAATCACAGATAGGAAAATGCTAGAAAAGAAAAGTGGTATTGGAAGGTGTCACATGCTCCACTCTGCAGAATGCAGTTCCCTGAATGAACTTAAAGGCGGGTTATTTATACTGTACATATAAATAATATACCTGACAAATCTGAAATCACCAATTTCCTTTTCACAGTAAGAAGCTCCTACAGCCAACTATTACATCTGCTGGAGATTTGCCCTATCTCTCTGATGTCAAAGGCACCCATTGTTTTCAGAATTACAATAAAAACAGCTTGCAGGGACAACCACCAGCTCGACACACCCGATCTGTAATTTTGAAACTACATGTGTACAGCTACATGTGAAGAGGCCTCAATCATGCAATCATATGAGAAGTGGTTCCATTTTTCTGCACTAAAATGTGAGAAGCTCAACCCTTTATAGGCAGCTTGGCTGTGGGATGACAATGTCCACCACTTTGGCACAGATGTAAATATCTTGAGTATTGTTCTTTCATGGTCCCCGGAGGAAGAAGCCTACTGACTTCGGTGATCCCCTGACTTTTCCTCCAGCGTCATGATGAAGTTGCCTGTTTTGTGTGTTTTTTTAGTAAACTATTTGATGAATTATGTAATTTTGTACAGGCATTCATGGTTGCCAGAGGATGAATTATGATGTCTCCGGTGACTGTCCATTTGACACCATCAGCAGGTTTAATTTGGCTAATACTTGCAAAACTCATGTCATCAACCTCAGCTGTACCGCACTGAGCAGCTAGCAATGGCTTCAGAGTCTCCACTACTCTTTGTATGATGTTTTACATTAGTTTGGCTTATTATTCTGGTTGCAGATGGTTACAGTGCAGTTGCAACAGAATGACTAGCTTGAAGAATAACACAACTAAATCATTTTCAAAGCATTAATGTCATCATGTTATTTACAAACAGAAATTCTCATCTTGCCGCATACGTCTCTCATGTTTCTGATGGTTGTCCTCCAGACCCTCATCGTGTGCTGTGTGATATATGAGATGTAGGTCATAAGAAGTAATCAAATGCTTTGGAGGCCACCATCTTTTTATAACATGTTCAATGACAGGCGAATGACACAGTGATTTGTCCACGTGGACCTTTAACTGAAACCACTGTGCAGCGTTATGACGGCACGTTTACAAGCCTCTGAACCACCAAATCCACAATGCTGTGGAACACTTTCAGTTTTTTCTGCCTTTCTGGCTCCTGCCTCACTGTTTGTTAATTGGTCTGGCTTCGTGTTAGTTACCTTGACAACGTGCTCTCTCCTCTCCTCCCCTTCCCTATCCAACTCTCCCTCGACTCTTACACAGTGCACTGGGTGGTTTTGTGGATGATGGTGTTGCAAATACATCTCACGCCTCTCCAGTGGCACATTAATGCTTAAGTTGTCCCTCAGGTCAGGGATCTGTAAACACTCATGAACGTTATGAGGAGCTTCAGGCATAAATCCTAGTAAGGCCAAGGGATTTGAAGGATTTCAGAGAAGACCAAATCTCCAAAATGGGTGTGGTGGGACACTGTTTTGACCTGTCTTTTTTAGCATCTTTTTTTTTTTTAAATCACCTTATTAGCGTGCTCCTTCTGTCCTTTCTCTATCTCATAATAGTCCTTTCCTCACCATCTCCTTGCAGAAAAACTTTCTTCCTCCCTGTCTTTGTGGTGTCTGCCAGCGTGCTCTGTGGTTAGGGGGCTGTTGTTTTCACAAGTAGGGGAAGGGCACGTCTTGCAAATGGACATGTCATGTGGAGCAATGCCCAGCCAGTTTGCACCGGAGAGAGCCCCAGGGGCTAGTGCAGAGCAGCCAGGCAGACACAGAGAGAGAGAGAGAGAGAGGGGAACTATCTTTGGCCAGGCAAGCCGGGATGCTCCCTGGGCCAAGCTGGATTCATGGAAGAGATGGACACAGAGAGAAAGAGATGGAGAGAGAACAGACAGAGAGTCTGGGGGCAGGGTGATGTTGTGTGGTGCTGGCAAACAAATGGACTCTACTGCATTAAAAAAAGAGGGAGAGAGACGAACACAATGAACTCTAGGAAGCCATATGGGTTGTGAACAAAAGCCCATTTCAGACTGCAAAATTACAGTTCACATACAGGTGCTCATGTAATGTATGTTAAAAACATAAACAGTATAATCATGGAAATCATTCTAAGCTATATTATCCTTTAGCTGACAGTACATTTACGGACATTTTGCTGAACAAATACCCCAAAACAAAATATGAAATAGGTTGTTTATTGTTTTCTGATTTAATGACCCCGTAGGATGGATTTTTATTTTCCATACTGCTGTAAATGTGAAAATGGTACAATGTTTTTCTGGTCTGACGCCACAACTGTTTAGCTTTGGTTAAGTTTAGGCACAAAACTATGTGGTTAAAATTCTAATCTTTATTACTCATATTAAGGATTAATGTAATCAAACCCAATGTTTGATATTATTTATGATTACAATTTATTCTGCCTTACTCATTAATGAATTCATTTTATTATTCTCAGTAATTAGTTCCTATATGGTAGTTTGGTGGAGTCCACCATTACTTTACTGGGCAAAATTTGAGAGTTAAGAGCCAGCACATGAACACATGTGTGTAGTTTGTGCACACATGCATATGTCACATATGCTTTCACAAGTAAACAGCGTTCATGAGGATATCTGGAAACCATTCGGTCTTTATGTAAGATGCGGTGATGTTGGTAATGTCCTCATGAATTAAGTATTGATTCGTGTTTAAATGTAAACCGTAAACAGTATATCTTACAACATACAAGATCATCTATCACCAAATCAACAGTACTGAAATCCTGAGACTTCTTCGAGGTTATGTTTGTAGTGAACATGATGCATACAGCTGTCTCCTCTGTTGCAGTCACACACTTGTTGATCCGCTCAACCATGCTGACGTCCTCCCTTTTGGCACAACAACAAAGCCACGCTTCTTTTTACCTTTGTTGTCCTAAAATACAGCAGTCATTCACACGGAGCACAAGAGGCATTTGTACAAGTGATTAATTCAGTCTTTTGCTTGTGATGCCGGTCTCATTTTGCCATATTCAGAGCTAAAATGTTCCCCTGTATATGACATGACACATTATGACAAAGTGGGTGCATGGTGCAGGAAGAGAAGGAAATGTTTGGGGTGGGTATCAAATGAGGGAAGATGGGAAGCAAAGGGCAAGTGAGATGTGCAAAGGGAGAGCGGTGCAGAGAGGGGAGAGAGAAATCAGCCAAGTGTATCACTTTAATGAAGTATCATGACTCCCTGACTGTTCGTCCGTCCTCTTCCTTTCGATTCTCCCTAGACGCCACAGTGTCACCCCGACAGGGAAGGTGTTGCTGTGGCTGCCGCTGAGCCCAATCTGTCATGACGAAAATTCTGAACTGATTTGAAAAGATCACCCGTCGTCTGGAGGGCCTGAAATGGATTATTGGGGGCAGAAAATGTGATTCTCAAGTGTTTCTCCTGAAATTAAAGAGTGTCTTTAATGGTGTTGTTAATACGCATGAGATAGAATCAATATTCTCCATCTATTGCTCAACATTCACATTGGGCCCATGACTGATCTGCTATTTATTTTCTTCACTGCAGTCCCCATTCTCCATCTATAGGTCCAGCATTTTCTATTTAAATAATGGTAATAATGGTTATGATGATAACCATATGGCTCCATAATCATTATTAAAAAGAAACAGAATGAAAGGGAATTAAATTGATATAATTTACAGTTATGGTACATCGATCTCGTCATTCTTCCACCCTCCCCTCCATTATTTCTTTTTTTTTTTTTATCAAACAGCAACAGGCAGATAAAGTCGCAAACACTGCCTCGATAATTATAATGGAGCCATAGAAATGGCAGGCAGCTCCCTCCTCTCTTTCTCTCCCCTGTAAGTTTGTGAGTGCGTCTGTGGTAGACTCAGCTGTGTGTGACTGTGTGAGGCCATGATTGGATGCTCTTAAGGAAGTGAAGCGTTACGCCAGTGAACAAGAGTGAGACAGAGAATTAGAAAGAAGAAAAAAAACTGGATGAGAATAAGCGAGAGAAAAATGCAAAATGAGGAGAGGGAGAGACGAGAGAAAGCCACTTTAAATCAAGTACCTTTTAATCAGGGCTCTCACAATGGGGGACATATAGATAACAAGGCAGAAAGAGGCTCCTGTTGGCTCTCTAGGCGACTAAAGTCACAGATTTATGGCTAGCTGGGGAGAGTCCTCTCAACCATGTTCAAGCCACAGCGCCAAGCTCCTGGCGATAGGGATTACACTGGCAAGGCCGTCTCCAGACAAGTTATGAATTTATCTGGGATTTAGACTCCCAACATGCTGTCCTTGTGCCTCTGTCCTTCATCAGTGCCTCACAGGAAAGATCCACCTTCAGATACTTTTAGACTGCATAGCAAGGGTCATTGTGCGTACTGTCCGATCGATTTTTTTGTGCCCACTTTCCTTTAACCTGTCAAGTCTAATTTTGCTTCAAATAAAGAGCAATCTTCAAGCAATCTCAAGGGAACAGGTTTAAACGTGCTCAGTCCAGGAGTGAGCATAGTAAAACCAAGACATCCTTACTATTTCCCTCTTAAAATGTCATTGCACATCCTATGAATTTTTCTCCAGAAATTAATGCAAAATGACAGATCTTTGATTCTGACAGGCTGATACATAAACCTGTTTTTCATCAAGCACCTCAGAACTCCTGCTATAAAACACATTTCAAGTTAGTCTAACGTGAAAAATTGTCTAGTTATTTAATGCACTTTCAGCAAGGATCATGTATCCGCAACCACTTGTCAGATGAGTGCATAATGAGGAGCTACGATGGCGATGACAGAGGGAAAGTACTAAATACTTTAAGTAAGGAGATAGCAATTTGTGCAAAATCTGTATCCTTACCAGGACCAAGAGTCTGCAGCGATGTAAGCTGCTCTGAGGAGCTGTATTGACGCACAGCAGTGCTTTGAGCTGAGTGCTAACACACAATCACAACCACGATCCTAACATGCTGATGTTTAGCAGATATAATGTTTACCATGTTTACCATTTCACTTTGGCTTGTGAACATGAAAAATGTAAAAATTTAGGACAAGAAAACTTTCATGGTTATTTCTGCCTGAAAAATGAATGTCTGTTCCAAAACCAGAACCAGAAATGTCAGCCTTGTGGTGGCGGGGATCACCAAAGTCATTGGGATTCATTGGCTGAGAACCATGTCTGTACAAATGTGTGCCAAGTCAGCTGGCACATGTTGACGGATTTCACTGAACAAGTGAAAACTTTGGTGCTCAAGGAAAAGGATTAGGCTTCATTTTATGGACATTTGTACCAGATTTTGTTGCAATTCATTCTATTATAGACATTTCACTAAAAACAAAAATATCAACCTCATTGTGGCACTAGAGAGAAAGCCCAAGACTACAGGTCTCATCCTCTGGGGACTATGAATGTCACAAAATTTCATTGCAGTCCATCCAGTCTTTGTTGAGATATTTTGGTGTTGACCAAATGGGTGGACTGCCAAAAAAATCACACCTGTTGCAGCTGCGTGTCCTTGTTGTCAAAAGTATGTAAAGTTCTTTTCTGCATTGTGACCAAATTCTCTTTGTGGATAAATGTGGGTGAGACAGTGCTGCACTGCTCTTACATCTTGTTAGAGAAAGAATGACAAACCAAGGTTGAGAACATTAATGGAAAATCTTTTACATTTATTTCTGAAAAAAACATCACCTTGATCATATTAATCTTGGAGCGACACATTTCATACTCTGACATGCTTCACTTTAGACTTAAATTTCAAACCACCTTTCTAAACTATCCTGATGTGGCCTCACGTTATCTTTTTTTCTACCTACACTGTTGAACAGGAAAAGGAAAATACACCACTAAACATAATGGGCACTATTTGTAAGCTGTAATGTTTTGCTGCCTCTACGAACGCGCTTTAGCAAATGGCTTATGTACTTAATATTTCCTCTGGTAGATGATCTGAACACATTTCCTAGTTGGAAAATGTTTGCTGTATCCTTTAAGATGAGAGAGCAGGGCACTAATGCTTTTAACATCACTACTTGAAGTTCTGTAGGTTGACTCAGATCGTAGTGGAATGATGCATTTGTGTTTCTCCCAACATTTTGAGGAGAGAACAGGAAGAACCTGGATCCCTCCTGTGGAGCTTTAACTGTTGGTTATTTTGTACATTTGACTAATGACTTCCTTCAGGTTAGGGTTGGGAAGATCATAAAAAAATAATAGGTGACACATTGTAAAAGGCCTTACAGCAACATTTAAGAAAGAAGAAAAGTTTGTCTACATATTGTCTTTATCCTTTATTGTTGAACAAATTCAGAACTATATTTGAGGGATGCAGAGTTTCTCATTATCCTCACAAATCCTTCCCTCCCTCTTCCTCTCTCTCTCACACACTCTTCCTCCCTCTCCTGTGCCATCACTACTGCTCTAGGTGGTCCGCTCCACTGCAGACAAACATTTCCATGCCTTTGGGCAAAGCAGCGGGTGCAGCATTTCCTCTGCAATAATTCTGCATTGTGTCCGAGCAAGCACTTTTGTCTCTTCCAAATGGAGCGCATGGCCTTTAAGGAACTTAGCTGGACATAATGATGGCTGGGAGGGGAGAGGAGTGCTGGGGGTGGGGTGGTGGCTCTTGGAGTGGTGCTTGCGTCCTGCAGTCCCAGTTTGTGATGACTGTTTGCTAGCCGTAGGGGCACTGCTGTGCTGTGGATGCTGTGTCCCATGGTGGCACATCTTGCAGGGATATGGCTCCTGTTTTCATACTATATACCGAGTCAGTGACTGACAGTGTGCTGTGTTTTCTGTGTGTGTGTGTGTGTGTGTGTGTGTGTGTGTGTGTGTGTGTGTGTGCACTCGTGTGGATTACACCACTATCTAGCACCCACTGCTTTTCCATCTTTTTCCACTTCTCCCTAGACAGCAATGATTTTACAAGTACTACTGACTCTTTTGGGGCTCTCAAATGGATTTTATGTGTTTTACATGAGAACACCATCCACCAAACACACTGACAAAAAGTGCTTGCCGGCATTTCTCACCTTTGTGAGATTGAGTTTTATTGGTCAAGAGATACAAATCTAAAAATGGTTCACAATTATACGTATACTGTTACATATTTGATGGCATTTCTGTGTGTGCATGCGTGTGTGTGTGTGTGGAAAAAGAAGACATGGTGACTGCAGAGAGAGACAGCAACAAAGGGTGATGTAATGAAGTGATAATTCCTTTACTGTCCACTGTTAGGAAACTCTTCCTGACTTTGATAGATGTGGCTGGCCGAATAATATGACATTTCCACACTGTAGCAGGAACTCAACTTGAAATGTCAGACTGCCCAGAACTCCCTTCTCTGCCCTCTCTTTCCACTTTTGGTACACTTTCTCTGATGTGATTGGGCGAGCATGTACGTGTGCACGTCTCCGTGGGTCTGTACACTCCTGTGTCCTGTCTCCAAGGTAACGGCAGAGTGGAAAGTCACATACACCCATCAGAGAAAATCCAGTATTTTCTCCGTACTCAGTTCTCTGTTGGTTTTTGCTGTTCTTTATCCGTGTGACAGCTTGTCTAAGCCTGTGTTTGACTTGCATTTTCAACACAGTGTAGACAATCAGTTTATGTAATGTCAGTGTCCATCAACCCAGGTTTGATTAAAAAAAAAAAAGACGAAGAAAAAGCATTTTATGAAGTTTTATATTTGATTGAGTGTGTCGCTGTAGATTGCAGTCTGTTAACTGTGCAGGTTAATAAAGGGAAGATGATTCAAATATTTGTGTCCTTCTACCAAAACAAACTGAGAGGCATCTGAAGTCTCTGCAGAACAGTTGCTATGACAAACGATAGCCTGCATCGGTTTGCTGTTGGTTTTCAATTTGTTTTGCAGTTGTCATGAAATATTCCTCTCCTTACATTGTTTGAGTCTCGCTGGAACATTATCATTTGCCTTTTCTTCTCACAAGCACAAAGCGTCTTTCTCATTCATAACAACACTGGAGCTATGTTTCTATACGTCTCTCCCTGTTTATATACAAGCTCCACACTTCTTTTCTTGCGTCATAAACAGAAGGGGTTTATGTCTTTGTGTTCATGTGCATTTGCGTATTCTGTTGCTACTGTCTGTTTTACCTACTTAATTTTTAATTTCATAGAATTTATTCAAAGAATTTCTGAAGAAATAACAAAACAAGAAAAATCAGGTACTGCAGTTTGCAGCAACAACATCATGTACATTGTTTTGTTTCTGTTCACATGCTGTGATAATTACATTCTTTTCAAATGCTCCATTCCTTGAATTGTTTGAGTTTCACATGAGCACCACTACTTGTTTTTGTTTTTTTTTTGTGACAGGTGCAAACCATCTTTCTTATTCACAATAATAATGCTGGATCTTCCTTTGTGTAAATCTCTTCATCCTTATATGCCACCTACATTCTTCTTTTCTTGTGTAATAAACTGAGGAGCCCTAGGAGGCATTGTGTGACACAGATCCAGGCTGACAGCTTGAAATAACAGTTAACAGTTCTTCTGCCTGGTTCCCTCTGACAAATTCACAGTGCTGTAATGTTAAATGGAGTGTACTGCAGACCAGGGAGCAGCACAGGTGCTCTCTGACACCACGCCGACTTCACCTCAACACCTCCATCATACAACCATCAATCCTTCGTCACGCCAGCCCTCCTCTTTTCACTCTGTCAAGTTCCACCATGTTAATTTCCACTCGATGGCACCTGCCACCTTCTTTACTGTCGTCTTTCTGCGATGACTTGTGTTTTTTTCATGTTTCCTGGTCAACTTCATTAGTATCTTTCAAACTTTTTTTTCTGCTATAGGTGATCTTGATACACGGCATTCTCATTTATTACTCCGTTCATTTTCCAGTCAAGATGCTCATGTTTCTGTTCGCGTAGACAGAGAAATTCTTCACATCGAGCTAATGAAATCATTTATTAATTTTAAATTGTCTTTGCATAAAGCTTAAGCCCTTACCACTCTGTCATTGCCTGATGGTCGCTTGCAGCCAAAAATCTGTGACACACAAGTCTGAACTGCAAAAACCTTATCTTTCTAGTTAATGGCTCTACAGTCATGGACACATGTTGCCACCCTGTCACCCCTGGAAGTAACATGTACGTACTATTTGCAGCATCAAAAATGTAATGAAGAATGGGAATGTTGCCCATATTATGTTCTTTATCAAGCTAATGAGGAAACATATTTTAAAAACTAGAAGCATAATGCTCATCTTAATAATGATACTAATACATGAATAATGCTTAGAATGCATCATATAAAATGGAAGAAAAAGAAAAAACAATCTAATCTTAACCAAAATGCTTTTGTTCCAATAAAAATCTAACTACACTCAGGATGCAGACCCCAGTCTCCAGCGGTCAAAGTCCTGCTCTGTTTACACCCTCCACCCAACTAGACCACAACCGGAAGAATCCCAGGCGATAAATAAATGGAGCTTCCAAAAAAGAAAAACCCTGCCAGGCAAGATAATCCAATAAATATATTCTCCACAACACTTAATTGGGAAAACAAACTAGTCATAGTTTGAGTGTAATTTGTAGGAGCCACGGTTTTATCCTGTGTTTTATCTTGGCTTGCTGCACAAGCTAGTAGACAAACATCCGCTGGGGGAAAAGTGCTTGTTAGCAACAGTTTGTGGACTAGATAGCTAATTAGCTTGTCAGTTGTAGCACTTGCAAAAAGTTTAAAATGTCCCGGATTATGTAATAACTTAATAAGATCTTTGTTCCTTTAATAATAGAAAAATACAATTTTTACATGAAGAGTTTTGTGATTTTAGTTGGAGAAGAAAAGATCGGGATCAAAAAACAAAACAATCATTACATTATTATTATTACATTTACAGCCCTCACTGTAATCTTCTCCATTAAACAGACGGTTGTATTATTTCCGTATTTCTTGAATGCAAATGTGCTGTGGCTCAAAGAAAAACCAAAGCCCTCCAACCTTTTGTGCCACACCATGCATACATCTGTCAAAAACCCAATAATACATGACCCGTGTGTACAGCACATTTCTCATCAACACAGCCATTGTGGTGGAACCCACCTCTCTGATTGCTTCCCCTTCTTTCTGTGCACATTTCTTTCATTTTCTCCAAAGCTCTCTCCTATTCAGCCTTTTGTTTCAAAGCAGCCACTTTAATTACTTTAGCCCGCTCTGTGAGCTTTGCATGACGGCTTTTGCTCAAGCCTGCCGTTGGGGAATATGGGGAGAGATGATTTGTATTAATGATGGGCGGCAATGAAGGGGAGATGACGACAGGGAGGAAAATGATATGAGACAGAAGGAGAGGAGGAGCTGTCAGGAGAAATGTGGCTGATGGGCCCCAGATCATGGCTCAAATGAAGCTTGTCCAACCTTTTACCTTTCAGCCCCTTATCAATTGTTCATCTGTTCATCAGGATCATTTTTGGACACTTGAGCCAGATCCTCAAAGTAGCTGTGTCATGTCTTAGCACAATATGCTGTGAGTTAACCTGACATTACACTTTTTTTCAAAGTAAACATTTGCTAGATAGAATATGCTTTCTATTTGACTTTGAATGTGTTGGCCTACTGCTTGTCAGCGCAGGTGGTGGTTTTCACCCATCCATGCGTGTCACCACACTCGAACGCTAACATGCTTCAGATGCTGGCTTCTCAGATAGTGAGGCAGCTTATCGATTGGTACTGATGTGAATCCCAAGGATGTTAACAGCCAAGAGGTGAGCTCACTTGTTCCCTAAGGCCCTCAGATGGCGTCGGCCTCCATGGAGCATTGTCCAACAGGAGCTAAGTGTTGATCAGTGCAGCAAGCGAGGGGAGGACAGAGGGAGGGGAGTACAAACAGAGGAGAGAAAGGCCACTGCCATCGCTCTTCCATGACGCTGAGGATCTGGATCCGCTGGGCTCCCAGGCTAAATTAAAACAACCGGCGTCCCATTGATTCCAGGGCTGACAGGGACCATACATCACCCCACAGCCAGAGAGAGAGGAAGAGAGAGTAAAGAGAGAAAGAAGAAGGGGGGGGAGGTAGTAATAGAGAAGCAAAGAACACATTTAGGAATGAAAATGATAACCAAAATGATAGGAGGAGAAAATAAATTAAAGAGGAGGGACATCTTTAGAAAAGAAAGAGGTAAAGGGAGGTAGCTGGAGTGGGCAGAGGGAAGAAAGGGAAAAAGACGAGATGGCAAACCAGACACAAGCAATCGTCCACTGACAACTCAATTTATTTCCTATGCAATGGCTGACAATTACTAAGAGGCACAGTGAACTTTTTGGTGGAGAAATGGAGGTGGAGTAGAGGCAGAAAGACAGCATTTGTGACTCCTTAGCAAATGCAAAGTTGCTGAGATGGACAAAGCCAGTTTGGGGAGCTGGGAACAGAAAACCAGCGGATAATTGAGGGCTGGAATGATTTGTAGTCCCCTAAGTCTATTCAGTTGGGACTTCTTTTCCTGATTCCTGGCAATTTAATGACCTCTTATCTCTCAACAATATCCTAAGAACCTCAATCTATCTTACTGACTTTCTTAATTCAAATCTCCTTCATCTTCTGGACTCTATGAAAAGAGTTACAACAGGGTTATTCAGCAATTGTTCTTCATCATCGGGCTCTTTGATGAGGTATCAGCATCCAAATGAGGTCTCGCAGCAAGAATGGGAGTTTGACATGTGAGGTGAGCTCACATGTGGATGAGAAGAAAACCGCTAGATGATCAGGTGAGAAATGTTGTATTTATCCTGTCATTACTAATTTACTGCATTAAAGGTACAGTTTGTTAGTTGTTAGTTAGTAACCCCGCAAATGGCGCACACAAAGAGTGCAAACAAAACACAAACTATACGCCATATAGCTAGATATGACAAGTTTTAGTGAGTGCTGCCTGGCTATATTTTGGCATGGTACTGGTTTCAATACGTGTGTATTTAGAAATAAACTGTCTAACTTGGTGGTAACAGTGTTTCTGAACAAACACTAACTTTGGCTTCATATCAGTGGCACTGCACTGCTGACCGTCTGGCTTATGGTGGTCAGAAAATATACGCAGTGGTGGACGATGCCGACATTTCTCCTGGCTCTGAGTGGTTGTTTTCGTTCAGGCACATTGGATTCTTGCAAATGCCTTTAGGAGCACTAAGAGTCAAAGGAACCTGATTTTCTTCACAGATAACTTGTCCCAAGTCCTACTGTCAGGTTATAGTGACATTTTCAGCAAATATAACAAAATGCTATTCTGTTAAAGTTACAGACTGAACCTAATATATGATGATATCAAATTATAGTCAGAATATCGGACTTACATACTGTTTTTATGGTTTCTAAATGCTCAATTTTCTTTCTGAATTGGTTCAGTTTAACTTACAATGCCAATGAGCTGCATCATGGCACACATCACCATTCAGATGCACTTCAGGACGTACATCTGTAAGTGAATGCTTCACCATTCAAAGGTATTTCACTACAAACAAGAGTAAGTGAACACAGTACAGTGCATACCGCTGTGACGTTCAGCACTGATTCATCTGCCTGTGGTCCAAGCTGTCCCGTTCAATTCAGTACAAAATTTGTGATGATGCAACTTTACCTCCCTGACAATGAACACAGCATTTCCTCCATGCTTCTGACGTCTTATGAGAGCCAGCCTTCCCCCACTCACTGCGACGATTTAGACCGCAAGTCATTATGGAGAACAGTGAGGTCAGCCAAGTCCATCACTGGGAAGTTTCTCCCCTCCATCTATGACATTCATACTAAACACTGCACAAACAGGGCCTATGGCATTATAAAAGATCCCTCCCAAGGACTGCAGCCATCTGGAAAAAAAAGGTACCAGAGCTTCAAAGCAAGATGCATTCATTTAAAGTAACTTTGAATGAGCTGTGCTGAGCAACAACAGTTAGGAAACAAGAAAAGAATTGCTTTATTTGTCAGGCAATTAGTACAGTGATGTTAGCACTTTGTCAATCTCTAAACGGTATCATCACAAAAACCTTTGGATGTGCTCACACAAGCATCCGGACGTCAAGGAGAGGCATTTCTATTCCTGTCCTCAACCTTCAGTTAAACGTTAATTCTGCGTATTTTCAGTCTGGGCTTTATTACGTTTCTCTCCAGAGGAAGTTGGGTCATATTTTTTCTGCTTGTTTGCGTGCAGGCTAGGAGGATATCACAAGAACTTGGTTTGTTCTAAACTTTGTGGAAAGTTCATTCATGGGGCAGGAAAAATAGATGAACATTTCATATAATTTGGCCAAGAATGTATCTTTAGCTCAATGCCATTTCAAATGATGCACTGTAATCGAGTTATCCACGCTGTTCAAAGTTTGCATAGTTTTTTAAATTAGAGACCACAGATGGAACACACATCACTCCTACTGCTGTATAATGGCTCCACAGATTTAATCAGTTGAAAGAGAGGGACCTCATATATCCTAGATGCAGTTGTGGGTGACATAAGAAGCACCCACTGATCTCCCCTAGAACAGATTCTGCCATTACAGTATACAATTTTGAATCTTGTGCCTTGAAAATTGACCAGATCAGATATTCATATCATAGTGACAGAGGGATAAATATATTAAATTGGTGTTGTTTGATGTTAGAGCATAAAATGTTTGCATTAATTTATCATTTCTGTCCCGACTAATTACTAACATTACAGTGTCTTACAGTTTATATATTATATAATATTTTAATATTGTTTTTAATATGATACTGTACAAATGTCATATTTCTGCCTCTCAGCTCTAGACTGAGTTCCACCTATAAGGGAAAGTCCACTTAACTTAGGTTAATGGGCCTTAAAGGGCTTTCCCTGGCATGATATGACATGCTGGGATTGAGAACAGGCTGGAAATACTCGAGGAAAAAAAGTGCCCACACCTTCATGGGTTACAACAATGGCTCAGTTGGCTGCTGATGATAACATGCTCTCTATTGAACAAGCTTGATCAATACACTGCATCTATATGTTGTTTATGTGAGGCCTGGCTATTTGTAACTTAGAGGTCAATTATGTAATCAATGTAACCAATGGACTGCTTGGCTTAACCATGGAGAAAATGCTAGTGTGTAGTGTTTTTTTTTTCTCCCCATTTTATACGTGTGTCTTTATTTCTGATATTATGTGACATGATACTTGTCTGTCTTTGGCTTTGTAACCTTGGTTATTTTCCGTCAACTGACTTTGACCCAAGGATCACATTGTTTGTAGCTGTAAGTCATCACTACATCACATGGAGCCCCACAATGACTTGCAAAGTAATTTACTCACATTCCATAGAAAATGAATAGGGGCAAACTTTGCGTGCTGTTATAGTGTAAATCGCAATACGCAGGAAAAACTAATGGACACTATAGAGAGAAGGAGTGATTACAGCAACCTGTCTATGTATATATAGCTTGTGAGAGTTCTATAAAGACAGACCTGGAAAAAAAAAAAAAGGATTATTGCAGACGACAACGCTGTCTGTGAAAAGAGTTTTATAGTGGAGAAACTACAATAATCCCTCAGTAACAGCCACTGTGAGTGAAGATTGCTCTCTGGATAAGAGTGTTACAAAGAGAGATCTCTGTAGGAGAGGTTACGATATGTGCACGTGTATGTGTTTGTGTCTGAACCACAATGTGTGCCTGACATATTAAATTACATACATCGATTTAATAATAAATCCATAGTTCCCCTGTTCCTTCCCCATCTCCTTTCTCCATCCCTGTCCCTCATCCTGTGCTTCTGTTTGCTGCCATGCTTTCACCTCTCTCATCTTTAATACTCTCCGCTCTCTCCTCGGTTGCTTAGTCATGGATATGCTCTGTCCATGTCTCTCTTTTCATCCATCTTCCCCTCTGCTCTGTCTTTTTGCTTTTCCTGTATTCATCACATGAACTCCATCACTCCACATATTTTCTTCTTTTTTATTCTCGTGTTAGTTTGCATTTCTCGTCTTCTTTACCATTTTAAAAAAGATGGGTGCAATCAGTGGCTCGGCACGTGTACTTTCTCCTCTTTATCTCTCTCGTTCCCACCTTTGAAGCCCCACTGAACCTTGTAGGTTTGGCTGCAAATCTATTTTTATTTCTATTTATTTGTGTGTGTGCCTATAAGCTTCTTCTATAAAATCTGATCTTGATCTGGGGTTTATCCAATATCGAGGATGTCGGATGTTTTTGAAGATTGTCAGAAACAAACACGGAATTCCCTCCTAACTTTTAAGATATTCATTTGTGTAGTTGAGCTGTTTCACCCATTTTGTTTTCTGTTCTCTCTCTAGATTTGATGCTAAAATTGATGTTAAAAGAGCTTAAGGTTAAGACTAAAGATAGCTACAAATGTTTGTAGACTATAAAGGAATAATAATATGAAGATGTGTGTCAAATGAAAAGAAAAATTAACATTTAGTAATAGTAAGAATTTAGATGTTAGTCTAGCATCTTTACCCAAAGGGCAAGCAAGCAGACACCAGAGAGTGTGAGAGTGACAGGCTGACACCTGCCAGTCAAATAAATTAGACCATGTGATTTTTTTTCTATCGAGACACAAGCTTCTTTATTACATTGTATCTCAAGAGAGAACTCAGAGTTTTACCCCCCAGGTGGCTGTGTTGATGGTGCAGTAAATCAGCCAAACTGGGAGAATCTGAAACCCAACAAAACATGTGTATCCATCAGTGAAACTCATGCAGGCCAGCAGAGATGTGTGTATCACGGCCAAGCAGGTTATCATCTGGAGAGGTTGTCTCATTATGAATTCTAACGGATGGAGCACTTGCACAACTACATTGTATTAAGAAAATCTGATTGAGATCCTAGTGGATGAAGTCAAGTGATATGAAAATAGACAAAGCTCTTATGGTAAGCTGTGTGTAGCTGTTCAGCTAAGCTAGCAGTGCTAGTGCAGTGTGTGTAGTCACTGTTTTGATGGGTTTTCATATTGAAATAATGCCAACCTGTAATCCCCCTGAGTGAAATCTAGTCTGTCCTCTGAATGAAAACCTTTCTCTTTTCCCCTGAGCGCGTCTGTCTCTCCCTTAAGGGAAAGCAGGCTAAATATCTGTCACTGGGTTTCAAATTATCACTTGAATTGATACGATTAGATGGTTAGGCAGTGTTGAAGTTACAGGAAGATAAAGGGATGGATACAAGTTGTCAGGCCACAAGTCAGTGTGCAGACTAGCATATGAAATGATCCTTAACAAATCCGTGGCTGCTTTGATGTGGAACAAAGTCTGTGTTTGTGCAGACCGGAGCGCTTGAAAAACACAGGACTCAACCCAACCTAAACCTGCTCCAAACGTTCCCGTCCAAATTCTTTGTCTATTCCAAAATTTGATGGAGGCCAAAAGCAACCAACAGGACCTATGAGTCTTCAAACCAAAGCAGCAGGCTTATTTGTATAGGAGTTCCTGGTATATATTTCTTCTCAGTCCGGCAGATGTCTTTCTCTTTATCGAGAATAATGTGTGTTTGAAAACTGGTGCTGAAATGATTTTTTTTTCCCAATTTCCTCCACAGATTTATGTAAAAACTGTGATGCTTTTGCTTTGCTGCATGAAATCTCAATCTGTGTAGGCCTGGGTGCCTACACGGTGTGTAAAACCCCAATGGACTGAATAGGCTGCCTTCCACAGCATTAGCTAAATAGTCCCATTACTGTTTCGGTGCACTCCCGTCGCAGAACACCCTCTAACCTTGAAAGGATGGAGGAACCGAGCCAGAAGAGAGTCAGTGCCTAAAGATTGTAGGTTTTCAGAATCTCTGGAGTCAGATTTATGATGCAATTTAGATGTAATAAATCTTCACGTTTGTAGAAAACATCAGAGGAGAGCTGGAATTTCTATGTTTATCTATCGACCTACACACTGAAATGAATGTGGTTTTGCTGCGCTCCTTCATTTTGAGCATCCCCTGACCTCATTAACAGGAGATGTCACCATGTACCAAATGGTTATCAGCTTATCAAAAAAACAAAACTGGGGAACTTGTAACTAAGATGGATTTGTCTACAGAGTCCATGTGATTGGTACTGTTTTGATACAATTGCCAGTTTAGGCTCTAATCCAGCAATTGTAAGTTCAGGCTTAAACCTTCAGTCCCGTGGCATTTTCTGGTTTGATGGAAATGGAAATGTGCCATTGGTCATCACAGTGAAAGCTATTCCAAGGTGCTTGGATGGCACTCCAGGGTGAAACAACAGCACATATTTCCCCCTCACCTGGCCCTGTTCTCTCTGAGAGACAGGCAATATGGTAATGAGGGGAATGAATAGTGAGTCTCTGGGAAGATTTTCCTCTTGCTGGTGTGTGTGTGTCTGAGCATGTTAGTGTGTCCAGCTGCTCTATTGGCCACTGCGGCCATTACTGAGCAGTACCAAGCAGCAGACCATGACACACACCAGCTGGATCTGCACACACCTCTACTGAGAGAAGAGGCCTGTGCCAGTGAGACAAGGAGAAAGAGAGAAAGTGAGAAAGGAGGCAGAGGGGATGGGAGGGAGGAGGGCAAGAGACAATGAGGGACAGAGGTGCCACAGCCAAGGAGACGGCTCTCCCCTCATTTCATATTCCTCAGTCCAGCCACATTATTCCTGCTCCCTCTCCTCCTTGCCGCTGTCTGGCCGGCTGACACGAAACGATAGAGCATTCTGTCATGGTGTTTGGAACACACTGAACATCACTTGTCAGCTGAGGGACGACAATGGCTGGCACGGAGCGGAGGGTGCACAGGCAGAAGCGAGACGTTCTACCGCAATCCACTTCCGTCTTTGTTTAAATCTCATTATAGGCGGACTGGAGTCTTTTTTTTTTTTTGGCTGGTAGTCAATGAGTGTCTCGCTTTGTCTTCAAAATGTTCAATAAGTCTGCAGGAGGCCAGTGATGCTAATTCACTAAAGTCTCAGCTATTACAAAGCATCAGATGCGTCTACTATTGTTTGGTGTTATGTCTAAGTTTAAGTTTAGTTTTGTGTTTTCTGTTACTTCCTCCTTTTATTGTGGCGTTCAACTTCCCCCCCCTCTCGTTTCAGGTCCCTTGACTTCCTGCCCTTGTGTGTTTCCTGCTCCTGTGATTGTCTGCCCCGCCCTGATTGGTTCCACCTGTGCCCCCGTCCCTGGTGTATACATTGTCTGTGTTTTCCACTGTCCTGTGCCAGATCATCTTGTAACCTTGTGTCGAGCATTCCGGTGTCCTTAGTCAGTGTTAGTGCGAGTATCTCGCTGTGAGTGTAGTCAGGTTCGTATCTATTGCCAAGTATTTTTAGATAGTGTCTGTTTTTTGGTGCCATGCCCTTGTTTTTAGTGCAACATAAAACTGCACCTTTAGCAATCTGTTTTGCCCTGTGTCAAGCTTTTCAGTCCATCTTCCTGTCTGTACCTCAGGTTGTAACATTTGGCAAGTGAAAACCTCCAAAAGCCTTTTAGAAAAACTGTTTGTATCAGTTACCTCTACAGGCAAGTAACCAGTGAAGTACAAGGTTTTTTTTTTTTTTCTTTCCAGAGGGATACATTATCGACGCAGTTCAAAAACAAATACAACTGAGATTGATCCTTAAGCCTCCTTAATGTGAACTGGTTTACATAGTCTTTCATGCATTTCTGAGTGTTATGTAACTCCCAGAAATGTTATTCCCAGTTGCAGAACAGATCTTCAAGATTGCTACTATAATTAAACCTACAACTTAATTTCATTATACCTGTTTGCTCTTTTTCATATTGTTGCTGCTTTTAAAAAAAGCTGCTTTGTAAAGTTCAATTTATAAATAAGGAACGGCAAAACATTTGATCGCTCATGGTCCATTGTTTTATTGTAATTAAAGCCACTTTACAGACTTGTCATTAGTAGGGAAAGCACAGATATTACTAATAGCGTTGTGGTTGGTTCTAACATGATGGTTCTGTTCTATTCAAGTGTCCCTGTAAGCAGTGATGGTGTAACAGTGAGCCAGCATACACATTACCAGGACTATGAAACCAAAACAGCAAAGTGGAATTCAGCCACAGTTCATTTTATTTCTTCAGTGATTGAAATTCCAGCTCTTTTTAGTGTGCCAGATCATTTGGCTCAGCTCTGCAGTGAGAGCCAGCTCTCTCAATTTTCAAACAGCTCTTCATTTAGTACCAATTTTGGTTTTCAGATTCAGCCAAATTTAGCAACGTTTTGACCTATGATTGGTATGTGCACACAAATATCACCTAGATTATTCAATGCAAATGCTAAACCTCACCACACTGCACTGTCCTAAACCTTATTTCCAGAATACCATTTTACATAGGTATAAAACCCCCAAATAACATAAAGCATCAAACACCGTTACACAGGTGTATCGACTGTTTTTATATCAAAGTATCCAAAACACAAACATTCCAAATAGATTACACTTGAAATAGAACACTGTGTGCTTTATAACGTTACACATGCAAAAATCATCCAAGAAGCCTCCTCAATTCTTACATCTGCACTGACCCATATCCAGGACTGGCTTGTTAAATCATGTCTTTCATTGAACACCAAAAAAAAAAAAACTGGTGTGCATGATGTTTGCAAAACAATCAGCAGAGGGGAAAAACTCTAATGTGTTCCTGAGAGGGGAGGAGCTCGACATTGTGAATGAGTTCAAGTATCTCAGGGTCACTTTGGACTCTACATTAACCTTTTAAAAGATGTGAAAAAGGTGTCTAACACCGTAGAATTAGATTTACAAAACCTTAAATAAGGCCATTTCTGACAGTTAATGCTGCCTGGGTGTTTTAACACACTGATTTTTTTTTTTTTTTGAGTACTATTTTATCAAGTGCTCACTTACAGGTGTAGCAACACTTAAATTAATAGAACTACCTTTTGAAGAAAGTCATAAAAGTCTGATAAAAAAAGGCACTTTCATTCACCATTGTAGCATTTTAAAACGAATATCGTCTATTGAGCTTTTAGGAGTAAGAAGTAAGAATAATTGTTAAATATGCCTGGTGTATGTATGAGGTTTAATATGGTCTTGCTCCACCGTCCAGGACAATCGCTAGAGGGGACTGTGAGGTGCCACATTTGGACAAATGGTGCTGTCAGTTAAGGGAAGTAGATACTGGAATGACCTACCGATTTCAATAAGGGAGTGTCACACACACACATCACTTTTAAGAGTCATCTTAAACAACAGGCCAAGGCACATCAGACCTGTCATCACTTTTAAAGTGACTTGATGCACAGTGCATTGTGTCCTTTTTGTACTCCTGCATCTTTTGCATTTGTATTTTGATAGTGTCACTTGAATTGTTTCTGTCTTTTGTTACCTGCCTAGGGACCACGGATGCAAATTGCATTCTTGTGAACTCCAGCATGTTTACATCTAGTGGTTTTATACTGATATTCATTATGTGCTTTGTCTCTATCAAATACACTAATAAACATTTAAAGAAAAAATTAGAATGTGCAGAGCAGCAGCATCCAACAGTTTAACAGTGAAGCACTATAACCTTGTCTTTAATGCAGGTTAACATTAGCTTTCCAATTTCTTTTCTCTGTTATGACAGGCCCTGCTCTGGAGAAGGTTCTTTCTGAAGGGAAGGATGCCACTACAATGCAAAGTCTCCCTGCCACCACCTTGACAAATCGTGGGTGGGCTTGAAGCCTTGGTGTCCCACCAGCTCGGTTTGGTCTGCAGCTCTTTGGATAAGGGGCTTTTCAAGATAGGATCTTACTTGCAGTAAAGCATCTGGTGAGGGATTCCTTCTTGCGGTGACTCCTGTTGCTCTTTCATCAAAGAATCTTCAAACAGCAGACATTTGTGCCTACACTTCTACTGCCCCTGCTTCCTCTTGTCGCACTTGGCCTCCCGGAGGTTGAGCCGGCCGGCTGCATCTCGCTTCAGCTGGTGTCTCTTTGAAGTGCCTCATCAACAGCTCTGTTGCCATTAAATGCCAGCTTTTTAAACCTCGAGTCCAGCACAGTGGTTTTGGAGAGAGTAGTATTGTGCAACATTCTGTGGAACTTTCTTTCTGTGCATGGAGAGCAATCACCAACTCTGTCACTTTCTCTGTGATGACTGTTCTTTCAGTCGGGTGGTGGGCTGGTACTCTCTGCAGACCCTTGCACAGCAGTAGCATTTTGAATGCTGTCGCGTAGCTGAAAAAAGAGAACAGTAATTCAGAGAAGTCTGTTTTATTTTATTATGTGGAATATGGACATTGTTCAATTTATTCTTTTCTATCATTACTGCCATTCACCTCTAATGTGCACCTCAAATATGCAATTATATAAAAATTGATACTGTCATAATTGTTCACTGTACCTGTCTGCACTGATCGCCACAGTGACCTGCTCAAAGGGTTCAGAACAGTGCATGTTTGTTGCAATACCTCCCATTCTTCTCAACTCACAACATCAACACGTGCATCGATAGCAGCCTGGGTAGAAATGACTGAATCCTAGAATTCAGCGCCCGTTTCATGAAATGTTGAATTCCACCTTGTACCACTGTTGTTAGGGCCTCAGCTCAGGCATACCCATCTGGCGTTGCATAGACTTACGTTTCTCTGTGGCTACTGTGCACTTATGGAAGAATTCCACCATCACCTTTGTCCACAGTGGGCTTCATCACGCTAACAGCATCCCTTAGAACCAGGTTGTCATTAACCAACCTGCCTCTCTTAGCAGTTCCAGTTATATGAAGTGAGTCTGGCACTAAACTCAGTCGCTCCAGAATACAAGACATGGAGTGTTTCCCCGCTTCAAGGAACACACATTGGATTTAGAGCATGGGTGTAGCGTCTAAATCTCTTGTCCTACATGATTGAATGATTGTAAATCACATGCAATAATTTCAGCCAACTCCTCATCAACTGTGTTCTGTCTTGTTGGGTTTATAGCCTGTGGCATACGTTGGCTTACAGAGCTCTGGGTTGCAATAGCTTGTGGTGTGCATGTTCAGTCGCAGGCCCTAGCTTGTCTTACTACTAACTGCACTATTGGATTCATAATCATAATGTGCCTTTCCCTTTCCCAATATGATACTTGATACTTGATGTTAGAGGATCATCCTATAATTCTGTCTTAAATTCACTTATTTAGAAAACATTTTTAAAAGACATCGACGGGCGCCTTAAAGCCAACTCATTTGTGACTGACAAATGACTATGACCAAACTCCCCCAGGAGCTGATGCTCAACTTCTACCACAGCACCATCGAGAGCATCCTCACAAACTGCATCACCATGTGGTTTGTGAGCTGCACAGCTGCGGAGAGGACGGCCCTGCATAGAGTGGTGAGGGCAGCTCAGAGGATCATTGGGCTGGAGCTCCCTCACCTCGACACACTCTGTGCCAGCAGACTGAGGAAGAAGGCTAGAAGCATCACACTGGACACCACACACCCTGGATACCCCCTGTTTGAACCACTTCCGTTTGGGAAGCGGTTGAGAGCATTGAAGACCACTACGAACAGGCTGAGGAACAGCTTCTAGCCCAGAGCTGTGGCCTCCATCACACCCCTCCCCCCTGTCTCCAAGAAGTCATAACCAGGACTACCTCAGCAGCCTCTAAGCACAAAGAGGCCAAGCTTAACATACTGCACTATCTTTGCACAATCACTATATTCACTTTCTCAAATACTGCCATTGCACTGCTCTGTACATATTGTAAATACTGTTATACTGCTACCAATTTTTGTTACTTGTGTATGTGTATGTATACATATATATATATAGCTATATATATATTTCTTTTTCCTATTTTTATATTCTTTCTATTTATTGTCTTGTTGGAATGTTATATTGGAGAGGTCCGACGAAATTTCATTGTACTTTGCTGTATGATGACAATAAATCTGATTCTGATTCTGATTCTGATTCTATATTATTCACACCTATGCTATTACTACTTTGAGAAGTCAAAATATCTTCCATGAAAAAGGCCTTTATTTTTCCTTTTTTTGGCCCTTTTGGACAGAATTCAAGCTGATAATCATCCGTTTTGACCTCAGATAGTTGATACAGCTAACATGTTAGCAAACTTTTGCCTGTTTACACATGTAGCAGAGATAAGTTGTGATTTGGAGCTGTGTGTCCGGCAGACTGGCAACTCTACGTGGAATATTAGCTCTCCATTTTAGCTCTGAACCAAACCTAGAGAAAAACGTCTTGCTTTTTGGCTGCTAAATGTTCCACTACATCACCCAGCTAGCCGCTAACTCTGTCTGCCTGGCTGTTTGGTGCTTTTGGCGTGTAATAAAGTCGAACCGTCTCTAAGGTTGCTTGTACGGCTGAGCAGGAGAAAGGAGGAAAACACTAAATACTTTCAGACTTCAAATTTGTCCCATATTGAGAAAATTTCCAATCCAGGATTGAATGGCTACCAGCTACTTTTGACCAGCTAACAATAAACCACACCTGCCTCCCCTCTCTACTCTCTGAATTCCCATTTCTAATTTATTTTTTTCATCTTCCCCTCACCTGTTTACCTGTTTCGATAAGTAACAGCTAGGTGGCTGATGCTAGTGCCGCCATCTGTGTCAGTCAGGAGTGGCCTATTTAGGGCAGCTAATTCATCATGGCCTGAGAGCGTACATACGGTACATATAATTACCCCCCAACGCAAACAAGACCCTCTCAGTCCCTGTGATTTATTGTCGTGTCAAGGGAGAGGAGACACGGAAACAGGGAAGACATAGGCATGAAGAAGAGCAGGAGGGGAGGGAGGGAGGGAGGGAGGGAGGGAGAGAGGGATAGAGGTGAGCACTACGTGGAAATAAGAAGAGGATTTTGGAAGAGGACAGATGAAAGTACAACGGGCGGAGAGAAATATGAGACATCCGAGTAGTGATGTGGCTCAACAAATCCCCGGGTTAGACAATATTGATACTAGGTCTGCATGTCAAAGTCAAGGCTTTCTTCTCAGCGCTTTTTTTTTTTTTTCATTTTTATCTCCCTCAACCTATTCACAAAAATCCTCAAGGCTCCACACTTCTCATTTCGGAGTCATATCCACTTTGACTCTCAAAGACAGGGGGCTTTGCCATCGCTGGCAGGAAGACACAGCTTCACCCATTGTTTTCCCAGATGCCCCCTGTGGTGCTTATTTTCAAATGCATCACTGGCCTGTTTCAACCGAGGCGGCTGCATTGTACGACTGAAGGCCGATGAGATGAAATGGCTATACAAGTAAAAATGAAAAAAAAAGGGGAGGGGGGGGTTGCAGGAGACGAGAGTAACAATGAAAGATTTATGACGGGCATTGAGAGCAGGCAGCGGTTTTATCAGCCTATTATCAACCAAATCGCCCCCACTGAGACGTAGCACATATCTACTCTGTTCTCTCCCTGTTCTGTATCCGCACTCACTCTTTTTCCAGATCAATTCTCACCCCTGCCGCCATCACCATACATAACCTGACTTCTTTCCCAGACTCTCCTTTTACTGTCCACCTTTACCTCTCCTTCAGTATTCACTCACCTCTCACCTTTCCTCCCCCTCTTCCTCCCCATCTCTGTGACTTTGTGGCTCTTGTTCAGTCAACCCCCTCGCCTCCCTTTTTCTCCAGCTAGCTCTTGTCTCTGAGCTTCATTGCTCTCACCCACCCCCTCTCTCCTTCCCCACCTTCCTCTGGCCGCCGGAGTACTTTCTGTCTACTTTGCTTACGCCGTCTATTTTGCCCCCACAGCCCCCCTGTGTATCTGCCTCTTAATAAATGGCAGTTCACTCTGCCTCCCTCTCTTACCCCACCCTACTCACCCTACTTCTTACTCTACCTTCCCTTTCGGAACATGTCCTCCTCCCCGGCTCCAGCCACTCCAGCACCCCCCCAGCTTATTTCAAACCCCCATCCTCCCCTCCCCACCCCCCTGTGAGAAAAGCAAGGCACCTAAGGGTGAACAGGTTAATGTTCTGGCAGTTTGAGATACACTTGTGACATTTCAATCCGGCATCTGTTTTTATCGCAGCTGATTTAAGAAGTGCGGGGGTGTGTAAGGGGGTAATGGAGGGATGAAAAGGAGGGATGGAGAGAATGAGAAGGAGGAGGGAGCCCATGGGATGCTGCAGCTACCCGGAGACTGTGGACTGTGTATAAGGCGCAGCAGGGGCTGTGGACCTGCAGTGACAGATCAGTTAATAAATGGAAGCATATGGTCATGTCGCCCCCAAGTGGCAGGCAGCAGAACTCTTGGAGAAGAAGGAACAAACTGCGGCAGTTCAAAAGACAAAATAACAGCATGTATTCTTGAGGTACTGGAGGTAGAGTGAAGCAAAGATGAAAACGGGCTTGAAATAATTTGCTATTACGTGGGAAGAGCACCACCGAGTCATCTGTATTCTCCTCGACGTCCATCATGACCTTTGAGAGGGAAAAATAAGAGTTGATCAGACTGTTGGATGCAGAGAGGTGATTACAGAATAAAGTAGAGAATGTAATGTGAGGAAAATAATAAGTGTCAGAGTGAGAGGCCAGGTGAGGACAGAGAGGTGGTAGAAACGCAGCTGAGGCAGAGTTATAGGGGAAAGCAGGAGATATACACGAGAGAATAACAGAGACCCCTGCTTGTGGCAGAGTAAAGCAGCCAGAGAATCCGATAAAGAAATTGAAACAGAACTCCAGAGGTTTGACCAAGTGAAAGGAAACTGATGAAGGGGAAAATAGTGAAAGAGAGAGAGAGAGAGGAGGAGTCTTTCCAATAAGCAGAAAGTGATAGAGACAGGGAGGAGGGGAGGGAGGGAGGGAGAGAGAGCCGATATGACAAAATAAGTGAATTAGGAGAAATTGGGCCGTAGATGAGCTGCAGGAGGGTTGGAGGGAGGACAAAGTGGTGATGGTGGGGCTGAGGGTCGGGCGGTGGGATTGCTGCACCGCACCGTCAGCTGGCACTTTCTCCAAACTTTTATTTGATATGAATTCAATAAGCAGCGGCCGATCTCCGTGCCCCGGGTGTAATTACCAGGAGAACAGCGGAGGCATTGTGAGCTTCGCCACCGCCTAAACGCCCCATGCTTGCTTCCAGGTCAGCACTGATCTTGTCGGAGAATGTCAATTATCGTCTTAAACGCTGTCTAAGGAGCAGGGAAGGAGAAGGAGGGGGGGTGGCGGCGTAGAGAACGATGACAAATGGCAAGTTAGGAAGGAAATATTTGCCCAACATTACAGCTTAAGAATAAAAAGGAGGAAGAGAATGAAAGATAGGGCTACAGGCTAGAATACTAATGGGCTCCTCGTCATTGTTTAATGGGAGATAGAAGGCAAGATCGCAAGGTATACTGTATTCCCTGTGCCACCCCGCTAATGTCCCATCATCATGGGCCTATTGCACCAGACAGTAAGTGGCACAGCGGGGGGGGGAGTTGAGGCCGAGGTGGAGGGGGCACCCTGTGGGCTATACGCAACCTCTGTTCTAGGAATTAGATCCTGATTCACCACCATGCGAGTCCAAGCCAATGCCGGTTGTGGAGGTCAGGATGGTCAATAGGCACGTAGCACATTCGATTTTCACACAGTTTTTGACTGCAGTTTGAGTCCCACCCCATCAAGATCTGTAATTAACAGTGTTTAAGTTTCCTAGCTTTGCAGGAATAGTCCAACATATTGGGAATCACACTTAATCACTCTCTGGTTGAGGATAAGATGAAAAGATGGATCCCACTACTGTGTGTACTAGCTACTGCCACTAACCTTATATTGGTACAAAGACTGGAAAATGGGGAAACATCTCGTCTGGCTCTGTTTGACAGGTTGCTGCATGTAGTAATACTTTGGTTTTAGCAACTAACAGCGTCAGTGTGATGATGCTTGATGGAAGCGTCCGAAGCGCTTGATGGATTGTTGGATATTGTCTGAAACTCCCCCGCTGGTACCGGGGGAGACTGTATCTCCCTGATAACAATATTTGTAACTTTATAAAACTAACAATCCAAAATTCATGCCTACCTCAGGCAACAATCGCAGCCACGTATGCGGAGGTGGGAAAGTAACCTGGGCTTCACAGCTTCTCTCTCCAGCTTTTTTCATCCTTTACACAACTATTTCTGCTGTTCAGTCTTTCTGTATGTGGTCACACTATGGACCTCCTCCTAGAGATGCTGTCTGAAAGTGTGTGTCTGTAGGTCTCTTCCAGCATACCTCCGCCATAAGAATTCTGAGAACTGTGCCTTTTCTTGTTGATTCATTTAGATTTCCTAATTCCGCCCTTCATCCTTTTAGTTATATATTTGTCCTCAATCTCTCATTAATTTCCATCAAGCTTTACTACTTTGTCCTTTGACAAAGCACTTTCACTCAGCTGTGCCTAACATCATTGATATTGCCTTCAAACCCTTTACACTGATTGCACGGTTTACATTCACAGCTCCGTGTTCTGATAATTCTTCTTAACATGTGCACCGATAATGGATGAATATTGTTTTGTCCCATACGTGGCCAGCTGCCAGTAAGGTTTTTTCATGATGAAAACATGTGATCAATAACCGCGTCTAATGAATGTTATTTCATCTTAGTCAAGCAACAAGATCTTGAGTGGCGTTCCACCCGTACCATAAACGGCAGCAACACATATGCATTACAGATTAGGCGTGATGTATGTCTGTATCCATCCATCTAAGCATCCATCACTGAATCCGTCCATCCACCCATCAATCCAGCTTTATTAAAACTCATTCATCCACCTCTGTTTCCTTCCCTCACCCCTTCTGCCTCCCCTTCTCCCCTTTGGTGGGTGCCAGTGGGAGTGGTCCGCCCTTGATCTGCTCTCAGAACAAACAGCCTGGTAAACATCATGAAACATTTAGAGGAGGCAGAGCAGCCTTCTCTCTAATTCACACTGGCAACCCGGAGATGCACAAAAACAGCTGCTCCCAAAGCTCGCCCCTGCAGAGGGGTTTCACTTCATGTGAGCACACATGTACTGTATATGCCTTTGCATATGTGGGATATGTGCACAGAGATGTCGCATGTATGGTTGTGCATTTGTGTCAGTGATATGTGTGTGTGTGTGTGTGTGTATAAGTGCGTGTATTTTCACAACACATGTATGTAAGTCAGTGGTCTTTGCTTTGTGAAAATCACGCTGCTGTAGACTATGTTGGGATATGTGGGTAGATTAACATATTTGGCAAGTTCCTCGTAGGGAGGGAGGGGGAACAAATGAACGGATTAGAATCACAACTCACTCAGCTGGAGGTCTGAGTCAATGCCTTGTACAGAACAAAACCCTCCACACTGATTCCTTCTAACTCTGGCACCGGAGACGGTCTTGTGCTCAACATTTATAGTTATTTGTTAAACTGGATTGCCTCAGTGGTTGGGTAAATGGAGCAAAGCTGCCTTGAGATCTCACCTGCATGTAAACATCGTAACTCCAATTTTGTACCTCCCTTAAGCCCATAGACATTTACGTCTTGTCAATGTGTGATATCCCAATAACATCATTCCTCGGCTTGTGTTGTACAGTATAATTCCAAATGTGTTGTTGTAGCCCTGAAAAATCTGACACTGCTGTTGTTCCTCTTTAAAATCAATAAACTGATTTCCTGTACAAGTTTTCTGAAGGCCACATTTTGAGCCGCTGGACAGTTTCTCTGCTCTTTCCTGTCCTGTCTTTTCACTGTGAAATATCCATTAAAATCAATGAATAATGAATTAAGGCATGCAACCTCTTACTCCCTTTAATAAAATGTAGCAAGCGGAACAGCTTATTCAGTAATGTCACGCATAATTAGCCGTGCTGCCTGGACCACCTTCATGCAGTAATCTTTGGAGGCCTGGCCTGCATTCTGTCTCTCTCTTTTTTTCCCCTCTCTCGTATCCTTCGTTCATCTTTGCCTCCTTTGTCACAGATCCTCCTCTGTATTGCTGTCTCTCTCTTCCTCTTTCCCACTTTCTTTCTCCCCCTCTATCTGTCCTCCCTCCTGTTTAGCTTGTTTGGATTTTGTGCTGAGATCATAGACCAAGAAAATCCCTTCAAGTGTTCGGCTCAAAGGAAATACGCACTCAGGCGCACTCACAAACGCGCAGATCTCAGATGAAAACAACAAACAAGTGTGAGTGGGTGAGCACTTGCAATGACAACAGCCCCCCCACTCCACCCCACCCCTCGCTCCACCCCATGTAGTGCAGACTCCCATATAGTGTGGCAAATTGTTTACTCAATAAATTTGTGAAAGGGCACATATGAGGGCATTTGTGCCGTAACAAGGCAGTGAAGCCTCTCTTCAACCCAAAACAATTTTAAAAACCAACTTCTACTGTGTATCAGTAGACTTTGCAGTAGTGTTGTGTGGGCTTCAATGTAAGCCACAGCGCGGCAGCTACTTACACTACGATCAATACTACTAGGCCCTGTTAGGAGGGAATCGATCAGCTTAGGACTTGATGTGAAACAGTCTCTTTCTCTCTATATCTCTCTCTTTCTCTGGCCGTCTTTCTCTATTCGCCCTCTCGCTGTTCTTTGTCTCACACCATCATTGATCGTCGCCCACGATAGTGAGCATATCTTCTCTGCAGGGGTGAGCAGGTCAATGTTAAACCCTCTGAGACTCCAAATGACCAGGGCAACGTGAGGGAAGAAGGGTGGTGGAGAATAACGGTCCTTTATATCAGGTGTTCTAACATGAATGAATGTGCGGCACACACTTAAGGCACAAAGAGGAACTCTGTCTCTTTGTGGAGACGAGTCACCGCTGACGCTGCAAAGACTTCAGGCTGAAAATATCACCTGCCGACCTCACTGCTGCAAAGGGCTGGGCTGAGGCTGGCTTCCCCACAGCGGGGTCTGGCTAATCTAAACTAATTGCAAGGACCACTGATGCATATGAAAGAGGGAGCGAGGGTGTGGGAGAGAGTACACACAGATGCCAAATGAAAGGCACAATCTCCTGCTGCTGCTGCTGCTGCTGCTGCTGCTTGTTGCCTACACCTTAATGAAAGACAAGAGAGATTGAATCCATGTTCTTCAACACTCACTGCTTTCAGCAAGACGAGGAATGATGTACAGCATGATAAGAAAGGTACAGCATAATAACAGTGGTGTTTTTATTCAAAGGAGCTTTTTTTAGGAACCTTTATCAGAGAATCAGCATGTTCAGTATTCATCCAAGAAAGCAAGTACACCTTAGTTTAATGTTATTCTCATGTTTACAGCTATAATAACAACTTTACCTCTACTAATATTTTCAACCTCTCTTTCTTCCTCTGTGCTTCTGGTGCCAACATATATTTAACCAGCCATAGCAAAGGGCCACTACTCACACTGTGGTCACAACCACAAGCCCTAACTGGTACATTATTCCCATCTTAACGCACCCCTGCTGTATGTTTCTGTCAGAGCATGTGGCAATGAACTCTCACCACACCATACTGAGATTTTGGGGGTTAGGCAAAGCGGCTTATCACGGATGTCTGCATTTTTGCTCCCAAACATGTGACCACCATAACAAACTCTAAAAGCCATATGACCCCTTAGCTTATACAGTGAAAAATTTGTCAGGTACAAAAACAGGAGTCGCCGTACTTCTCTTGTTTTACATTTTGATCATTATTTACTCATAAAATTAAAGGAACGGGGAGAAAATGTGGCATGCTAGTCTGTCTAACTCACTTTCAAATTCCGTCTGTTATGCCCTGACACACAGAGCAGTCTAACAGAAATGAAAAGACATGGTACGATAAGGCATCACAAGCTTTGCTTTTCTGACAGCAAGCAGCAAAATAAATGTCTGACAAGAAGCTTACTTTGATGTATTATAGCCCACTTCTGAACACATCTACTGGTACGTACGCAAAGGTTATGAAAACGTGAAATAATATTTATGTTATACTGTCAATTATCAGTCAGCTGAGAGCATTTTAGGACTTGTTTTTCTTTTCATTGCAGGTAGTAACACAGAAGGCACAGAAAAGTGATTAAAAGAGCCTGAAACATGGTGAAATGCGTGGACAAAATGTACAGCTTTACTAAAAGGAAGACAGCAGTACCCCCTCCTGTTTGTGTCTCCATCACTTTCCGAGTCAAACTTTCACACCTTGGGCAGAATCTATCATTAGGGTAGAGAAATTACGTGAACCAGCAGCCATCTGATGCTTTGTATCGGTGGACCTGCTGATAACATGCTAGCAAGCTCCAAAAACAAACCTCCTCTAATGATCTCTCTCAAAATGTTGGAAGTCTTATTGCATGCTGAAGCCAATTAGCCATGGATGTGGTGGATTGCTGTTGAGATAACGAGCCTGGAAGGGACAGCACGGGGCCACCGTCAGAGCCCTATGTTAATGAGCCAAAGCTTTCATTAAACCTGCCACCATCGGCTGTCAGAAGTATCCTGAACTCCTGGTGTGCATCGTTTACCTGGCGGACAGTTCGATTAGCCTAAAAGCCTGCGACTCAGGGCTGATTTACATTTCCTCTGTCTGTTTTTTGGAGAATGTGGATCAGGATGAAACTTCTCCGAGATCTACAATAGGTGTCTGTGGCTCTAAATCTACCCACCATGAAGATGACGTACACTGACAAGCAAGTGACGGCTCTTCACTAGCAAATGTAACTTTTTTTGTAGGCATTCAAGAAGATTGTTGGGTCCCTGCAGGGATAATGGAGCAGATATAACACACAGGCAAATGGCAGACACAGCACCATGTTACAGCTGAGATACACAATGCTGATATTGCTCTTATTGATCTGATTATTAACACCCTGTGAGAGTGTGTGTGTGAGAGCAAGCATGCATGTCTGTGAGCAGCACGAGGCATGCTGATATTGATTCAGCCAGACACTTGCTGTGGTATGTGTTTTGTATGTGCTTTATGACCTGCTGTAATTAGCTACAGAGCCACTGGAGGACATGCAGATGCCTCTATTTTCTCTTCAATATTGTCTCGTATAACTCCTCCTCATGGTGATGTAGTTTCGCTTCTGATGGTGCAAGACAGTGTGTGCTTTTGCATGCTGAGGTGTTTACCTGCATTACAGTATGTGTGAGTTTGGGATGTGTGTGCACACATTGTTGCCAAGATAAACTGTCTGAGCTGATAAACAGAAGCAAAAGTCCTGTGTGATGCTAAATGGTTATATGTATTCTAGGTGTGTCTCTGTAATCTCTTAAAGTGCAATTTTGCATTTGAAACCAGATTGCATGCCCATGCAGCCCCTGGGCAATTAGGAGGCAAGTGTCAACAGTCGACCTTGGCCAAGTCTTAATGCTCCTTTGGCCGTCTCCAGCCCTTGAACTAACGACATCACTTCCTGAGTCCTTAGAGAGAGCTGAGTGAAGTGGGCTTTTTTTTGCCAAGCGGCATCGCAATAATAAATCGATTAACTTCAAGTACTGATTGAAAGCAATCCACCTCAGAGAGTAGTTTTTTGCCCCCGTGACAAAGTACCAGCAGAGGTATTAATGATAATAATTCTGAAACTAAGTACTGTGTTTCTGTTGAATTGGAACTGACCCTCACACACTGTCCAACCAGTACTGGAAGAGGAAGGAGTAACATAAGAGAGGTACTGAGAAAAAGACAGTGAAGTAAAACAAAAAGCAGCCGTTGTTCACATTCCATGATTCGGTTTCCTTAGAATTAGTTAATATTCTCTTTCAGAATGGGCCAAATGAAAAAAGAGATGCTAGGATTGGTAGTAAAAGGAGGACACAGAGGCTGGACTAATCTTCACGTTGTGCGATGTTTTATTTTAACTACACAGTATGGAGTTCTCCTTATACATCCATTTCTACCGCTCGATGACGAATCCTTTAAAATATTTCCAATATTTTATGACTGTAGGGATGCTTTTCTGTGGTTGTAGTAATGGAGAGAGTAGCCCAAGGTTCATTCAAGAAGTTTATGTAGGTTTACGAGCTCGGAGTCTAACATCACAGGCATAGATGAGACTAAAGAATACAGAGCAAAGCTTTCACATATATATAGGATTCCACAAGCAAGAATGCTGACTTGAGAGGAACGTGTATGTTATCTAGGACACATGTCCCTACAGCATGTTACATGAAAAAGACATTCTAACAATGACCAAATATCTGCTAAACGAATGTAATTCACATTGATGCTAATTAGCAAATGTTAGCACACTAAAATACTGAACTAAGACGGTGAAAATGGTTTTTAACATTGTGAGCCATGATGGCACGCTAACGTCAGCTAGCATTTAGCTCAAAGCTGTTAGCTGTGACCGCTGTTAGTCAATTCTTACGGAGCGCAAGCAGATGTTTTAGGTTGACTGGCATAGCAAGGTAACTCAAAGTGAATGTATGTGCTCTTCTTTTTTTACCGATTTCAAACCAATTGTTACCAGCATGGAAATCATTATCTAATATTAGTCAAGATCACAGTTTTTGATGTGTCAGGAGTATTGGTGTGTATTCCTTTAACTGTAGTGGTGACTGTGATATGTCAGGAATATGAATGAGCCAATTAGCCATTCTTCAATCGTTCCATGTTTTGGACAGCACAATGTTGACACAGTGTTGTAGAGACTCAGGTAGAGGCTTGTTGGCTTAGCAGCTGCACAGGTGTGATCAGATACAGATTTGGCTGGTTTACCATACTGTGAACATCAGGAATGAAACAAATTGCATCAACATATCCCCACACACATCCACGTGTGTATATATATAATTTACTGTACGTGCATTGACCAGGTGTCCATTAAATATAGGAAATGTTGGGGCAAGGAGACGAGAGTAGGACTAATCTGAACAAGAAAGTTGTCTGTGTCACATTTAATGTGGAAAATAAATTTGGCATGCTGTGAGACTCATGATGAATTTATGCAGTATGTTCGAAAAAACCTGGCAGGAAGAAAATCCTTCTCTTTCTGAAGTCCTGGAAGAGGCTCTCCTTCACTTCTGAATAACGTGGCCTGGTGATCATGTGACCACACATGCCTCTTTCCAGACTCCAATGGAAAACTACTGCTGCAGCTACTGTATTTCCTCCACAACTTTTCGGTCTCTCTCCTTCTATGTGTATTTGTCTTTGTAGTTCTCCCCCTCTTTCCCTCGTTCTCATTAGCCTGTGTCAGCATATTCCATCCCCATCCCCCTTCTCTGCCTTTTGAACCTTTCTTCTGGATGGAAAGACTGAGAGGAGAGAGGGAGAAAAAAAAAATGAAGTGCTGTTGTTGGAATATGTGTCAGTTGGCCAAATAGGCTCCACATGCTTGTCGTCATGGCGGAGGATGTGGCAGACCGGATCTACTCCTTCTTCATCTCATTTTTTTCCCTCTCCTTCCCCATCTCCCTCAATGACTATCTCTCACTCTTTCCTTTATGGATCCCATTCCTTCTCTTTATTGTGCCCTATTTTGTGCCTCCCACCTCCCCAATGTCACAACAGGCAAATTAGACTTTAGTAACGAATTACGGCGTCTTGCTCCAGTCTTAAATCCGAAGTGCGCTTGATGTGTGGCGATGTTGTAACTTAAGTTGCCAGTTTGCTGCAGCAGTGGGAGTGTTTCAGCTCAGTGCCAGGCAGTTTGACTTTATTCCATGGCTTATTGCTGCAATAATGCAGACCAGCTAACTGAGGAGCTCCACACACACACACACAGAGACACTGTTTTATTTATGCTGAGCTGAAGCTTCGGTTACATTATCAGTCAACAAGAGACAGTGTTGGGTATTAAGCCAATTTACTGGTACACACAAGTGTACCGAGGCTTTTAATGACTATCAAAACACTAATTCAGTGCTGTGTGCTAGACTGTGTTTTGTGCGACTGCCCATCCATAAGCATTTGTGGCTATCTCTTTCCTCATTGATTGACTGATTTATATCGGCACTCATGCTTGAAATAGAATCCACTCCTCTGTCTGCAGTGCACTGACTGTATCCTCCCCACCTCAGTGTGTGTGTGCGTGAGTGTGAGTCAGATATTCCCCATGCATGTGTAAAGGTTCACTGACTGCAACTCTAAGGTAAATGCAAAAAAGAGACAAAGTACACTCCTTTCTTTCTCGTTCTCCCTGTTTTTTTCCCCTCAACCACCCCAACCCAGCAAGACCTAACCAACACCCACCCATCCCGTCTACTCCCCTCTTTCAGTGCTTCCTTGCTTCCCCATCCCTCATCCTCTTAGGGGAGCACAGGAGCATGCAGTGGAAAAAACTGAGCCAATAAAGACACTGCCAGAATCCATCCACTCCCTGCGCCTCACATAGTTACTGAGGGAGAGAAAGAGTGGTGGGGCTGGTGGAGAGGGAAGTAAGGGAGGGGGAAAGAGAGAAAAGTCTACCTCTAACACATGACTACAACTATAGATAAAGGAGACGGTGGAGGATAGCATGCGGGAGGCGTGAGCTTGGGAGAAGATGAATGAGGGAGGATGGAAGAGAAAGGCAGGACAGAATGAAGATAGAGAGACTTGGATTGTGGGAAGATAGTTCTGGGAGGGAACATGTGCATGCACATATGGACCCCCCTCTCGTGATGCCTCTTCCTTACCCAGGGGTACCTGTGACAGAAAGCTTGACAAGTCCTGGAGTACCCCCTAGAGGGCTTTGCAACAGGTGCAATCCTTTCCAGCCCCACAGCATAAACTTGATTTTTGTTAGCAACGGAAAACTCAAGAGTCCTCAGCTGTAATCAGACTGGATTGTATTGCTATTCATTTTTAATTAGAGGAACTTGAGAGAGCTTAAATTGAGAAGCCCTACTTAATTTTGCAAGTGGTGTCCTGTGGACAAATATGGAACAGGTGCATTAAAAAAGAAGGGCAGAGTTAAAGTTGAACAGAAGGTGAGGCAAAACTTAGAGTGCTGACAGAATAAAGCTGGTTAGCGCAAGGCCTCGCATCTCGTAAATCATGGAACATTTTCAGACCACCATACGACGCTGGTTGACTAGCTCATTGATCCTCCTTTTCAGAGATGCCCCCCCGATGAGCACTGGAACCCGGCCAAACCCACCCACCATGCACAGTGAGTGGGATTGTAATAGTTCTCACCATCACATACATGCTCACACATATACACAATATGCACCCACCAAGCCTGTAAGACTTCGAGCAGCCTAACTGGACCATATTCAGAAGCCTTGTTCTCCCCGTCACTTTGTTTGACAAGAGTGCAGACTGTATTGAGATGAGGACAATTTTGTTTCAACCCCTGCCTTCCCCAAGGCTCAGAATTGTACAATGATATCTCAGTCGTCGATCCTTCACGGCAATCTTTTACTTTGTTTTACTGTTTTTTGTTTCCCTTTTTTTTATGATGAAGCATTTATGATCGAGTCTCTCAGGGTTGTCATCATAATTTAGTCCCACCAGGCGACGATATGAATGGCTCATATGCATGTGAACTGGAGCATTTACATCAATTCTCATTGAAACTGTAGTTGCATGCCGCTGTGTGGCCTGATTTTCTTGTATGCACTGAAGAGCTGTGAAGAATTGGAAGAGAAGACAAATCTGTTACCCATATGGAGCTCTCAGGAGGCCTCTGAAACAGCATCCTTTCATGTATAATACAGAGACCTTCAAAATAATTGCATCTTTCTTGTCAATCCTTTCTCTTTTTCTGCCTTTCTCACACGCACACTGCTCATAGCACCTTTGAAGGAAAGGTCTAGTAATTATTATATGCAATTTTCCTCAGCATTGGCAAGTTTTGAACAGAGCGGTAAAAAGTGGAGAACTTTGGCAGAGAGGTTTACTCTACTTCTGTATCAATGACATTTATTGATGATGACAAAGTGGATCAGGCAAATAGCTACAAGTCGATTATGATGAAAAAGTGTTTGTAAAGCAGCAAAGATCAAGTGTACCCAAGACAGTGTTTTGTGGGTGAGGAAGACATTTTTGTTCTTCTGCTGTCATCTGCATGACTAAATCTTGTACAGAGACCAATGTGAATATTTTATGAGTACCTAGTAGTACCAAGTTAAAATACCGCTGAATTCGTTCAAATATTTCATTTTGTGAACCATGGGTTTGAATACTGGTGATTTGATTTATGATCTTTGAGTTTTCCAGGAGGGCAGTAGTAGTGGTGGTTGCCTCACAGCAAGAAAGTTCCAGGTTCGAGTCTAGGTTTGAACCTCGGGTCTTTCTGTGTGGAGTTTGCGTGTTCTCCCTGTGCTTGCGTGGGTTTTCTATGTGTCTCTATGTGTCGGCCCTGTGATTGACTGGAGACCAGTCCGGGGTGTACGCTGCCTCTCACCCAAAGTCAGCTGGGACTGGCTCCAGGCCCCCCACGACCCATAAGGATAAATGGTATAGATAATGGATGGATGGAGATTTCCAGTACCGAATTTTCTGTTGTACAATCCCCCCCCCCCCCCCCCCCAAAAAAAAAAAACTTGATACAAGTAACATCTGTTACAGTCCACAGATTCAGAAAAAAGTGACCAATATTCAAACACTGCTCAGTGTTTGAATATTTATATATAAATTATTTATATTTATATATAAAGTGCGATTTGCGCAAGTGTGCGCAAATCTACTTTATCAACCAAAACGGAAAAAATCTGGGTACAAAGTAATCCGCAAGGCATAAAGGGGTTGTATTTAGTCTCTTAAATAATCATAGGTGTACTTTTAAGGTGACATGAGTTAAGCCTAAAAATATGAACTTCAGACACCTCTGATGGAGCTCAGGATTTAATAGGATGGCTGCTTTACTCCAGACATTTTCAATGAACCTAGACTGTGTGTGTGAGTGTGTGTGTGTGTGCCTTTAAAAACACAAAACATTTATTAACATTAGATCATGACGGATCCGGTCTGTGAGTCTGAAGATTTAAATAATCACTGAGATTACACTCCTGTGGCTTGCGTGTAAATGCACAGAGCACCATGTTTTGCCTCGGTTGAGTCTAGTCAACATTCGTGAGCAATCAATCCAATAGTCATCGAAACGTTTACCTCGAGACCACAAATGTATAGTGAATTCACTAAAGTCAAAAGCATGCATCATCTGGGATCCATAAATTTCTGTATTTTTGTGCAAATCTATCCAGTAAACATTGAGATATTTCATTGGATAAAATGAAAACTGCTACAGGATAACCAAATCCTTCAGCTTTATCCTCTGGGCACCATGAATGCCTGTACTATTTCCTTCCTTAAATTCACTTGTCAAAAAAAAATCATATCAAGTAAAAAAAAAAAAGCCTCTCAAATTGGATTGGTGAAAATCATATTGAAAAATTCAAACTTGAACATCCTGGCTGCCAAGGATAAGCAATTGACCTCTATCTTATTAAATTGCTCTCTGTCAGTCATATGATGAAGAAAGGCACGCTCAGATGAGCAATTGGTAACCCAAGACACTTGAATTTTTTCGATGAATTTGCACTTGACACAAACTATTGTACTGGGCATTTCAAAGAAGGGAATTCAAACCACATAAATTTAAATTAATTGGTTTTAAAGAGGACACTCACTGCTATACAATTCAGTGGTATTTGATTTTCAACTCAATATATTCAGTTGTGGGCAAATTTCGAAACAAGCTGATCAGCTGCTCATTGAATACGAAGTGATTCATTATATGCTTCCATATAATTGTGCCATCAGCAAGGATTAAACTGGGATTTGTTATGTGGGGGGGGGGGCTGCAGACCCACATGGAAAACAAGCTGGATGTACTGCAGATGTACCTGAAAAGCCTGCCACAAGAGAGTACAACCGGTGCACACACCTATGCCAGGGCTAAGCATCGTGCAGCCCCTGACGACACAGAAGACCATTATAGAAGTTATTCTATATATTCTATTATAGAAGACTCTAATAGTTGTACTCCACAGAAGACAATCCACAAATGTGTGCTATGATCCACAAATACTTCACTATCCAGTAACATGTATTTTTTTTCATTTTCATTTGAGTTGTTTAAAGTCATATCTAAAAACATACAGAGCAATGCATGTTAGTGGACTGTCTTTGTGGGTTACAACTATGTAAGTCCAATAAAAACTTCCAGAGAGCAGATGCGCCACGGCTATAAACCCCAGACAACCCCGGCCCAACGTAACCTCTGGCTACCAGCACATACAAAGGAACATGAACACACACACACACACACACTTGTCCAGGTGTCCACACAGACAGTGGCCAAGTGGCCTTTGTTCTCACCAGTGTTGGTAGTTCAAAAAGGTCACATCCGGGTGAACGTTGAGATCGAAGGTTGCAGCTGCAAAAGTCGTTGACGGGGCATAAACATCTTGTTCCTCTCGTGCACAAGTCACTGACTTTCACTTGTCTTCTCTCCTGTTATGCTGTTAACACTTTTATCTTTTTTCTGAGCTGGAGGTTAAAGCTAATGAGAAGGGGAGTGATAAGGGCTTGATTGAGAAGATGACCTCTGAGGACAGGACAGAAATAAATATCTTGAAGATGGGAGCGCTCCTCGGTACCTATTCAGCCCCAGCAGCAGGGGAGGTGCACACAAATCAAATGCCAAAGTGATATTTATTCGCCTCCTGAACTATTTACTCACTGACAATAAAGGGGGAATTTATGTGGTTGTTAAGACGAGTGTTTCTCAATGGTCAGGGGCTGCAACCGAGGGCCACTTTATGGATTGGAAGCAATAAAACCCAGTGATAAAACAATATGGAAGCTGTGGACCTGGCCGTCAATCAAAGGTAAGTATGATAAGTAAGTTCATTAATTTTAATGGAGTAAATTCTTCTCAATAATGCGCCGGCCCTGCGACCATTATCCCTGTTTTTTTCTCCCCAGACAGAATGGAGGCAAGTGTGCCTTACCCTCTAGTATGCTATGAATCAAACAGTGAGAGGTGTGGGGGCCAGGTGAGGGGGGGGGGGGTAGAGGGCAAAGAAGGGGAGAGGAGGCCTGTCTGAGTTTAGAGAGCTCATTTTCTTTCTCTGTGGACAAGGTGATGTCACGGAGGGATCTCCCACCTAGAGAGGAGGGAGGGGGGACAGGAAGAGAGAGAGAGAGAGATTTGGGATTTTGTGCAGCAGCGGGGGAGAGAGACAGAGAGAGAGAGAGAGAGAGGGGAGGGGAAAAGTTGGCCACGGACAATCTTACAACAACTTTTTTCCTTCTTCTCTCCTTTCACAGTGGAAGAAGCCTCAAGGAAGAAAAAAAAAAAAAAAAAATCAAGAGGACACCAAAAAACCCCAAAACCGGATTACATCTGGACTGCGTTCGCATCGCGGCACGAAATCCGTGGATACACACGCAGTGTTTGTTTGCGGATTAATGTGGTCGCAAAATTAGCGGACTGCTCAGTAGCTGAAGGTATGGCTTTTGTGGACTTTTAATGGAAGCGATGCGCGAAACGCAAAGAGGCGGTGAAAAGGGCGCAACGTCGCAGCGGAGGCTTTAAGTGAAGTTTGGGGAAGTGAAACTGTGCGGTGAAACTTTTACTGTAGGTGTGTTTTAGGGCTGCTTAACGCTGCGCATCACACGGGACTGTTGCAGGCGTGCAGTATTGTGCAGCACATGAGCAAATGAATAGCATTAAGTTTATGGATGCAGTGCAAGTGCCTGTGGGATTTTCATAGTGCTGTTCGAGGGATGGAATGGTTTTAGGTGATAAAATGTCTGAAAACATGAGCATGATGTAACTTTCTGTCAGTGGAAAGCATTAAAAGTGTGTATCTGCCGAACGGCCCTGACACTTTATTGTTGCATCTCTTCATTTTGCAAGAAACTAGTACATCTAAACTGGATTAGCTGCTGGCAAAAGTGATGCTGACTTTCCCTTCGTGCCCGAGCCAGGCCTCAGTATAACACATCAGGGGCTGAGTTGTTACTGTAAATCTTCGTGGCTTGCATCCAACCGCCTGTGGCATGGAAAAGCCACAGAGTGTGTGTGGATCTGCAGCATGCATATCATTCAGGCTAAGTAATGTCTGAGCACAGCGCTGCTCTGCCTCCAGATCAAACTTCTTACCCTCTTACCTGGGAAGAAAGGAGGCTCGAATGCCTCGGCCACATCTGTTTTCCTCATCGCATGTTTGCCTGCTTCTGCATCCTGTCTGTGCACCCCACAAAAAAAAAAAAAGTCCTAAGGGGAGGTTTGGGAAAGTTTCCTGTGAGGTAGCCCCCCCACCTCCTGCAAAATGTGGAACAGCTCAATGTTCCATGTGTTAAAGTCACCAGAGATCTGTCTATTCAGAGGAAATAAGATTTATTCCTCTGAATCAGAAGTATCGAGATCTTGTCCTGAAGGTCCATTTCTACAAACAGACTAACGCTTGGAAACCTTTGTGCTGTATGCTGTCGTATCTCTAGGGACACGTTCCCCCCCTGCAGTAACAAGTTCCACTCACTCTTCACACCGTGGGGAATAGAGCTCTGTAAGCGTTACAAATTGCTATCTTTGAATTTAACTATATTTTAAGCGTTGTTCGCTTAACCTGATGCAGGCGGCACATGCAGTGTGCGCAGAAGTTGTGGGCCATTCAGGATCTGCTTCACTTCGATTCTAAATCGTGCTATGGGCCTGCAGTCAATTGTATCACCCACTCGACTCCCTGCTTATTGCGGTCAGCAGCGAAGTGAACAGTCAACTATCAGAAATGTACTGTAAAGCTGGTGTAAAGCAGCAGGTCATCTGCCCGCTGAAGGCTGACTCAGCCGTGCATAGTGGAGTCCGTGTCATTTTACATCATTAGTTTCGTAAGAGGACTAAATCCATCTGCCGTAGTGGAACTTTGAGGCAGCCCTGAGTGGAGGGAGGGCTGGATGTATTCAACAGTCCCGACTGTTGTTCACCATCTGTAACTGTGCTGGCCTATTTCTCTTCTTACAAATATTCAAGTAAAAGGCCCCGAACACTGCCCAGAATGTAAGACTAGTAAAAACTTGCCTCCGTCTCTCTTGAGTGTCATGCAGGTTTGGAGCTTGATTGCTCTGCAAGTTTCTCTCTTTCGCGGTCAGTGGATATCTGCAGTGTCTATCAAAGCCTGAGGACGTCCCCAGTGACTTCAGTTCACTCCTAGCCCCCACGTGGTAACATGCCTGCAATGCACTCTCGGGTTTGGCCTGAAGCACATCTGAGGTTCCAGGAGCCAAGAGTGTACGTGTCATGACTTTTGTGATCCAGACGTCTTCATGGATGTTTGCTTACTTCAAAAGTGCATAGTGTGGCTTGTGCTACTGTGTGTTATCTCAGACTGCATGTGCTGTCATTCTGACCGCATCATATCTGCCTTCTCTGGCACACATACTGTACTGTATATGAATGTGTTTGTATCTTCAGTTAATGCCAGTATGCATTCGTGCACGCGAGTCTGCCTGTCTACTCATTATTGCAGGCCTTCTGCTTTAAGCCTGCGCTCTAGTCAACTTTTAGTGCAGACATCCTCTGCTGAGAGAGGACTTTCTCTGGAGGATTCAATCGGGGTCACAACCCCACAGACAGATCAGGTGATTGTTTTCACAGCCAGAGCCAAAACCACTCTCGTCTGTATGTGTTTGTATGTATGAGATAGAGCAGGGTAGATTGGAAGGACATACCCCATGAGTGAGCTGTCCATAAATTGTCTTGCTGGGAGAGACAGCTGGAAAGGCAGTGAACCCTCAAATATTGCAGGACTGACACATTTACGCCAGCTTCTCCCATTTAAACAGATGCAAAGTAGTCAAGTAAACAGTGGGCTACTGGTTCACTGTTATTTAATCATCCGTGTCTGGGTGGTTAATAACCAATTCTCTTGTCAGGCCATAGAGAGGACATGTTTCATTTAACTCAGATTGTGTTCCTCTTAAACAGGCTTGCGTTGGGGCTGTTGTTCCATCTGTAAGTGGCGGCAATGATGATGAAATGTCTAACAACCAAAATTGCTAGCACTGAGCACAAATTACCTCCATTGTTATATAGGACAGTATCACTGTAGTGCTGCTTTTGTGTGTGTATTCAAGCCATAAAAAGTACTGGAGCTGATAGCTGTTCTGGAAATAGAGAATGGGCAATAGATCTGAACCTTGAATTAAAAGGACCCCTAGAACCACTAAGAGCAGCTCTGCATCTTCAGGGGAGACACCTTGTCGTCTTAAAGAAACGTCCAAGTTGAGAAAAGAACGAGGGCTGTGTTGTGATTGTCGCTTTTGGTCATCACTTCTGTCCAGCGCTCGTCTTCAGGCTTTTAGTGCTGGAACACTTTCAGATCTGTTATTGTTTTCCTTCCTGTATTGGCCTCGCAAGCAGTGACCTGATCACTGGCAGGCCTGCTTACCGGGCTCATGGCCAGCCCAGCGGCCAAGCCCAGTGGCCTAACCCCGTACTGCCTTTATCTGCTATAGCCAGCTGGGTGGCCGTGAAGCTACAGATGGAGTACAGAGAGAGAAGGAGAAAGAGAGACATCCATGACAACACATATTAGGAAGCCTATTAAATTGTTTTGGGTTGTAGCCAGACAATAATAGCAATGAGCTGTAACTTTTTCTTCAGCCTGTGTTCTCTGGACTGTGATGCATTATGTATTATGTACTGTGTGAACTTTCTTATTATTGTGATCATGTGGCATGAAGCCTATAATAATGGCTGCAGCTTTAGAGTGCTCAGACTCAGCCGTCTAAAGCTTTGATTAACCACCCATCCAACTGCGGGGGGAAAACTTTTTAAAAAACTATTCATTTTGCTGTTTAGCTGGCGGCTACTTTTAGATAAGAAATATCAATGTTGTCAACAGTTGTGCACACAAATAAACTGTGCCTTTGCATGGTTACACAGCATCTTGCAAAGATCTTGCTCTTTTCATAAAATGGTAACCCGGTCTTTTGTATAATGTAAGACAAAAAGGAAAGCAGGTGCACCTGGAGTCAGCAGCCCCCAAATTGAATGCATAATTCACAATGTGGGACATGTCAAACTGTCTTTTTTTGTTTCAGAACACAATTTGAAACATTGTCCTCCACCACACTGTCTGTTAGCAGTGTGCTGCAGGCAGTTGGGTCGGGCTAGATGGTATTCACACAGTGTCCTCGGCCGGGCAGGAACGCCACATTGTGTACCCCCTGGGGAGCGCGGGGGTCATTTCTCCTGGCAGACGGGACAGGTGTGTGTACAGAGACACAGTCTGCTCGCCTGCCTGCCTTGAGGGCCCTGCTGTACCTGTAAACACTGCAGAGTTATGGGGTCCTCACACATGCTGAGGGCAAGTATAGGTCAGCTGGGATGTGTTTATGCGAGTCAGAGTGGGCGGGGTTGGTGTGTTTATGTGCGTGCATTCTGAGTGTGTTTGTGAATAAGGGGGTTGTAGTGAGGGAGAGGGGCTGTGGAGATGGAATATAGTGATTATTTAGACGTGGCACACATTTTAATGTGTGTGTGTGTGTGTGTGTACTTGTTGGGCCTCGTGGAAGCATCTGGTGCAACACAACCATGGCTCCAGTGGAATAGTCTCCAGATGTGTTTGTGTGTTTTGGCCCCACTGTGTGTTTGACTCGGGACCAATCATCCAGCATGTAAATCATTTTACCTTCATGTGTGCCTTCTGCTTTGTTGCCTTGCATATGCAGCAGGCATTTGTTTGCAGCAGTATGTGTAATTTCTTTTTGAAGTTAAAGAATGCTAACTTAAATATCATCATCATCATGTGTGTGTGCACTTGAGTGTACTTTGTCACACATATTTACATTGGTGTGTGCGTGTATGTAGCAGCTGTCCAGTCAAAGGCCAACCAGATGGACAGGATAATGACTATGATCAGACTTTATAGAGTTACACTCCTTAATGAGGGACATTCTGGTTAATTCATATGCTACTAACAAAGCCTGCATCATACCACATAATTAACACATCAACTGTGACTGACTCATAAATATACATCAATGTCTATTTAGGAGTCAAGCATAATGCGCAGCTGTCGGCAGAGTTCTCAGACTGGGTGGCATGCTGACAGAATGTGGGAGGGATTTGACTTTTTTGACTTTCTCTTTTTCTGTTTGTTCATCCATCAGCTGGTGGCTGAGGTGAGGTGAGGCGAGGTGCGGTGTTTCCAGAGGAGTGAAACCATGTGGCTTCTCTGCTCCTCTCTGACTCTGTTGGCCCTCGGCTTCGGATCATGTGACGCGCTGACATCAGAGCAAGGTGAGTTTCATCATCCCTGCTGGAAAAAAAAATGCAAACTCCACACTCCAAACTAGTGGTCGTGCATGTTAAAACAAAAGAAGTCCTATTTAGAACAAACAAAATGTCGTGCTTTAACAAAAGGAATAGTTTGACGTGGTCATTTGCATCCTTGCTGAGGGATGGATGAGAAGATGGATACCAGTCTCATATCTGATCTTTAAATGTAACGCTACAGCCAGCTGCTTAGTTAGCTTAGCCTAGCTATGAGACAAAATCTGCTCAGCAGCACCTTTAAAGCCTGCTACATTAGCAGTAAGCCTCAGAGGTGCTGATTGGACCCTCCACTAGGTTGCTATGCAACCAGTACAGATTCATTGGAGGCTCTGCCAAGAATAATTTGGCACTACCACACATAAAACCACAACTTGTCATTTTTACACTCTGATTTTTGTACAGATGAAGATGTAACAAGAGTTAGTAAGCTTTAGAAATGCTGGTAGGCATGATAACCCAGGCTGAACTGTTTGCCTTTACTCCAGGCTTCATGCTAACCTAAGATATCCTTGCTGCTGGTTGTAGCTCTTTTCAGGAAAATGGTATCATTCTTCTCCTTTATCTCTATGCAAGGAAGCAAATAAGCGTATTTCCCCAAATGTCAAGCTATAGCATAAAACAACAATGAGACTTTGATTAAGATTAAGATGAACAATTTCTCCAAATTAGACGTACGTAATAAAATCACTGCAGTGCTTTTATAGCTTCTGTGGAACTCTATCACACTCTTGTATTTATCCAAAGTTACTGCCTACTACTGAAGCTATAAATAAAAGATTTAAATGGTAAGGCCACAAAAATTACTAATTGCCTCTGAGAATTGTCCTTGTATTTTTATTTCATTGCTGAAAAGACAATTAAGTCACCAGACCATTGTAGTGGTTACCACTGAGACTTTTTCAAAGTCAAATGTTCGGCCTGGAGTTGTATGCTTGACCAACTCATCACGCTTTGGAACCAATCTGAATTTGATGGAACTGTGTCCGTCTGAGTCTCAGTGAGTGTGTGTGTGTGTGCGTGATTGGGCCCAAGGCTACAGTTAAACTGGACTCTAATTACAGCTCATGTCCATTTCATGCGGGTGGCTGATGGTGGCAGTGTGGTGAAGCTGTTGTAAGAAGGTGTGTTTCTTTACCATGCGCGGTTGAGTTCCTCTTCCCAAGCCATCAATCCTCCTGAGATTCTGAGTATTTATATTGGAGAAACATGAGTTTGTATGATTTTGAATCACTGCATGTTGCAAGCTTGTTGAAATGTTAGTTTATTTGTCTGTTGAAGAAAATGTGCGTGTGTGTATGTATGTGTGTGTGTGTGTGTGTGACAGACACAGAAACAGACAACCAAGAAATCAAGAGGCAGCGAGGTGAAGAGAAATCTCTTTATTGTCTTGTTTTATTTATTTATTTTGTTCTGAACTGCCATACTCCCACATCACACGTCAGGATGCTATCAGCGACTGGCTCCGTGATATGACTCGGGGGGGCCGAGCCATCCCCTATGGCTCACGGAGCTCTGAAGGGAGTTTTGTGGGGGAGGGGGTCCCTCTTGGGAGACGCTAGTCAGAGCTTTTCAGATGAGACTGAGTCAGCTTGCAGCTCCTCTGAGTCCTCTTCCCCAGTGGTTGGAAGAAAGAGCTTTTTCAAGTGCCGCTATAACACTTTGTCACAGCAGGCACAACACACACTCACACTATCGCTATTCCTCTGACTCATCCAAATCTCTACTCACTGGTAATTTGCTGACATTACAGCAGGAAAGCAGGTTTAAGTAAAACTAGTGTTGAAGAGTCACACTGAGTGATTGCACTGCAGTTCTTCAGTGTATCATCCAGAGAGACTAGTTCCCATAGTTAAATTGAATGGCTGAAATTCCCTGCCTTTGGTAAAGTGTTGCTGATATGGGTTTTTTGTGCAACACAGACCCCTATACAGCCTAAAATAATGGATTTATGATTTGCTTTGACTCTGTTTCCCTCAGTCTGTGTTCGAGCTAATTTGTATGTTTTCTGCAAGCGGCAACCTCCGGGGCTGAAAAATGAAGCCAGTGCGGTTTCTCAACCGGCCGCTTAAGGGCCGTCTCCAAAAGCAAATCTATCATTGGCCCCCATGTTAAAATGCCCAAATGTTTTTGTTAATGACAACTGAATGGGGGTCGAATTTAAACTAAAATAACTAAAATAAAATAAATTAGGCTACATTAAGACTTCTAATTAAGGGCATAGCCACTTTGAGTGACAGGTGGGTGCCACCATGGGTCACAATTAGCTTAGTCTACTATACTTCACCTAGTGACTTATTTAGACTAAGACCATATGGGAAAAAGAAATAGAACATTATTGAAATGTATTGTGTTGTATGTCATTCCCATGTGTGGCTGTAGTCTCACAGTGCCCGGGGTTCTCCCCCTCCTTTGCTAGCAGCTAACTTGCATCACGCTGCACAGACCGCTCCATGTGATTGCAGGCTGTGTGCAGGACGGCAGTAGGTTTGGAGCTACAGGGCAGGCAGGAGGATGGCACGACATCAGTTCATTTTCTGATATGGCTCCATTGGTGCTTTACTGCTGCCAACTAGCTAATAACTAGCTAGAAAAACATAGAAATAGATAAAACATTAGCTCTCTTTTGGAATGGCCAATGGCCTAAGGTCCAATCGTCGCTCTCCTTTTAGCTCTGCTTTGGTCTCCACCACCTCCTGCTAAATGCTCCACTTTCCTCCTCAGCCAGTTAGTAATTTTGTCTGTCTGCCATTTGGTGGTGGACAGTAGGTTACAGTTTATCAGTGCTTTTTAGTTGAAAGCAGCTGCAGGAAACATGATTGATGAGAACAGTGAAAATGAACTGAAACAGTAATGGTGCGGATTGTAAAACCCAAAACAATGAGTTAAAAAGTGATAAAATGCTCTGTGAAGCTTATGGGAACTGCAAAGTCAGTTGATAATTATGAGATTTGTTACCATGACTGGCACCTTACATGAAGAGTAGTCATTTGATACATTACTAATATAAAAACATTGAGTTGTGCGGCTTAAAGTGTTAAGTTTATGGTGTCTTGATGATATTAACCATTACATTTGTCAAGAGCAGGAGTATTTCATGTTACATTTGTAAGATGGGTAACCTTCAGGGTATGTCTAAGCTTGTTTGAAAGGCTACACATGGCGATGTCTGAATGTTATTGGCAAGAAATGAACTTCTGGAAAACACCTAAACCTGTAACCGCTTCAGGGTTCAGCGTGTCATGAATAAACGTGTACTGTGTCGTCTCTACTCTACAGAAAAGAGCGCATTACATTGCTTAGAAAAAGCCTAATCAGCATTTATTAACTTTGAAACAACATTACCTCAGTAAAGTAGCCTAGTGCTGAGTCACATCTCAGTACAGCACAGTGCATAGAATAGGCTACAAGTTCCTTTTCTCTGATTCTCTAACCCAGCCTTACTTACCAATATAGGCAGTTAGCGCACACACACACACACACGCATACAAACAAACAGGATGTCAGACATTAAGTCGAACAACACGATCTCCTTTGAGAAGCATACAGACTTCTGCGTGTCCTGTCCAAGTTTATTGTTGTGAAAGGCTTGTAAATTTGTGTGTGTCATGAGTAGAGTCTGAATGTGGGCCAGAGGCCTACAAGGGGAAACTGAATGAGCTCATCCCTCTGAAGTGCAGCGTTTTAAGTTCTTTCCACTCCTCTGTATGGCCATTTTATCTCTGGAAAACAACCAAGAATGTTCTCTCTTGTCTGTCTCATTTGGCCAAGAGGGCCAGTCAGACACACACGGCCTTCCTCTGTCTCAATCCCTCCTTCTAGCCTCCCTCTCCCCCATCAGCTCATCATGTTCCGCCTCATTTTAACCACTCATCGGCCGCATTAAATCACTGTACTGAATCGTGAACTACATTACCCAGCATGCCCTTCCCTTTCCCATACATTGCATGGGTTTGATAGCTCCGGGAGCTGGAGCACTCAGAGTCTGACTTTCTGCTGATCAGCAGCCCCATCCAATTATCTGGGAATGCCACATTGTAAAGCACATTCAATAACTACCATACCCTCTTATTACAACCCGTGCACCACACACTCCGACACTGTGAGCACACTTCTGACCTCTTCTCCCTAATGAAAGCACGCTGCCAAGTGTTTGCTGCTACAAAAACAGAATTAACACTCAGAGGCAGTCGGTTTCCAAAGGCCCCCGCCACAACGAGGCACTGGTATATAAGGCCATTGATTGCTAAAGCTTCAGAAGGTTGTTAATATCAGTCCCACTGCAGGAAAGGTCACACATTACTTACTGTAGCTTGGATTTTGCAGTGGGTAAGCTAGAGTTTATGTGAAATCGTACGTGTACATTGGTCTTTGTCATGATAAATGTCTGAGTTGTAGATCTTTGTTTAGTCGTTGGCTTCCTTACTTTCGGTGTATTCATGCATATACAACATGAATATTTTTTATCCTAAGCTTTATTTAAGCAGGATAGGTCCAGTTGAGATTAAAAATCTCTTTGACAAGGGAGTCCTGGCCAAGACCGGCAGCAGCTCAAAATTAAAACAGCTCATTGTAAACAGACACATCACAAAAACAAACAATAATATTACAATATACAACATCCCAGAGGAAAAAGTGCTTTATAAGCCATGTATCCAAAATATCAGTTTACACACTGACACACCAATGATTCAGTCTCCAGGTCTTTCAAAATGGATTCAAAAGCATTTGAAGAAATACAATATATGCAATATATTTCAGTTTGAGGGCACGGAATACCTGAAAGCCCACTCTTTCCCACTCTGTGTACGAATATTTGGTACAGACAACATATAAAAGTCCTGTGACTGCAAAGAGTACTGCCTATTGCTCACAATTAAATGTGTGCTCGCAGGTTGCCAGAGAAAGCCACCCTACTCTGGGGTAAAGCTCACATTGGTGAGTCTAGGCTTTACAGTTCGTGATAAAACTAAATGGCGCATGATGAGCTCTCAGTCATATGCAATGACCCGGCAGGAGGCATTCATATGTAAAGATCCCCAAAGTCCAACGCAAGTAAAAAAAATGTTGCAACAACAAATCTCTGTTTTACATTGAAAAGCACGACTTGTTTCTAAAATAGAAACTTAGTTTAAGCCTCTTTTTTTTTCCCACCAAGAACTGAACAAGTGAGGGAAACATCAATCAGAATACCCAGGTGTTCACAGGAGTTAACCTCCTCACCGACCTTTCCTTCAATAGTGACCACTAAAAGGGTGGCATTCAAGGATTGGAGATAAGAAATAACATAAACTCGGTCTTATCGGCGTTGAGAATAAAGCAATAATTGAATTACTCAGGTCTGTCCTTGTCTGACACCTTTTACTTGTACACCCTCCAGGTTAAGTGTAAGTCTGTATACATCAAAAAGTAGCATTTCACTTCTCTAAAGACCTAAAATGTCCTGAATCTTTATCTTTGGCAAGGTGGAGACTTGGGGGAAACACTCGCAGCAGTGTGCTGCGTGGCTGCCAGTGCAGTATCATTACCTGCTTTGGCAGGACTCAAACGCAACCCATCAAAGAGGAAGCGAACCCAGCCAAGACCATCCAATCTCTTTAAGGCTACACGCAGCTACTAGCAGGATCCTGGAGTGGCACTCATACTATGTGCTAATTAGCTTGTCAACAAGCAAATGCTTTCCTTTGATCGCAGCTTGAGAGGAAATGGGGTTCAAGTTCCGCAGTCTGTCCTCTGCTAAACTGCCAAAGTGCCTGAGTGTGCAACAGTCCACTAAAATATCACACATCGTCTGAGTTCTGTAGAAACAGCTTGTTTATCCTGTGAGCGCGAGCAAAAGACTGATGGTAGTAAACACAGCATTTAATGTGATTCACAGCTTTAAAAGTGGTAACAAATTATTTAAAATTGTTTACTTGTATGCAAACGCAGGTATTACAGTATGTAACCTGTTCTCCAGCCGCATTACGTGGTTGCGGACAGATTTTAAACTTGCTTGTCAGACTTCAAGTAACATGCTCTGGACGCAGTGACCACTGTGGGACATCATGGCCTCAGCTTTTCAAGCTGTCAGGCTTTACCAGTCTAAGCTGTGGCTGGCTTAGCTCAGCCTCATCTGGTTTTGGCATCTTCATTTATATGTTTTGTCAGCATGTAATTTACACACTGTGCTCCAATTTGGTAGGTAGTTTCCCACATTGCCACTTGACTGGCAAGCTGTTTAAAGAAATATGTGCCTGTTGCCTGTTACAGCAGCACGGACCAATGTTTTTGTTTTAACAATTAATTAAAGGACAACGTATAAAGTGAACAGGGCCACTCATAGTGACAAACCTAAGAATGATCAGTTCTTGGTCTGGATCTTTGAGATAACCATGCCCCATTCATTGGAATGTAACAGATACAAATAAAAGAGCTGGAAAATAAATGTGGCATTAGGAAGTAAGAGTCCCCTGAAATAGATAAATGTCTAATTATGAAATAAAAGTCCCTGTCCGCTGAAATGAATAAATAAGTGTTCCCTTGAAAATCATCCTTTTTTGAATAAAAACCTACTTATTTATTTATTAGACTTTATTAACTCATTTATTTATATTCACATTTAATTATATATTTATTGCCTCATTTGTGTATTTCATATGCATATTTAAAAATTTATGTATTTAGGTTTTTAGTTTTAATGTTGACTGAAATGGCATTCCATGTAAGACTCCCGTTTTCCCCTCTCTTCAACCCCCCCCCCCCCCCCCCCCCCCCCGTGCTCGTTCTTCCTCCTCTCTCCATCTTCTCCTCCGTTGCCTAACTTTTTATCGTGCTGCCCGCTTGCCTCCAGCCAGTATTACTCCTGACAAAGCCTTTATCTTTATTCTGTCTGATGGAAATGGGGCGATGATGAACAACAACAACAAAAAAAAAAAAAAACAGAAAGAAAGAAAAAAGAAAACGTAAGCAGCGGCGAAAGGTAGATCTCAACGTCTTTTGACTTAAAAAAAAACCTGCAATTGGAGATGTGAAGATAAGCTCTTGGTATATATGTGTGAATATGTATGCGTCTTTGTGTTTTTTAAAGGCAGCAGTGTCTTTGCGAGGCTGCAGAGAGTGTACTTTGTGCTGAGTTAGCAGATAAGGTTTCAGGATGGACCAGTCAAATTACAAATCCAGTATGCGTGGTTTTGTGTGTGTGTGTGTGTGTGTGTGTGTGTGTGTGTGTGTTAGAGAGCGCGAGAGAGGGAAAAGGATGTAAAATAGTGTGTTAGAGTATCAGAGGACTAAAAAGACCAAAAACTGTGCATGATACTTCCTGTTCTCTCTACTGTATTTGTTTCCTTGTTCAGAAGTCACATTCAATTCTTGCAATTTCCTTGACTTTTCATCTCTAGTTTTTCTCAGCTTCCCACAGCACTATTGTTTGACATCTCTTTTCCACGCCTTGATCTGTACTCGCAGATTCCGATAGAGAGAGGCAGACTGTACTGGCAGACAGGCTGTAATGTGCTGCACTTTGAAATGGTCTTTTCATGCCAAACGATGAACTTGATAATAGATGATGACGTGTTAAATGTGATTTAATTCTTTTCTTGGGCTGGCTTCCGTGAAATTGAATTCCTAACTCTTAATTAAAGTCAGTTGGATGTTATTGTTTTAGTAATTATTTTAGGCTCTTTCCCCTCGTTTTGATGCGACTTCCAGCGTGGATGAAGTTAAATCGTGGTTCGAAACTGTTTCATCAAAAAGACAGCTCGACAACTTTATCTCACATGAATTCATAAAACGCGGAGACTCTAAAACATTATTTTTGTTTGAAGTGAAAGCTTTTTTCTTCAGGCTTTCGTCGTCTTCACATAATAGCAACAATGGAACTTCTAATGAATCCTAAATTTGAGCACCTAATCTTTTCTTCCTGTGCACACAACCAACCGTTCCTCCTGCTGCGCCTGACAGCACTTACACAGTTTACAATGACAAACTCTTCGAAGTGTTTAGAAAACAAAAGCACAGTTGTCGGAGTTCATGGATTTTGTTTGTACTGGCTGTTTTTCTTAGAATTGAACTGGCTGTAGCTAATGCTAATGCTAACACTAATTCAGTCATTTGGTTGAAAACACTATCACCAACTAACTTTTTAATTTTTCTAGGTGATTAATGTTTAAAACAAGTAAACGTGCATTTAATGGCTACACAATTGATGTAAGACTAAAAGCCGAAGGCTACAGCTGCATGTCCCATGTTAAAAGTTAGCACCCTCTATAGCCTACGTCGTTGATGGTCCATGTACATAATGTGCAATTATACTAATTCTGTCAAAATGTAAATTTTTGGATTAATTTGAAACATTTAATGTATTAAAAGAATTTACTTCATTTACACAGCTGCATTTTCCTTACTTTGTGTTCCTAGGGCGATTGTCTCAACGTGCTCTTCTTAGAATCTAAATCCAACCCTTCAGTTTCTTCTCTAATATATTTTCTGACATAGGTGGTATGCGTTTCAGCAATAAAGTTGCAAAAAACGTTGTCAGTTTTTCCGTATTTTTTGTGTTCTCCCTGCCCTGTTGTGTCTACATTTGTTGTATGTGTGTGTGTGTGTGTGTGTGTGTGTGTGAGGTGAGCCTGGTGTTATGTTCATTCAGCCTGCACAACAATTCTATTTCCTCAGAAGAGATAGTAGAGTGAAGTGCAGTCCCACAGATCTTACAAAGGTTTGTAGCCCGTCGCTGCTAATTAGGTGCCATTTGCTATGGAGGTGTTGCGTTTTTAATGCATATATTGAATGATTGCTGATATCTGGTTTTGAAAATCAGCTGGCAGTTTGACGCCGGTGTATTATTACTGTTTCTGTAAGTGTATATAAGAATTCTGTCTTTCAAGCTGACTGGTCGCTTTTGAAGCCTTGATGGCTTTAACAAGATGTTATTAAACAATATTATTCTGACTTCTCTGACGTGGATTCATAGCTGTAATTTATACATAGAATTCATACAAAAAAAGTTAAATTTGAAATGTAAATTGTTTAACTTTTAACAAAAGAAAAGCATTCTGCATTTCAGCACTGTTAGTCTACACACTGTTAGGAATAACCATTGAGTTTGACAAACATAATACTATCTAATGAGCGTTTAGCCAGAGTTGTCTTCCACAAATGAAATAAAGGCCAGCACAGAGCTACCACTGTAAACCTAAACTCTACTATACTAGCATATTGGATCCCAAGCAGAGGCACTAATATAGTTTGCTATGTTGCTCGAGCCTTGCCTCTGGAAATAATGCTTGGTTACTAGCCATGCTAGCGTTTGCAGCTTACATTAGAGCGGAGACCCGTGTGGATTAACCTAGTCCTTACTCTTTTGTGTTTGTGTTATTGGTTTTTGAAAGGTGATTAAAAAAAGGCTATACAGAGAATCCTGTCTCTTATCTGGTCTTCATGGATATGGCTTCATCGTGAGACGGTGGACATGGGGCAGCATTGAAGGAGACTAGATTAAAATATCTAACCTTCAGCTCTGGCAGATGGCCCACATTAATGATTTAGAATATTACTGACAGCAACACAGCTCAGAGAAAATGATTAGGTTTTATTTTTAGTTAACGAAGGGCAGCACCTGTTTCCAGAATCTCAGCAGTCATATTTAAAAAAAAAACCCCAACAAAAAACACGTTTTTGAAAAACTGTGCCCTGTAGAATGTCTTGCTTGGGGCCATGGTCCTTGGCCCCAAAGAGATCAATTAACTGTGGATCACAGTGATTCACAGGTTCCATGTCTACCTGTACAAGCTCGATTTTTTTTTTTTTTTTTTTTTTTTTTTTTTTTTTTTTTTTACACCTCTCACATCTCCCCCCTGTAGTCGGGCAGCCCGCTCCGACAGGCAACACTTTTCTCTGTAACCTCCCCTGACAGGGTGAGAACATATCCATCAAACGGAGGCTACCACGACAGACAGGCTTGGCGCTAGACAACCTGTCAGACTGGGCTGTGTTCCTCTCTGCACAGCTTTGCCCTCATTTCATCTCTCTTTCTGTGTTATACACTTTTTCTTTTGGACTCACTTTCACCCCCACCAACTCCCTCTCTCGTTCTCCAGATCAATATTTCTGTTTCTGTATGTTTGAAGTTGCTTTTTCTCTCTCACTCACAAACTGTCCATTTCACCCCGCAGAAAGTATGAATGGTTACATTTGGGATAACTTCTCCAAAGACTGACATGCTCTTCTTGACATCTCATGAATGCTTGAATTATACTACATTTCAGGGCTTACCCACCACTTTTTTCCTGCATAACCCTCTGTGTCATCTCTGTTTCCCCACAGATGTACAATGCCCATCCATACAGGTGGATGAGTGGAAGTTTCCTCAGACGGCCAGGCACAATATCACAGGTGAAAAGACAAGCTCAAATACGCCAAACAGACGCAAATCATTCTTTGAGTTTTATGTACGTGGGTGCTGATAAATGCCATTTGTTGCCAGGTTTTAATCTGGTGAGGCGATTCTCTCTGCTCAAGAGTGCAGGCGTCAAGAAGATCCGCAACCCCAGAGGACCCGTCATCCTCCGCCTGGGCAAGACTGCACTCCTACGCCCCACCGAGTAAGTTTACAGCGCACGTCCTTCGCTTTCTCTTTCTCCAGCACCTACAGACACAAAGCATCTCGCGCAAACACGTTGTGCGCAGCTTTAGGTGGTAGACAGTGCATCACAGGAAGTGAAATCAAGTGAATTTTCTGCTGTATTTCCAACTTCCTGGAGGCCTTTGTCAACAGGCTCTCGCTTTTCGTGCCATGTCTGAACAAAGAGAAAGGCAGAGAGACTGAACACCCTACGGCCAATCATCCTCTGAACCCTCATTCAACATGTCAGCGCTGTCCAATGGCTGTTGTGTAAAAAAAAAACAGACACTTGGCAAACCATAAATCTCTGATTGCATTTCCAGAAATACCACTTCATTTCCCTCCACCACTGACACTAGCTTGTAACACTGTAACAACTTATTGGTTTTCCGGTTGTGGCCGCATATACTTGTTGTAAGTAGTTTTCATAGGAAATGTCTGGATTGTTTGCTTGAGCACAAACTATAGGAGTGATGTCTTCATTACTTGACATGATGTAGTTGCCAGTAAAAAGAATGAATAAAAGTTACAAGGGTATGAATTTAATTGCTGCTTTTGAGAGCCTGAGCTTGTTCCGAACTTGTCTCTGGGCGAAGAGACCTGCAGCCATCCAATCCAATCCAATCCAACAGAGCACGGCTTCCTTTGCAGGTTGACAGAGTTTAATTATGCTTTACTGGCTTCTCACGTTGTTATTACACAATTGTAGGGTGTAGATTGTGTTTGGAATTGCGTGGCAAGTGCTTATTAGAGGTTATGTTCTGGCGTTTTTCAGTCCTCTTTTCTTGTTTGTTTTTTTTTTTTCTTCCTTTTCCAGTTCTTTGAAAATATAGCTGGCTTTCAGACGGCTGAGCCTCTTTCTACCCGTTAATAAAGTAGTTTTTCAGAACTTGCCAATTGGGTCAGCCTGGAGTATTTTATCACTCTGTCCAGCGCCATGAGCTCTGCTTGCTCTAAGGCCCGATAAATCTGTCTACAAAACCTTCTTTTTCGGTACAGACATTTTGTTCCGAAAGTGTCACATATATTGTTTGTCGCTGGCTTAGAAAGTAGTTTTCCTTATGGAAAGGGGAGGAAGAAACCCAAAAAAAACGTCACCTCTCAGGAAATCAGTATCTTTGGAGCCAAAGAGGAAAATCCAAGATGTTTTTGTTTTGCCTCTAACCATACAGAGAGGACAGGAACACCGTTTTCTATCTCTCTGCTGCTAGTGTGGGATTTGGTTACAGTGCCACGTTCATTGAAATGTTGATGCCATTGAGAGCTTTGCCGTCAGTTTAACAGCGGAGAATGCTACCTGGGTGACTTCTTTTTAACTCAAGACAGAGAATAATCAATGTTAGCCCTGCTGACAGCCTTGCCTGTCAGCTGCCTTTCATTCTGCAGCTCTCTACACATAAAACTCACTGTCCTCTCTCGGCCACATGTTTTCTTTTTTTAGCATTTTCCTTTTTTCCTTTGCCTTCTTGCCTCAATGAAAACAGGAATCAGAGATGACTGGCTATTGGCATCACTTAGTCATAATGTTCCCTTTCTTTAATTCTGGTTTGTTTTCTTTTGCGTTTGTGTCCTGTGTACTAATATTGCGTTGCAGGGAAGGGTTTCAGACATTTAGAAATGAAGAGTGGAGGCAGAAAACAGATGGGCGATTAACGGATGTGGTGGTGAGGGAACGAGAGGGTTAAAGGTTTAAACCTAGGCAATAAGTGAAGGCATCAGAACAAACCCTCAGGCTTGTTTTTGTCTTTCAGCAACAGTAGGAGTGTGTGTGTCCTCAGCATTTATGCATGTGTGCGATGGTGAGCATGCACGTGTGTGCACGCTCAAGTCCGTCTGTGTGTGTGTGTGTGTGCAGTGTGTGTGCAGCTGCAGCACCTTACATTACGTTTCCCCCAGTCCCAGAGTATTCACTGTAAACTGTACAGCACGCGGCTCCCATCCAGCACAGGCTTCCCTGTCACTCAAGTAGCTTTTTTTCATCGCCTGTGAGGTTGACTGAAGTGTGAGGTGTGTGTACAGTAATTGGAAAGCAGCGTTTCGCTTTGTATCAGAGGCTAATCCATTCAGCTAATCCAAGCTAACAAAGACGAGTGACAGCCAGATGAAGCTACTCGTCTCTAGCCTCGCTTTTGTCTGCTGACAGTGAAATGGGCACCAAGCACAGCTGGTCACATGCCTTTTAATTTCATCAAAATATGATTTGATTGCTTTGGGCCTCTTTCTTTCATGCAGCTACATTGTGTGCAGGAGAGAAAGGAAGCAATTCTATGATACTGTGGCATAACACCGACATCACAGCTATTTATGGCAGAACTGAGAAGAATTTAGTGAATTTAACAAGCTCTATCACATAGTAGTTGACACATGAAGCATTTTGCTGCTCTTCTTTATCTAGAAATCACTGAAAAAGCACAACTGTGGAATCAATTTTGATTAAAGGAAGAAAATATAAAGCAACCAAATGTAAGGAGTGCAAAGGTGAGGGCATGAAATGTTTCTGTGATCACGGAAGAATCACAAAAGAGCAAAAATGTAGAAGGGAATGAAAAGACGGTGAATTTATCTTTAGAGAGCAAATATAGAAGGCAGACAGGGGATATGAGTCAATGAAGTGGGGGTAATATACTTTTTACAAAGATATTTCAGCTTACATCTGCAGAAGGGGGATGATTGCTAGTCTGACTAATGCTGACTAATGTTGAATTCGTGGTGCAGCAAGCCTGCCCAGGCCCAAAGCATTAGCCATACGAAATGACAGATTTTGTATAATTCATATCAACCAGAGGAATGATTTGTGAGTGTACGTGCTCCTTTTTTTTAGTTCTGCTGCAACCTTGGAGTTGCTATGACCACAGTGTTCAGAATCTCAACTGTATTTGTGTAAATGTGAGCACAAGAACACACATTTTTTTTAGCCATGCTATCATTGTGGCTCTAGAGTTGGCTTTGACGGTTGTTTCCGCCATTTGGTCCAACAACAAGCACAAGATTTCCATTCATGGTCCGCGGAGGTTAAATTCTACTTTGACGATCCCCTGACATTTCCTGTAGTGTCTTTTTATCCACTGCTGCTGTGAGATTGACTGCGGCTGGTGATTATATTTCATTTACTGAAAAAGCACAAGAAGAGCACAAAGAAGACTAAAGAGCAGAACTACTGTAGTGAAGGAACGTTTGTTGCTGCAGGTGGGGGGCTGCTTCTTCTTCTGCTCCCTGTTCTTCTCCTTCTTCTGTCATATCAATCACTTCTTTCGATTAAGTACCAGTAATTACACAAGCATAATGGATTAAGAAAGCATTTCTCCTTATGAAAGTAACACCAGTGATTGTCCAACCAATGAGAATTTGGTCGGACAAGAGCATAACGATCAACCAGTCAACCAACTGTCCAGGCGACTTCAGCCTTATTCCCATCAGCCTTAACTGTGCTCGTGTTTAGCAAATATTAGCATTGTATTTGATGAGTGAATTGAATTTTGCTTAGGGCTCCAAAAAGACTTAGGCCAGTGCTGACTGGTGCTATGAAACATAAAGGGTGTCATCAGCAGCACAGAAATTCTCTCATCCAAAGTAATGTTTTTGGATGGCTGTCAAGGTAGGCCGCTGTCTGCACATTTATTTTTTTTTCCCCTAAAGTTGTATACATATGTTTAAAATAGAAAAAAACAGAAGATAGCCATAGGGGAAAAAATACAACGTGTAACAGCATTTGGCCACTGTAGTTTGTGAAACTAATTTTTCTTTTTCTTTCATGTGTCAGCTTTGAGCTTTTTAAAGTTCTTTTCAGTTGAGTGTGTATAATACATTCAGGGATAGAAAACCTCTCCACTGAAAGCAATTGATTCGAGCACAGTTAGAACCCGGTACAAGGGTGCCTATACACCTCTCCAGGTGATACTCCCATTTTAAACCGGAGATCTGCTTTTTCAACATTAGATTTTCTCTCCACCTCTTCCCCTGTGCCTCTCTGGCTTGCACTGACTTTCTTCTTCTTCTTTTTTTTTTTTTTTAAACAAGAGAAGCAGAAGTAACTTTCTCTCAGAGTTGGGAGAGGCTAGATCTGAATCTGTCTGGCCCATACTGAGTGATTTATCTCCCCATTGCATGTTTGTGTGTGTGTGTAGGTGTGTGTCTGTGGGGTTTTTATGTGTTTTTTTTTTGTCCAGCACTCTGGATGTAATAGGCCAAGGTGAGGTACTTACCAACTCACAAGTCAATAGTTGGTGAGTGGTTTTGTGCCCTGCAGCTCATGTCACTAATCAACAGTAAAGCAACTCTATTCCCAATACTGGTTTCTCTTTTTCTTGCTATATTCATCTGTCGGTTTCTCTTCCTTGCAGACACACACTCTGTCCATGTTCATATTATGCACCTTCATACTCCATGGATTAGTCACTATCAAACCGTGCATTTTCATATTATACCCAGAATGTCTTGGCCTCTCGTAGCCGCAACCTCTCCTTCGCTCTTTGTCTTTCTTTCTCTCTCTCTCTCCAGGTTTAACAGTTTTTTTTCTTTCTCACCTTTTCTCCTACTCATCCTCTCTTTGTTTTGACGTCCTGTAGTTGGCTGTTTTCCCTTGGAGCTTCCCTCAGTCATAAATCACTGTCACCCCACTTCTAGGAGTGGGAAACCAGCTGCCAGCATCAACAACCCAGTGTGTGTGTGTGTGTGTGTGTGTGTGTGTGTGAGTGTGTGTGTGTGTGTGTAAAGAGTGCGCAAAGAGAGAGAGAGAGAAAGAAATAAAGCACGAGAGCATATTTCAAAGTGTTCACCATCTCAGTGAGCATGCATTTCACTGGGCTTGTTTGTGAACCCTTCATCTCTCAATACATCTCCACACATCCATACTGTGAATATCTGAGTGTGTGTGTGTGTGTGTGTGTGTGTGTGTGTGTGTGTGTGGATACTTGTGCGCTTAGATGCCCTTGACCAAAACTGAGGGATGAGGCTTGCCGGACTGTATCTGCTATGAAAATAAATGCCAGGGGGTTACACACAGCACGCTTTGCATTGTACTGCTGGCTGCAGTCACACGACGTGGGGAGACAAGCAGCACAGGGAAAAGAGGGAGAGGAAAAAAAACACACATAGAATATAAAGGTGCTGGAAACACACATAAGATTACTTTGTCACTGTACTCATGGGGACATCAAAGAAACATTGGTGAAACAAATTTGCTTTCACAGCTTGCACATGCATGTTTCTCTAATGGAAAAAAAAAGTACAAATATGGTTTGATTTTTTTTTTTTTTTAAATTCTATTTGTTTTCCCATAAAGGAAGAAACTGAACTGGAGAGTTGCAAAAGTGCCTCACTGGCACTTAAAGGCTCTCTCCTCAATCCATTGAAAAGGGAGAAAAAATATTAGAAAGATAAGAGTGCACACACTAGACATCCAAATATATAACTACACAAAGTAATAAAATATCATTAATTTACAAAGATAATCCATGAGGATAACATTAAAAGCAAACCTTTAACAGCTTTTCCTAAAATTGCATGCCTTATACGCCTGTATATATACAGTCATGCTCCTACATGTGTCCTCTCACCTAAATCAGTACATGAACATACATTACAGACCTATACAAGTATAGTAGTACTGAGCAGTAACACATGACATTAATGGGACTTGCTTTTAATTGAGGGCAGCAGCAACAAAAGCAGCCTCCCCCTTTCACTACAACAGAAGAAGAGTGGATTAAGGGGATGGTCGGCGTCATTTATAGCATCTTTTTGTTAGACTCTTGTTTGTTAAATGCCCTCTGTATTAAAAGTACATGTTCCCAGTTTGTAACCTAAGGACGCGTGGCATCATCAAGAGTAATTCTCTCCATTCCCAGTAGATGTTACCTACTGTTTTCACGGTGACTAGAAGACTGGCACGTCTGGATAAAATATGTGAAGTTCCGCTGTAAACTTTCCTGTACAGCCATGTGTATTGAGGGGTGACGAGTCTCTGACCTTTCTGAATTTCTTTGTTCCAGTCAGGTGTTTCCTCATGGCTTACCTGAGGAGTTCACCTTGATCTTCACCCTAGCGTTAAAGAGATCCGCCTTGAGAGGCACCATCTACCTCTTCCAGATCTCCGATCAGCAGGGATACCCACAGGTGCAGCTCACACTCTCTGTTCCACATTCCTGCCTCTCTTTCCTCCTATCTCCATTCCTTCTCTGCCTCTGTACCTTCTTCCCTTGACTGTCTCTCCTCCATCTCTTTCCTTTTATTCATCATTTGTCTGCTCATTCTCCCCGTCTCTCACCTCTCTTTTGCGTAGTCATCCACTTTCCCCCCTTCGATTTATTGTCCCATGACACCTTTTCAATTCTCTCCCGCTTTCACTCCGCGCGCCTTTTGTCCTCCCTTATTCTTCACTCGATCCTCCTCTCTCTCTCTCTCTTTCTCTCGCTGCCTCTCCGCAGCCCTTCCCTCGATCATCCTCTGCTCTCCTCTTTCATTCACCTTCATTGTTATTCATGTGTGTTTCATGATGAAGCGCTGGAGTCCCTCAGAGTTCCCATAATCGCTAAGAGTCTGAGGGCAGATTTAAATACTCAATGTGTATGATGGATGGAGGCCAAGTCGCCTCATTAGGAGTGATTGATTGGCTGTACTGCTTGCGTGTGTAATTAATATGTCTTCCCCTTTACCTCATCTCTGCTACTGTGTTCTACAGCTTTGTTAGTGGTAGCAGCGTGTACGTATTACTCTTTGTGGAAGCCACTGCCAGTTAGACAACTTGAGATGCAGCACATTTTCCTTATGCATTGTTTGGTGTTTAATTAGCACATGTGCATATTCTCATATTACTTTTCTCCCAACCCTCTCTCATCTTCATACCCTTCACTTCCCCCTCTGTCTCCCCAACCCTCACATCTCCGTCCAAAACCCAGCTCTCTGTAGACCTCAACGGCCCCGATGGCAGCCTGTCCCTGCGCGCCAGGGGTCTGGACCCCGAAGCTGACCCGGTGAGCTGCGTTTTCAACGGGGAGGGGGTGGAGGCTCTGATGGACTTGAGCTGGCACAAGGTGGCCCTCAGCGTGCAACAGGGAGCCGCCTCCCTCCACGTGGACTGCAGCTCCATTGAGACCAAACCCCTGGAGCCTCGTGGAGTTCTGCCCACCGACGGACACACCCTGCTGGGCATTCAGGCCTCAGATGCTGGGCCTGTGCAGGTACGGATCTTTGGTGGGGACTGAAAATAAAAAAACATTTAAAAATGCAGTGTGTGACAGCTTTATGCTGGCTATTAAAGAGCTTTTGATCAAGGTTAATCTTTGCGATGTAAATGTCATATAAACCTACTATTTGAACATGTGGTGACCTTTAGTCTGTCTTTGTATGAAGAACAAATCTTTACTTGCCTGTTTAAAAGATGTTTTGAATAAACCATATCCCATATCATAGAGAATGGCATGGCAGTGCTTGTTGCATTATATATTTCTTAGTACACCCTTGTTTTATAAATTTTTTATAGTATATGAGGCTTTTTCAAGACCTCTGCATGAAGCCATGTTTCCAGCAGGAAAAACAGAGTGACCATCTTCTTTGTACTGAAATCCTTTATTCACTCCAACTGTTTATTTGTATTGCCATGCCCCTGAGCTGTTTTCTTTGAGGCAGTCTCATTCAGTCCTGATTAAATAAGGCGAGAGGGCGACCTGGGAGAATGGGCCTGTAGTGCCTGGGACTATTAACACTGAATAGATCCAGTAATCCAGGCACTTAGTTTGACGATCAATTAACTAGCCTAGTTAGAAAGCAGCCGGGGAGGATGTGTTTATACACACACACACACACACACACATGTAAACCTCCTGACAAAGTGCTTTCCTAATACTTTATATAAATGAGAAATTAATTGGCTCTCAATGTTGTTTATTGCCTCATTGAAACTTTATTTACATTATTAAATGAACAAACCCAGAGGACGTGCGGAGACATGCATGTTGAATATATCACAATCTCTTCCTCCGTCTCTCCCTGTCCGTCTCAGATGGACATTCAGCAGGTGATGCTCTACTGTGACCCCTTCCTCGCCATCCAGGAGGCCTGCTGTGAGATACCTGGGGCACGGGTGAGACTGCCAACCCTCACTAACTGACAATCAAACATTCATTAACCGCACCAAAGAACGTGTGTGGAGCAGAGAGCAAACTAAATTTAACTTCGGTCAATAGACGCCGGCCACTCTTCAACTGATCGGCTGAAAACTTTTTCGGAGCAAATTAGAGTAGCCCCTTAACTCAGCTGAACTCCCGTGAATGTAACTCGACACTTGTTGCAGCTGCTTCCCAATAAAAGTCATAGTCATTTGCTGCAATGTCACTGTGTAACAGCTGCAGGAGGAACTGAGTTATCAGAATTAAACACCCTAAATGGCCTCTGGATTTGCTGTGGACGCTTATTGTTGTTAATCAGCAACACTTTGTCTTCATGATGCACTTTGCTCATTTTTACTCCCCCAACTCATTTTAGTCAGTCAGGAAGAAGAAGAAGAAGAAGAAGAAAATAGCTGCCACCTTAGATTTCGATATACAGGCAAAGCCATTAATATACAGCACCCTGCAATTACATGACTTAGGCTGCCATAAATATGAAAAAGCTTGTCTTATTATGTTAGTTAATAGAATATTCTTCAGGCTTGGTTTAAAATAGGGTATTATGTATACAAATTGACAGGAGCTTAGGGTAATGCCATTGTGTGCAATTATGTCACATCAACTGTGGTTTATTATTTTTGTTTGTTCTCCAGAAGTGTGACTAAAAGTCTAATTTAAAGTATCACTTCCTCCCCTCACAGCCTCAGAAAGACCATTTTCTACCCCATGTCTTCTTCTTCATATTTCCCTCTCTTTCTCTCGCCCATCCACCTTCTTCTCCCGATCTGTGTTTTCATGCAGTTATTGTTTGTTGGCATCAGACAAAATCCTAATCAAATAGAAAACAGATTCATTGGACCTAAATACAACGGTAGACTGGGAAAAAACAGAGCCAGTCATCATTCAGGAATGGGAAGAATCGCAACCAGCCAGCTCTTGGATTTATTTTTAAGCTGAAGGTATTTTCGTGCTCAGCCAACTTTTTGTCAGAATCCTCCAGGGTGTCTGCACCTCTGTGTCTGCGTGTGCATGCATACGTGTATTTTTCATTAGCAAATGAATTTATGAGAGGGATACAAATAGTATGAGAAGTGCCCACTCGACGTTTGAAACCGCAGAGTCCTCTGGAGGAGGGACTCAGTGCTGTAAAACTGATTAGAGGGTTTGAAGAAGGGAACCATTTCTCCTTTGCTGGAGGCATGTGTGCTGCAGGGCTCCCCCCCCAAGCTGTGTTTAAGTTTGAAATGAGAAGTGGAGGATCATGCATGCACATATGTAGACAGCCCCCCACCCCGCATGCTCGCACACCCACGAAGGCCGCAGCTCCTTGAAACACAAATGAAAGAGATGAAACAGCTACAGTAGCTGTCAATAGCTCTGACACTGTGGTCTGACATTACATGGCACATGGATGTGTGTGGTATTGTTGGACACAGGATTTTGGAGATGTGGCATTTTAGCTAAACTTCACACTGTAACAGATTGTCTGGTTCTTTTCAATGTGCCTTTAGATGTAGATTATTTGGTGAACATGGGTTGTCATTGCATGCATGTTAGAACGCTGATGTATGATGTACGCTGATGAATATACAACAATCCAAACTACGACATAGGACTAAATCAGGAAATATTTTACCTCAGGTCAGATATCTGCTTTCTGCCAGATGAGATGACGAGTTCTATGTTAGCTCAATTAGCAACGAGAGGCAAAAATTTGGGATTATTTTATGTCACATTTTTACGTACGGCCCAGAGTAGAATTATGAGATTCAGATTGGAAATCACGAAAATGTTCCTTTACCTAACATTATGCATCTATTGTATGTTTGCAGTGTCCACCAGATGCTCCCAAAAGCCGTCGTGCTGCAGAGAATGACCTGTCGGAAAACGCTTTTAACCAGGTAAATGAAAGCCTGTATATGAATGCTCACATTCAGGTAGAGTGGGTCGTTCCTCAATCGGAAGGTCCGTGGTTGGATCCCTGGCTATGAGTCAGCATGTCGAAGTGTCCTTGGGCAAGACACTGAACCCCAACTTGCTCCTGAAGCATAGCTTCAGCGTGTGAATGTGTGTGAAAGAATAGTCTCCTCCAACTTAGATTCCTCCTGAATGAATGATGTGTGAATGGGTGAATGAGGATGTGATGTAAAAGCGCTTTGAGAGGTCGAAATGACTAGAAAGGCACTATACAAATACAGACCATTTACAAAGGAACACTTTTCAGCATTATTACAGATGTAACAATACAAAACATACGTGAACACACAATGATAGACCAAATATCATACCCTGAAAACTCTTCTGCTTCAGGCATCGTGAATTATCACCACACATGGCTCATACCAGATGTGGACATAACACATACAGACACAGACAAGCACTTCAAACCTCAAACTGTTTAGTTTGACAGTATGAGTTGATATTCCTGCTGGCAAGTGAACACTGGCCCGTAGGACTTATACCAAATGTCGCTGTTTTCCCTTGAAATTGGAAAACATGCTTTCTACTCTGCCGCAGTCTTTAGCACTTCCAGAGTTTTATACGACTTCGGTCCAGTTAAGTCTGCTGGTAGCCATCATTCAAAGTGCCCGCGGGCAGTGTCGAATGCATGACAAATAGAGCCGCCTGCAGCACATGGGAGCAGTTTTTCCAGAAATTTCCATGATGTTTTTTATGGTTTCTTCAATGCCGCATGATACATGAAGTTCGTCCAGTATATCATAATGGCAATTTATTTTTTGTTTCCATACGCGCTTGTTTCATCATTCATATTAATGGGATCTATATCCAATTATCTATTCATTAGGACCTGGTGTTTGTCTTGTGGAGTGCTGGTGTTAACTTAGAGCTCTGGCAGACTTCAGGACACAGTAATCAATCCCATAGATGGTTTCAGCCAGACAGTTACAATAACTCAGGCGCGCCACCTCTCTCTGTTTCTTTCGCTCTCTCTCTCACCTGTCATTCTTTCTCTCCTTCTCCTCTGCTATCAGTTGTTGGAGGCTGACTGTTTTAATATGTGTTTAATATAAGTCAGCTTTACATAGTACAATTTTATGGTCTTGGTGTTGTTACCTCCTCACTGTTACAGATGTGTAACTGCCATGAATGCAGCTCAGACACATTTCCTTCCTCAGTTACCATTTTTACATTTATGCCCCTTTCTCTTGCCTTTCCTCGCTGCGCGGACTTACTTGAGTGGTTTCTATTTTTATCTGTTTGTTAGCTTTGTAGGCAGTAAATGATCAACATAATCCAACATTCCAGCGTGCGGGCCAGATGTTACTGAGCCGCAGTGCTCCTTCCATTAAACTAAGCCTCAGTGAGTGACAGTGCATTAACCTCAGCATACATGGAATGTCATACGGTGTGTACGTGGACGGAGTACTGTACATTGCTGTGGAGTGAGAACAGCGTAAACTGAGGTCAACTATTGGTGAAATACCATTTCTGTGGATGTGTATTCCTTTGTTAACCCTGTACGTTTTTTTCTCCTTAAAGGTGTAGTCAGTGATTTTAGAGAGAGCTTGTGGATATTTTAGCTCAACAGCAAAAAAAAAAAAAAATAACAAAAAGAAAAACTCGGCCCTTCATGTTAATGCAGCTACCGTTAGCTGATCCGCTGCTTACTGTTCCCTTTCTGCTTGTCATGTGGGCATGCACAGTGCCAACTGATGCTGATTGCTGAGGTGATATACAAAATGTCTATTGGATTAGGATCGCTCACAGTACCTTTAAACAGCCTTAAAGGGGAATACAGTCAATTTTATATATGAAAGTCTGTTTACAGGTCTTGGGGAGTACTTCTAAATGTGTGAGAAAAAAGTTGTTTTCAAGCCTTTTTTGCCTGCAGAGCTCCCTCTGCAGGCTGCACCATGTCTGACAAATTGCCTGAAGTGATGTCACACGATGGTTAGGGCTATAGTTTGAAATTTAAAAAAAATCTGAAGATGTAGAGTTAGCAAGAAGTTAGCTCATCAGACCTCTGTAGACCGCTGCGTGAGGCTCGAGGCTACGTTAGATGCCTAACACATCTAAATCTCAGAATGAATAAGACATAATAATGGATGTATTATAAGAATTGGATACTGGGCCGCAGCTCAGCCTTGCTTAAAATCTTTTGAAAGTTTAATCTAGTGACCATTCATGGCATTGCAATGAAAAATACCTCCACTTATACACCTCCAGCTATAAACACTGTCAATTGTTACTCTAATGGGGTTTGATCTTTGTAAAACTTTTGCAAAGCCCAGAAATTTTGACCGCTCTCTTAAACCGGTCACTGAGGATTACAGGATTTACATAGAGTAACAAATCTCATCCTTTGGTGATGTTAAACAACCCGTCTGGGTCGAATCAGGTTAGGTGCAGAGGTATGTGTCCCATAGCTTGTGTCTGTCTGGGTCATAGAAGTTACTGCCATCCTGATAAATCTCTCCCACACCGTTTCTTATCTTCCAACACTGTAAATTTATTTTTTCTTGCTTTCAACACAGCTCCCAGCTGAAAGGTCATCCAATCCTCAGTAGACCCAAAGGTTTCTTTGTGTCTTGTTTCCCCAGTCTCAGGATGTCTCCACTTTAACTTTTTATGCTGAAGCCCCAACCAGCTGAAAATATCCTCTCCCTTCCTAAAGTTGCTGAAAGAATTCCTTCACTTATTTCTCTCCTTCTAACCCTCCATGTTTAACAAATTGTTTCCCTTCAGCTCTCCAGTCCTTTATCACATTTCTTGTTGACTTTTTTTGTCTGATTTTTAACTCTCGGGTCCATCTCTTTATTTTCCTCTGGGCTCATGAGGTAAACTACCTTTCTTTTTCTCTCTCTCCTCATTGTCTTTCATCTTGTTTTTTTCTCCCAGAATATAGAATAGCTAATGACCCGTATGTGAAACCGAGATGGCCCTCATTTCTGCACTCTTTGTTGTGTATCTGATGCAATGAAATGTAATGGCAGCAAGGTTTAAAGGGATGCACTGCTCATGCAGCAGGAAAACAACAGCTTGTCTATGCCAAAGATGACATATGTCATTGATATTATGGAAATACAATTGCTGCCTTTCCAGGGAACATCTTCAAGCGAGCTACTATGAACTGCAGCAGAGCTGCCAGTGACTGAGAATATAAACTATATCCTCAAAGGTTTGAGAAGAATTTTTAAAATGTAGATTCATTTGCAAGATGGATGCAATTTGAGCAAGAAGAAGGGCTGAAGCTGGAAGTAGGTTACAGCACTTCCAAATGAAGTAAACCAAACTAAATAATATTTCTGTGAATGGCCTTCAAAGCTCTTGGATTCAGCTTGTCTGAATGTTATTTTAGCCAGTTTTGGCGATGAAACTGTCAGCCTTAGCAACTAAACATAGACAGAAACCAAATGTGGACCAATGTGAAGCCAGAAATGGTAGTAATATTGAGGTCATGTTCTGATATGATGTGTAAAAAAGGGCCTGATGTTTTCTTCCTCTTTTATCTTCTCTTTTCCCTTCTGTCTACCAACAGGAGATTTTTGCATCCAAGGATCTGGCAGAGAAAGTAAGCCTCACAATTCACACCCACACATACACACATTTAATTTGACATTATTGCATTTCTAATGAGACCTGTGGGATGGCAAAGACAATGTGTGAACTGGATTTCCTCCCACAGTCCAACGACATGCAGGTTAGGTGAATTGGAGACTCTATATTCTTGGTGTGAATGGACTGGTCCAATATGTACCTTTCCTTTAGCCCAGTACAAAGCGTATGGATGGGTAAAGAGACTTGTAACATGTATGTGCTGATTTATGTAATTAAAATAGAAAGGACATGTGTGTTTGTGTGAGTGAGTGAGTGTGTGTGTGTGTGTTTGTCACACATGGGGTTAGAAAAAGAAATAGTCTGTCACTATTCCCTCCTCCCTCCCTCACTCGTATCCAGCTTGCTGACCGACTGAGGACTGATTTACACCTCATTATGCGCTGAGTCTCAGTCGGGAATTGCTGCTGCCTATTAATTTTGTCATTCACCTACAATGGGCATGTTCTGTTCACAAATAGAATGCAGAACTCCAGACGCTTCATTATGTTACTCCTGTGTGTGCTTACTAATGCAGCTGGCCACCTCCCCTGACTTCCTCAATGTAGGTTATTACCTGGGTTGGAGCACACAGCTTGCCCTGCCACTGGGGGCACACACTTACAAAGAAATAAAAGTGACTTTTCCTCTGTTCTGTAAATTTAATTTAGCCAGATTATAAAAGTGGCAGCATGCCCATGGGGATCTGATATTATGCACTGCAACACAAATACCTAGAAATGGTAGATTTGTAGGCTTTAAAGGAATATAACACAAAGGCTATTTCAGAACTGAAATCCCAGCAGTTGATTTATGTTCATATTGATAGTAGATTTTTATTGTTGTGTGCTGGGCCTTGCTCTTGTTCTGTCAATGCGTGGCAGCTAGAGACACATTGCCAAAAAATGACCCCATTGGGATGTTTGATATCAAAAAACAAGGTTCTCCGACAGGATGTTGATGCCAATAATTCTTTTGAGATGTTTAAAATAATAAATGAGCATACGCTAGGTGTTGGCACACATAATGTAGAGTCAAAGCCTGTGTATTGGGATGTGTATTGGATGCCAAAAAGTGAGCCTATTTATTTGGATGTTGAATGCCTCGATATGGCACTGCTAACAAAGATACTTTTGTACCTGGAAACTATAGAAACTGATAGAATTTAAAGCTGTACTAATAAATTTTTATGTATAACCAATGGATCAAATGACTAAGTGTAACAAGAAAGGGATTGCTTGTAGAGCTGAAAGTATCCCTCAGCTCTACAGTGCATTTTAGCAACCAGACAGCTAGCGACTACCTGGTGGACACGATGGAGCATCTCACTGCTGAAGAACTAGAGGTTGGCAGAGACAAACACAAAGCTAAGGTGATCAAACCTTAAATTGGACTTTGGGATGTTTTATATTCTAGAGTCTATGAATTGTACTGACAACTTACTTTATGTAATAAGGGATTTAACATATATGAAATGATCCCATTTATTCAAAAACAACAAGTTATTGCTATAACATATATAATATATATTAGCAATGCACAATAGGATGTTTACTGTGAAAAACAAAGTATAGAGAAGCTACTATAAAATACCAAGCCTAATAGTCAGGCCACTTGATGCCAAGTGTACAGAATAGATCCACCTTGTAAAAATGCAGGATGGCAAAATGACATCTAGATTGTAAGCACGTCTCAGGAATATGGATCACGCAGTCAAGCAACTTCCTGGTGGTGCCAGAGACCTTGAATAAGGACAGACTACACAAACACACAAGAGGCAAAGTTCAAACCCACCTCTCACACAGGTAGGAGAACGGACACATGCACATTAAGGGAGAGAGGCCAGATGACAACATGCACACAAGGGACAGAGAGAGAGTGAGAGAGAGAGGGAGAGAGGGAGGGACAGAGAGAGAGAGAGAGAGAGAGATAGAAAGACAAGAGGAGAGAGGCTGAATCTCCTGGAGTACGAAGGTCCAGATCTAAACCAACTGGAATGACAGCCAGGGGAGAGGGAGAGATCCCAGGACAGCCACTGGTATAGCACAGGGAAGACACGAGTAAAAAGAGACGACAAGGTGGAAAAAATAGGGATGGAGAGGGAGGAGAGAGAGAGAGAGAGAGAGAGAGAGAGAGAGAGAGAAAGAGACGTAGCTTGGATGCTAATGTGCTTGTGGGACAACAAGCAAAGCGAGGGTTTTATGAAAAGCCCTGCATATCTCTAAACAATATAAATGCAAATACAGTGTAATGACATACAGTATAAATACAAACAACAAAAATAAAACCTGTGCAGATCTAAACTTGTTATACAGGGAGTATAGTGTTTTGTTGATGTTCAGAGATCCTCAGTTAATTAAGTGCAGTGAAGACAGCAAAGTGGTTTCAATTACCAGGACGTTTCACTGCCATTTAATAATGCACGGAGACAGTTTGCTGCTGTTTACAGCAATCTGACTCCTCCATTTCAAAGTTCAATATAGACTAGAGAACAGAAGGCAGGAAGTGGAGGCTGAACTACACAGCGACTTGACTAAGTCTTGACTAAGTCAGACAAGAGCTCTGAAAGATTGACTCGTCATTGCAGCAGGTCGAGCCAGCCATTGATAGGTTTGCGGCTCATAAGGGGAAGGAGGGGAGGAAAGAGAAGAGGGGGGGTATTGACATTGTCTCTGTGCTGTTACGAGCTCCCTTTCGTCATCTCAGAAAGCTCACAGTCACTGCTTCAGTATATGCAAACTTCCTGGTGTGTGAAAGCAAGAATCCTAGAAACACCGGATGGGGGATTCGGCTTTAATTACTTGCTTCAGCTAAAAATGCTTCAGTTATTTATATGGTTATCCTTATTTAGTGTGTGTGTGTGTGTGTGTACACCCTCCTGCGAGGAACAGCTGGTCGGCTCACTCCTGTGCTGTGGGAATCAGACATTCCTATTGATCTCCATCTCCCATGGGAAATGTGTGTGTGTGTGTGTGTGTGTGTGTATATGGGTGAGTGTTCGTGTGTGTGTGTGTGTGTGTGTGTGTGTGCCCACTTGCCCACCTCTCATCCTTTTTGACTGCATACTATAGCAGTGCATGGGTTCAGCGCAGTTTAGTTTTATTTAACAGTGCCACCACCTGGTGACTGCAAAAACTGCAACCCAATTTACTTCACCTTTACAAACCTCCTTTTATGACTGAATTCAGTATGATAATAATTCTCTCTCTGTCTGTCTGTCTGTCTGTCTGTCTGTAGTGTGCAGGTTGTTTACTCCTGAATAGGGAAGAAAATGTAAGGATCACTGATCTTTACCTTCACTTCTTTCCATTAGAAGATATCATAATTATACCACTGCAGAGTGTGTAACTGCATGTGTTTGCAGGTAATAAATCTTGGTGGAGTTGCCGGGTTGAAAGGACAAAAGGGAGACCGGGTGAGTGTGAAAGACATGTACAAAACATACACAGACACAAATGTGTGTGTGTGTGTGTGTGTGTGTGTGTGTGTGTGCAGCACGGCTAATATTAGTGGAATGTGTGATGTCATCACGTGTGCCCAGACATGCCTTACACTGATCCACAAACACACTCATACAAACACACTCTCTTGGTGCTGTAGTCTAATGTGATGCTGGCTATAGACCAATCACTGCCTCTGTTCCTCACCCGCAAGCAATCTTTCTTCTTCTTTCCCTCTCTCCATCTTAGGGTGATGACTGTTCTGGCTCCCATTCAGGTCCAGTAAGTAACTTTTCCATTGCGCCTTGCACCATGCCACGTTTTGCGGAAAGCATTGTCTCGTTATTGGCATGTAACCCAGTGTGAACCTGAAATTTGGCTAGAAAACGGTCTGTCATAATACATGCCAACCAAGTGTCTCTAACCTCAGTGCACAGAGGAATCCAAGGGCCAGAAGGGAGAGAAAGGCGAGCCGGTGAGTGCCAATCTCCTACTACAGGTTACAGCAACACATCCCACTGCCTCCCAATCCCGCTAACCCTTCAGCTATTTGGTTTGATCCTTATTCAAAACCTCATTTCCAAGTACCCAGTCCCAACATTAATTATGCATGGGAATGTGTGTGTGTGTGTGTGTGTGCTTTGTATGTTTATTTACCGATGAGTCATTGTGTGTGCAGATCACTGAGACTTTGTTCATACATTATGAGTCAGTGTTTGAGCTCATACTCAAACTGATGCATCTGATTCATATACATTCATCTGTATATATCTCAGATAGCATAAAATTGATAGTTTCTTAGGTTGTGTGCGTGTCTGTGTGTGTGCGTGTGTGTGTGCGTGTGCGTGTGTGTGTGTGTGTGTGTGTGTGCATGCATGTGTGTCTGAGTGGAGCATATGGGTCCTGCTGGTAGTCCATACGGGTTGCTGACTGGTCACCGTGTTGTTTGCTATGCTCCAGTGGTGTGTGTGTGTGTGTGATGTCTCTTTAGAGCCAGGTCATTGATCTGGGCCTCGTCTCCATTCCCCTTCTCCACAGGCGCTGCCTGCCAACTGGGGCGAAGCAGCTGGGTACAAGGTGAAAGGTTTAAGAAACTTTCGGTGATGAATAATGAAAACATGACCTTTTAATGACCATCTAATTAGTTTCTAACCCCATATTACTTTCATTTGTCTCTCTCTCTGCTTCTCTCCCTGCATGTTTCTAACATTTTTACTTCTCTGTCCAGGGAGAAAGAGGTCAGAAGGGAGACGTCGGTCCCCAGGGTCTCACAGGCACACCAGGGAAGGATGTAAGTGTTTTTTTCTCTTTTATATATTTTTTGTATTTTGCTGTCTTTTAATTTGTCCTGCAGAGTTTCTGTAATATGAAGCAGTAATAGTGTCTTTCAGGCATGAAATTTACTTCGAGTTCAAGTCAAACAAATAGCACATTTTCAATACCACAAAGTCAGCATGCGCTCACAAACACACTCACATCCACTTACGCAGCCACTTTTATCAAGCTAAGAGCAGGTATTCAGTAAAATTATACGGTATTACTCTTTAAGCTCAGACTCACATTGATACCCTCCACCCCCCACCCCCACTCCACCCCTCCCGTGGCGCTAAGTCGGCCTGTTAATGCCTGTTAGATTAGGCTAGAGCAACAAAGCTTGCACAATCAATGCTGCCTCATTGACTGTTCTGTTCGTCTCTCACACAGGCAGGCGCCTGTTCAGGAAGACTTAAACCTTATAATCTTCCCTGTTCGGCACGGTGATCCTGTAGACGCATGAAAAGTTTTGAGGAATTGCAGCGTGTGTGTTCTCAGTGATATTTCCCTGGTTTTTGGCATCAGGCACACTCACATTTAGCTGTTCACCAGGCTAAGTGCTTGTCAGGGACAGATGGATTTGGTGGAGGATAGATTTTCTTAAGCCTCTCATCCATCTGACATTGTGAATATGAATGTGCTTGTTGATGTGACTTGAATCAGGCAGTTAGAAAATATTGCATATGCATCGCTGAGGATAATACATCTAACAGTCTCAACACTTCTCCCGCTCTACATTTCCAATTGTGAAATGTCAGACAAATGAAGGGAATCAACAGGCATCTTTAACAATTTATGAAGAGGTTTTGGAGATTGATTTCTTTGGAGCGTGTTTAATTATTTTGGGCTGATGCTGATGATGTCACTGACCCATACTGATGCTGTCACCTCCCTATCTGTCTGTCACCTTTACACAGGGTCGAACAGGGTCCGTCTGTGTAGTCGGCCCCAAGGGACAGAAGGTCAGTCCGCATTAAGTCTACTAGTTTCTACCATCAACCTGTCTGTCAGATCTGTTCAGTTCAGTTTGGATTGAACTTATGTTGAACTTGTTTCCCCAGGGCACCCCCGGTTTGGTGGGTCCTGAAGGGTTGGCTGGGGAGCCGGGGAAGCCCGGACTTCCAGGCCCCCCAGGAGTTGGAAAACCAGGCCCCCCAGTAAGTGTGTTTTTTTATTTAAGAGCTCCAGAGGAAATACAGAAGCCTTTGTGCACTACATCGAGTATCTTAAATTTCCTTTCATTCATCTTACAGTTGGTCTCAGTGTGACCAAAAAGTACTTTTATTAGACAGTGCTCTCAGAAGTGCAGGGCAGGACTTGGCAGAATTCCTTCTTTGCAGGATTCATTGCCCTTGATAGAAGCCTAAAAAAGTCTTAAGAAACACATTTGAGAGGATTTCCTTACTTTTTTTTCTGTCAGGGCCCTCCTGGTGAAGCGGGTGGTCCAAAAGGAGACAAGGTGGGTTCACCTGTTGGCACATGACTTGCATTATTTCCTACGGTGCGTGAAAGTGACCTAGACTAATGATAAACAGCGGTACATGTAGCCCAGAGGGTATTTGTGGAACTGTAAGGGGGTACATAGAATTAACTTACAAATTAGTACATTTACTTAATAAATGTACAACAACCAGTAAACTGACCAGTAAGCTGCCCATCAACCCCGGTCAGTTGTAAGACATTAACACCACATTTTGCAAATGAATTGCAATTGTTGCAGAAAAAAACTTGTTAGCAAGTGCTAACAGAGGAGTTAAAATAGTTACTGTAAAAGTAATTGATAAATGGTTGAAGTAGTAATAGTAATAGTAGTAATAGATGAATGATTTAAATAATTAGCTTAAATCAATAGATGAACAGCTGGAATTGCTAAAATTAATAGATAACCTTTAAAAATACTTGGATAAAATTGATGGATAAACAATTGAAATTAGCCACTGTCAAAATGCTTAGATAAATGGACAAACAACAGAGATTGTTAGCTGAAATGAATTGATAAACAGTTGAAATGTCCAGCTTCACAGTTACAGAAGTGCAAACAGAGGCCTTATATATGTTGACACTTCAAGTGTATGAAAACATATTGTAACTGTTAAATTGTATAACTCATTCAAAAGAGCTTATTTGGTGCGTGATGGCTAAGGTGCATGATAATGGGGTTCATGGAGCTCATGTGATAGGACTTCTTGATCTAGGCAAGCACAGTAACTCAGTTTCTGGAGTTGTTTATGTTTCCACTAGAAAGATCGTAGACAGATTTGTGGGGTCTTCTGTGGATTTCGGAAATTCTCACCAGCCTTATTCTAGCAAAACCCAGAGCGACATGTGAGACAAGTTGAAAGCAAAGATGCCTTTCAGGGTAACTTCAACAATATTCTTAAGACAAATGCTGTGATTTGTGTGAACAGGGAGATACAGGACCTGCAGGAGAAGATGGAGTGCCCGGAGATCCAGTGAGAGACTCTTTTAAACACTGATTGATATTCAGTAATGTATGCATGAGCTTCCAATATACAGCTGTGAGCTGATACATCAGTGTTTCACTGAGATTCTGCTGTTGTCATAGGGACCAAGAGGACCAGGGGGGTCTAAAGGAGAGAAGGTACCTTAAATCTCTTTGTCTACATTCCTGTGTGCTCCCTCATTCTCACACTGCGTGGTTGACTCGTTTTAAATCATCTTCAGGGTGACCCATGCGAAGTGTGCCCTGTGCTGCCTGCAGACATGGGTAACACTGTGGCTCTGCAAGGGAAGCCGGGCCCCAAAGGAGAGCCTGGATTACCAGGGATAGGAGAGAGAGGACTACCTGTAAGTACACCAGTGTGACTGTAATGTAAAGCGTAATACATTCTGATCCTGCCGTGAGTGTTCAGTTTGGTTTTTACGATCTTACTATATGTTTTATCAGGGACTTGCAGACACAGTCTGAGCTGCAGCTGACGATTAAACCTTGAGCACTTCTTTGTTAGTGTGTATATTTTATTTTTATTTTTGTTCAGGGGGAAGGCATGGGCTTCATGGTTACCTTGGGGTTGTATTTGCCCTTGTAGTTCTCACAGTGTTGCAGCAGCTCAAGGAGAGAATGCATGATATGCTGTCAAAAGGTTATTCTCCAAGGCAAAGGTCATTTTGTTAATATAATCTTAACGCGTCTCTCTCTCTCTCTCTCTCTCTCTCTCTCTCTCTCTCTCTCTCTCTATGGGGTGAGTCAGGACTCAACATATTGTGCATTGTGTTTCTCTTTCTGTTCACTCTGCATCTTCCCACTTACCCCGACAGGTGAAATGGGGAATGATTTGTTGGGGGAAAAAGAGAATATAAATCTGGAGCCTTATGAGATTCTCTGTGCAACGATTTCCAATAATGTCAGCATCCATCTGTCATACCTGGTTAGGGAAGTGGGAGAAGGAGGTAGAGCAACAGAGAGGGAGAGGGAGATATGTCCTCACTCTAACAAAGTTGAACTAACAACACTTCTACACCCCTCTCTTTCCCTTCCCTATATTTACCAGGGGTCTCCAGGTGCAGATGGCAACACAGGACAGAAGGTATAGAGTTCGCAGCTTGTGGTTCATTCATATTCTGTGGAAGCGTGACCCATACATGCTCATCTGCATTCCTACGCATTCAGATATGCTCACATCAGCAGTGCAGGAGGCTCTATTCCTTATGCAGATGCAAGAAAACTAGCTGAACCAAACTCCAGGAACTAAAAAGAGCACCAAAGTTCACAGGCACACATTCAGCACTCCTACACATGGCCACCTTAGAATGCCAACCTGCTCAGCACCTTTCCACTCACACATTGCTGATCTACTCCCCGCATCTGCCTAAATTGCACCACTGTATGCCTCCAATGCCATGTCGAGTCAGGTCGTGCCAAAGCGAACACAGGGTGAGCTGGTACTAATTTGCCTTCTTGGATGTTTGTGTTTTTGTATTTGGCAGGGAGAACTAGGATCAGATGGCGCCAAAGGAGAAAAGGTCAGCTTGCTGTCTTTATTAGGCTTCAGGTTAAACAATGTCTTGTTTAGACTACCAATATTCAGCTGTTAGTTGGACTGAGTACCCTAATTAGGGAACAACATCGTACTTATTGCTGAATCTGTGGCCATAATGTTCTATGTAGCGTCAGACTGTTTCTAACTATGTTAATTTACCTTATTTGAATGAGCCTTGAAATGGACAGAGACTGTCTTTGACCCACGTCTGATCTGTCTGCGTGCTTTAGGGAGAGCCATGCTCCGCGTGCCCCACTCTCGGAGAGTTAGCCCCCAACCTCATCCCCGGTGTCATGCCTCAAACCCTGCAGCAGAAAGGGGAGAAGGGAGATCCTGGGATCGGGCAGAAAGGAGAGCAAGTGAGTCTGTTCTTAAAAATGTATGTGATTCTAGTGCAGTTTGACTTACTCAAACCAGCAAGGGTGAAGGGTTTTTTATTTTTACTATGTGCCTTTTCTATTTTGGGTTTTGTTAACCCGAGTACCTTTGCTAGCATGTGTAAGCAGTAATAAGTGCCTTCATTAAAATGATGTATCATTCCTTTTTCGTGCACCACAGGGGGATCCAGGAAATGTAGGATCACCTGGCTTTATAGGAGAGAAGGTAAGGAACATAAAAGGAAACAGCAGTGAGAGTAGGTGACCTCAATAGTAGACTAGGCTTACATAAGGGGAGCTCACTCAATAGGTTGCTGAATGGGGCTCTTAATAGACTTCATGAGGAAGATAATCACAGCAGTGAGCTAATTTTAGGGCCTAAAACTGTCCGCCGTAGGGATTTTACACAGCAGGGAACTTATTAGTGAAAAGCTTAGGTAGTGAAAACCCGAATCATTTAACATTGGCTGCCTGTAGGGTGCTCCTTACTATGAAATGTGAAATACCAATTTAAAAGACCCATCCATTTTTATCAATTTGTGAAATTCAGATACCGTAGTAATTTTTTTTTTTACTTGTCTGCAGGGTAGTGCAGGCAGCAAAGGAGCTGATGGTAAACCGGTAAGTTCAGATTGAGTTCTTTGAAAAAACAGAAAGTCCGGGCTTGCATCCCCACTCAGCGATGTTGGTAAATGAAATGTCTCCATATGACAGGGAAAACCAGGACCGAGGGGACCCGGTGGCAAGGATGGACAAAGAGGCTCAAAGGTAAGAGAGGAGAGTGGCAAACTGTGAGCACAGGGGAGTTTAGATTAAATAATATTAGGAAAAGAAAGGTCCAGCATTGCTTTTTTATATAGTCAGATTATTTCCATTTCTAAGAACGTGCAGCAGGGGGGTTTAGAAATTAAGCAACGTGATGTTAACTAGTAAAAGGTAAAAGGTAAGAGGTAAAATTATATTGCATTGACACTTTTTTTATCCCACGTCACGCTTTAATACGCATCTGTCGCCTCTAGCTACCTTGTAGCTTTTATGCTAATATAGGCCACACACAATATGTGCACGTTTTAACACTTAAACATTATTTTATTTTTTTTGACAGGGAGAACAAGGGTTGCCTGGTCTTGGGCTTCCTGGCCTCAAGGGTGAGAAGGTAAGCGCGGACGTATGTTCTGCTTTAAGCATCTTTTAGCTTGATTGACAAACTAACCTTCGTCACTCCCCGCCCCCTACCAAGGGTGAGTGCGGTTTGTGCCAGCCGGCTGAGGTTGGCAGCGGTCCCGCCGGCATCAAAATGCCCGAGGGCTCAAGAGGCAAACCAGGCGAACCAGGCCCTCCAGGTCCACCCGGACCTCCAGGTCTTGGAGCTGACGGCAAACAGGTGAGATGGCTCTGTAAGCACAGGGATATCCAGAAACTAAATCACTTTAAAAATATATACAAAAGTCCACAGGCAGCTTTTTGGGATTATGAACTTGGTTTATGTTGACTTCCTTGCTTACACTGGAAGTTAACCACACAGATTGGTCAAAAGGGGGAGGAAAATGATTGATTCTCTCCTTGCACACACAACACTGCATTCTGCAAAACCAGAAAAACGCACAGTATGATGAGGAAAGATCAGGGCTTCTCTTTGGTCTTTCCTTAAGAGGGCAGTATGATGCTCTCTGAGCACCGAAAGCCAAGACCAAAAGAGCCAAAGACTCTTTAATCCCTGTTGCTTGAATTGACATGAAATTATTTAGGTCCTTATATTTGTACCCCTTTTATATTCGAGTTTATTAAGTTATTGAATTCCTGTCTGATCTTAAGGAATGGTTTACGGTCTATAACATATATACTGGCACCACTTGTTTTATTGTGCTTTATGCTATTACACATAATGTTATTCTGCTTTTACTGCACTTTGTTTATTGCATTTTATTTTTTTTACTCAAGACTGTGCATTTGCTCCTTAATAAGAGAAGAAGTCTATACTGCATACACGTCCGCTGTTAGAATTTTCTGTCTTTATTTGAAATCATAATAGAAGTGAAGACAAATTCCACAGAACCAGCTCATGGCTGTCCTATTTTGTTGCCACAGTGAAACAGATTAAGCAGCATCTGGATGAGTGAAAAGTTGGAGATGCTGAAAGATTTCACCCCGAGGGTGAACCAACCATGGTGCTTATTGTACAAATAGGATATGCAGAAATCTTACGGCAGAATTGTTACTAAATGTGATAAATCCCTGTTGGCTTCTCTCTCCCCTCCCAATTACACTCTGTTTGTGTCTGTGGTTAACTTTAAGTCAACAGTTATTTTTACCTGAATGGAAAGAGGTTTGCACAATGACTGCACATGTGTGTGTGTGAGAGTGTGGGTGTGTGCGAATGCTGCGCACCTGCATGTTTATCATGTATCTGCGTGCATTTGTATCATCACTTTCTATTTGCTTACACAGGGTCCACCAGGTCTCGCTGGTGCAAAGGGAGAAAAGGTAAGTAACTCTGGCAAAGTTTCTCATAGATCATCTATAAAAAGCTGTTCCATGTGTGTGTGTTTTCAGATACTGTGACCCAGCAACAAATTCACACCACATTCAACAGCCTTAATGTCAGCTGAGAGATAAAAAAAACAACTAATTAATGTCTCTTGGGCATTGTGAATGTTCTATTAAATAACTCAATGTTCACACACGAAAAAACCAAACAGTCTACCTAAAATAACCTAATGGATAACCTGGAGGAATTAGACTATTTGGAGTCACCGGTGGCCTTTAGAAACAGTCAGACTTTCCTAACTAATCTGACATCTACTGGGACAGAGGATGTCTGCAGGAAATCCCCCTACCCACGTTTTATTGAATAATATTTCAAGAGAGCCTTTATTTCAGGTCACCAAGTCTGTCTGTGTTTTGAAAAGTTCACATCACTTTACTCCCCCAAATGGGAAATAAATCTACCATCAACAGAGCCAGTCTGCTTTAAATTCCCTTGAAGCCCTCCTACACTCTCTTTGCTTGGACTTCAAAGTGGACCCAGACTGGATGTTTGAGGCTCATACCACTATCAGTTTTTGACACTTCGATCTGATAATAAAAGACAAACCTCTAATAAGCCAGTAATAATATAAGTAATGCTTTGGTTTGATATCGAAACGCAGCCACAGAACAGATTACGGAGGGAAATTGATGGAGTCTAAAGTTAAGTTTGCAGTCAGTGTTTTTCACCAAATCCAGTTGAATACATTCCCTCCTCATAAAACATCTGTGCTGACCACTTTTTTTAATGTTGGAAATCCTGCATTATTTATACCCCCGTTTACCTGGTAGCAGTCCTCTTCTTCACTGGTGCATTGCTGTATTTTTTTGGCACATCATCGCCACCAACTCAACTTGATCAGTGGAATATCGTGCGACCAATGGCACGTGCATGTGCATCCTCGCGTGCACACATGAGCCCACATGACCTCGTCCTCAAAACATTGCTCCATGCTAGTGGTCATTGTCAAGCCTTTAATGTGAGCATTGCCAGTCAGGGCCTCTTATCATCGTATTCCAATGTTACCAGGGCAAACAAGGAGATCAAGGTGATAAGGGACTGGATGGAGCTCCTGGAGCCCCAGGACTGCCTGGAGAGTCTGGTCGAGAAGGACTAACGGGCTTGAAAGGAGAGAAGGTATAGAGTACCATTATTTTTTTTCATGTGCTGACTGATTTAAGTCTAACATTTATTGTATCAATCATAAGCGGCTTACAGTATGAAAGATTTAGCAGCCATATGTTGTGTACAGCCCTTATTCCCTTTCCACGGACTATTCATGATAGAGATCCAGTTGGGTCTTTTTGAGATCATATGGATCTGCCTTTGGTCTCTCCATCCATGGGGACATCAAATGAGGTGATACCTTAGATATGGTCTCCAGTGGTTAAACATAGGGTTTAACTTTGGTTTGATTGTTCAAAAAAGTCCCTGGATCATGGTTTTTATTTGTTGTGTTTTCCCAGGGTGACGCTTGTACAAGCTGTCCTTCTGCGGGCGCTGTGGTTGGTGATGGCGTAGCCGTGCCAGGCCCCAAAGGAGAGAGAGGAGAACAAGGTCCACCAGGAGAAGGGAAGCCTGGCAAAAATGTGAGTAAATCATGTCTATATTTATCGTATCGCATCTATTTACTTATTTACTAGTGGCACCCTGCACAATGTGAATTGCTAATGATTATCTTCTGTGTTTCTTTTCAGGGAAAACCAGGCCTACCAGGTGTGCAGGGGCCTGCTGGTCCCAAAGGAAGCAAGGTACAATACACGTGGAGGATCGTGTGTATTCATGTATCACTGACAGATTCTAATCTGTGTTGTCCTGTGCCCCATGTAGGGAGAAGCTGGAGTTTCAGGAGTCGGTCTTGTGGGACCACAAGTAAGGCTGATGTGTCCTAAAAAAACACATCGGGATCAGTGTTTTATGTCAATGGATAATGTAGCTCTGTTATACTAAACATACACACACCTCCTAGATTAATGTGGTCCTGCTGTGATCTCAGTAATGAACAACATATTCAATTTCCATGTCAACCTCCAGAGTTGTCCTACCTCTTAGATCTACCAATAATGTCACAAGGTTGTAAATAACCATCTAAAAATAACCCAGGGCCGCTCTCTCTGTCTCTCAAATCAGTTGATTCATTGCGGAATTTTCATTGCTTTGTTGACATGAGGAAGATGGCCTTTACCTACACTGTGAAACATCTCTTACAGTCAGCCCTCCTCACCCCAATCACCACTCTGTGTTTCATCCCCAGCCCAGCTAAACCTCCTGCCTTTCTTTTTTTGATCCTGTCTTTTTCCATTTATGGCATAGGGTGAAGAAGGACCAAGAGGGCTCCCAGGACTTGTAGTAAGTTTCCCTCATATTTTTAAAATCTGACTTTTCTACATTGCACATGAAGATTTTGGTCTAATCTGTGTGTTTGGTATAGGGACCTCCTGGAACCAGAGGGCTGACTGGCCCTGCGGGGGAAAAGGTAGTGTAAAATGGTAGAGGTGGAGACCCAACATACATGTTTTGATGCAAAAGCCTTCAAATAGACTTCATTTTGTTTGAAACAAAACACCACGTGACACTGTGAGTCTGCCCTGTTCGTAGGGCAGCAACGGAGATGCTGGGCCTCAAGGACCACAGGGGCCTGTGGGCACTGGAGTAGCAGGTCCCCCGGTAGGTCATAAAAACATTCTTTTGCATGTTTACATGGGTATATAATATCATGCTGTTATATTGTCATCACACTGTTTCCTATTTGCTTTTTCTGCCTCAGGGCAGAGATGGAGCCCCCGGCTCTCAAGGATTGCCAGGAGCTGATGGCAGACCTGTGAGTTGTCTTCCTCTCTTATTGTCTAAAGTGTATGTTTCATTTGCATGTTTTTGTTCATGTGCATCAACAATTTGAAAGAATGTTAACGAAATTTCAGTGGCAAACTTGAGTTGTTCTCTCTCTTTTAGCGTCTGTTAAGAGTTGTAATTTTCTTTGAGCTTCTTTGGGAATTGTCCTTGATTTAGGCATCATTTGTAACCACGGATGCCTGCCTCGATCCATAACAGAGGCGATGTCTGCTCCCATCTCATCCTCTGTCCCCTGATCTACGCTCAGCTCACTGCCCCGTGAGCTTTCTTCTGGAACAACAAAGCAAGAGTAACTAAGTGGTGTGTGTGTGTGTGTGCGTGTTTGTGTGTTTGTGTGTCTGTGTGCTGTCTCCTTCTCTTGCAGGGCCGTGATGGAGCTATGGGGGACAAGGTAAGTCTACCGTTTTGTTTGGGTGAAGGCATCTGGAGGGGTTTGAATATAAGGGGGTGGAACAGATGGTAATCGCAAGAGATGGTTCAGCAGCCCCCTCTCCCCCCCAACCACCCCCTTCACCTCCACACACACACACACACACACACACACGCAGACGCACACATGCACACACCTGCCTCAGGGCACGGATAGAGTAGCAGTGGAGGTGACGAGTGTACTGTTGCTGGCAGACAAGAGGAGTTTCGGTGCCTTAAGAGGGAGTGTGTGTGAGACTATTAATTACCGCATTCATCAGAGCCACCCGTCCAGACTGTCACTGAGAGGGTGGGAGAGATGAGAAAGCGGTGGAGGCAGCGCTTAAGGGTCGGGAGGGGTGTGAGATGTGGGACAGGCGCTGACGGTTAAAGAGGAAAAAGTCGGGAAAAGGAGCAAAATATGTAACAGGATTCAGAATCTTTATTCCGTGTCCTCATACAGAGTCTGGGGCTTTCGCGGAGAGCTTGTACATACTGTAAAGACCTGAATTGGATGTTAGAGGAAAGTAGTGAGCGCAGAAGTGTAATTGGGCATATCATACAGTCTGCTCCATCACAGATGTTATGTGAATTACACCTTTCTTTGCATAATTGTACCATACATTATTTGTATGCTTGTACTACATTATAGTCTCAGAGACAAATCCATGTAATGCAACGCTTTAAATACACATATTACACAATAAGTGACATAAAAAAAAAAACAAAGGTTCATAGAAATTCAGTTTTGAGTGTCTTTGTGATGCACAAGATTTCAGGATTTGGCAAAACTGCACAAAAGAGTCCTGAAAGCTCAAAGAGTTCTGACTTCCTTTCAAGTAACTGCAGGAGTTTTAATGTTGAATGAGGACTCGGTTTTGCAGCCTGTGCTTAAAATTGTGCAAAGGGTTTCACTTTAGCTTTTTTATGGGTCTTTTTTTAATGTATATTTTAGGGTGAACCTGGAGAATGCAACTGCATCATCCCTGTGCACAGCGGCATAGGCGGACCTGTGAGTACTTACATGCACGCACACACGCACGCACACACACACACACTGAAATAAACGCATGGAGGCATGCAATTAGTTTAATCTAGAGAATTTTTGCCTCACAACAGGAGTCTGAATACACACTGAGTTTTTAAACACACTCTCCGAGGGTTGTTATGACTCCACAGGGGACATATTGAGAAAAATATTCATGCTAAGTTATGTCCCCTCCGCATGTTTGTGTGTTTTGACTTTTTTTGTATTATACTTAACTTCACACCGTGCACTTTCTGTACTGTTTGTGTAAGTAAACAGCGCTGTTCTGATTTTGACTACTTTTGCCTTCCAGGGAGCTCCAGGAACTCCAATAAACACGTGGCAACCCGGGCCTCAGGTCTGATCTGTCAGCCAGCAGTCCTGTCAGACAACTCAGGCTTTGTCTGCTTCTGTTGTTACCTCACTAAGTTTGTTTGGAAAATCACAGAATTCTTCATTTGTGTTTGACTATGAGCATCATTTGTGGCCATGTCTTTGTGTGCTGCAGGGCCCACCAGGACCTCCTGGCCCTCCAGGCCCACCTGGGCCTCAAGGTAGTAATGGAATCCAGGGACCACAGGTAAGAGGAAGCAGCAGTAGGATGGTGGGTAGGGGGGTCTTTTTTCAACTCAGTTCAGTAGCTGCTTCATCAGCCTAGTTCAATGTAGGCTTTCAGCTTGGGCATTTGGGATACTTAAGAAAGGCATTGCTTTGATGTGCTTTGCAATCTGATGGGCAAACAAAGGTCATAATGTGCATGTAGGAAATGGAGCAACATTATATACAGAATGCGTGCTGTAGTTTGGTTTAAAAGAAGCTCAGATAATCAGGATCAAATGAAATATGCACTAACCCATACGGTGCTTCGAGCTTTAACCCATGTGGGAAGCCAGCTTTGGGAATGTCCGTCAAGACATGAACAGTTATTTGAAGGTCAGGTTTTAAATATGTATTTAAAACATATTGCTATGCTTATTTAAAGTACTACTTTGATGAATTTTGAAATCTGAGTAGACCTTCAAATAAAGTGTTACTGTGATCTGTGATGCAAGAGTCAAAGGTGTAAGACAGACTGAGACAAGTGGTGATGGTAACTGGACGGAAGAGGTCATGTCTTTGGCATTTGTAACAATCGCTGAATGCAAAAATAGCACTTAATGCAAATATATTGGAATTTTTTCCTTCAGATTCCTTATTTCAATCGGATTTTGAGATTTGAGAAGTGTCATAAGACATGGCAGAAGAAGGAACAGGTTTGATCATTTAGACCTTGAGCCTTTGACTCTGCCTTTGAGCACTGGTGCAGATGGGAGTGGCTATCCCTCGATTGGCAACAAACGAGTTGAACCTCAGTTCCTTCTTTCAGGGTATCCCTGGAAACGACGGGATACCGGGGAAACCGGGATACATCGTAAGTAAAATTAGAGAGAAAAGGAGGAGAGGCGGCTCTTATGTACTGATTCGAGATCTGGGACTTTGTTTATAAATGATACAAAAGCACAAAACACATTAAAGGTGTCAGGAGCTGGTATTTGATTAGTTTATATACTGTACAACCCCAAAGATCTACCCCGTTACACCATAAATATTGAGCACAAGTGCTGCTGTTGTACTGTTAAAGGATGCTTCTGATTCCAGCCCAAGGCCAGAGCAAGTTGGGTTTATGTCACTGTTTATGGATTGCTGTGGGAGTGGGCATAAGGCTTGTGCATATGCCTGCATATTTCATGGCGACTGAGATGCATTACTAGAAACACATGCAGGCATTTCACACACTTCAGAGTTTCAGCTTGTTGTGCATCTGTGTGTTCTTGTGGACAGAGTTAGTTCACTTACAGTACGTGCAAGGACAACATCAAAGTGGAGAAATTGTTGTGAAGTTATCAGTGGATTCTTATTTTGTATGGTGTCAGTCTTGTTTCTTTCAAGTCGGCTGATGGTTTAATTTCATAAAGGGAACATCAATGCTGATCTCAAGCCAGCACTCAAGGGGAGGCTCACCTTCAACACAGGAACTAAAGAAGTAGTTTAATGGAGGAGAGGGAGGTCCTGGAAAATCAGTAGAGCACTCTGGAGAAGCTTTGGGACTCACTCTGCAGAAAAGTGATTGCATATTTAGCAACATGTCCATTGTTAAAATGCTTTGGAGTGTTAAATATATAGGCATGAACTGCATATGCTAATTTGTCCATGGATCACATGTGACAGGAATAGATGTCCTGAAATTGAGTCTGAGTTATAATGTAAGAATTGCTAAATAGTCTTGCCCACTAATAGAAGTTTGACCACGTTTGTGCCACGTTGACACCATCTGCCCTCTTGCACACCCATGTGCTCGCTTTGCACCCTCAAACTGCTTTGTATTTGAAACGCGACGGTGTGTTGCTCAGAGAAATCGCAAGTTTGCAATTTTGCATCTCCCTTTGGAGATTAGCAAGAGTGAACATTGCATCAACCGTCCATCCACCCAGTTGCGGTAGCAACAGCTCAAGCAGGGCACTCCAGATGTCCTAGTCCTGAGCAACGATTTCCCGCTCCTCCAGGGGGAACATTGCACAGTGACATATAATTATAGAGAAACCTCTTTAGTGCAAGGCCTTGTTCTAGCCCATGTAACAGCCAATAGCATGCAACATAAAGTAGCCTCTCTTAGCTAATGGCTTCAATTTGAACAATGTCAAATGGGTTTGTAATGACTTTAAAACCAGACTAGGTGCTATTGACAGTCTCTCTCAGTGGAAAGGGGCCCACTGCTTTGATAGGGAGCAAACCCTTTCAAAGTGAATGTGATTTGGCTTGTGGAGTGAGCAGTTTTGTTTCTGAACTTGCTACAAATAGACAGAGTAACTCCAGTGGCATTTGTATTTTTTCTTTTTTTTGATGTGTACATGCAGGATGCGTGTTTGTTCCTATGTGTACATAGAAAATGTTTGGACAGGTTTGTCTGCTTCCTTGGTGCTACGCTGTACTCTTTAAATTGTAAACTGTTTCTGGTGCTTTATGGGACTACAATGAAAATGATTAAATTCAGATATATGCCAAAGAGAAAACAAAGTGTTTGCTAAAAGATTTAACAGCTCACATTTGTTTTCTGGGATGTCCCGAATGAATTTTTAGGTTTCCCAGCTGCGAGTAGGTCCTCCATTTCATCCTCAATGCATCTGCATATTGCATGGAGGAACAATAGTGTCCATCAATACTGCATTTAAAAATCAAGCAAATTTTGTATACATCTCGACATCTTTGAATGTAACTGAGTTTGACACTTCTTCCATGCGAATGTACAATCGTAGCCTGGTGGAACTTTAAATCCAGTGAAGTTGTTGAAGAAACCAGACTTTATGCCACGCTGATGTGGAAGAAAAGAGCTGATTTTGGTCATTAGAGTTTCCCTCATTTTTTTATCATTGATGCCATAAAGTTATTAAATGATATTTATTTAATTTTTGTTTCCCTGCCCCTTCTGTAGAACCCCATTGGACAGCACCAGCTGCCACAAGACTCCACTACAGGAGGTGGTGATGTGAGTTCATGAGTAAAAATGCATTTTGGTGAACAAAGGTGACTTTCCTTGCTTTTTGCTTGCCAGTTTTTGGCTTGAAAACTGTTCATCACTGTGTTTGTGTATGTATGTATAAATAAGTATATCTATGTGTGTGCACGTGCTATAACACACACATAGGACTGTGAAGGAGGCTGTTCCCAAGGGTTGCCAGGCGTGCCGGGCATGGCTGGTGCCAAGGGAGAGAAAGGAGACGAGGGCAAGCCCGGTGAAACCCCCTTGGATGGCTGTGACAGGGTGAGACGGAGAGGGAGTGGAAGTTTCATTGTCAGCTTCAGCTTCACGATGATTCTCCACGTCCACATGAAACCACACTAATAGTACTGTGTCTGCTGTTGTGCTTTGATGAATGCAAAATGGCAATCTCTCATTTTGCATCGTATTCAAGTTTGCATGGCCGGATGGGAGAAGCTATCAGTCTGACATAATACAGTGCCAGCAGTGGGGCATTATTCTGATCCCTTGTCCTCTTGTCTGCTTCCAGTGTTTGGACAGACTGCAGAGAGAGCAGGCGACACAAGCAGTGGTCAGTTGAGATCATTGTGATATTCTAAGGACACACACATATGTGGACATTTCCTGGTATTTTATTTCTTTGTCTCTTAGGGTGACCGATCCTGCACGGGAACACCTGGAGCTCCAGGAATGCCTGGATCTCCGGGAACAAAAGGAGAGCCAGTGAGTCTGCGACTGTGTTTTCTCATGTACATTCTGTTGATATGAGAGTGCATATGTAAGTCTCCCTTTGTCCATTGACGTGCATCCAAATTACACGTCACCTTTCTTTTTTCATCTCTAACCACAGGGTAGACCAGGAGATAGAGGCCAAGCTGGAATGCCAGGAAATTTGGTAAGGCTTTGTCAATCTTCAGGATTCAGCAACATATCTCTCAAACCTGAACATACAATATGAAATCTGTAAAGTTGGACTCTTATTCTTAAAACCTTTGGAAAAAAGTTTTCCAGTACTCTGATGACTTTTTCCAACTTAACACTCACTGCAAAAATGCTGCAAAAAATGTTTGAAAACTATAAAGAGCATTCTAATCAATGCCTTACAATGGTTTGTCAGTACTTATATTTTATTTTATTATTAGAATTTTAGGACAGCACCATTGGGTTTTTGTCTCAGAGCTTTAGATTGGGAGTGACTTGAGAGGAGCCTGTGTTTGGCACTTTCCATGACTTCACAGAGCCCCCTGCTGGTCTCAGGGAAAATGCTGCACACATGTGGCCCAACACACTCCTGAAGGGATACATTACTGACTTTTAATTGGCTTTCATTACAATGTGGGCAGCGTATGTAAATAAACAATGTTTAACTTTCCTTCATATCTAAATTAACTCTAAAATAGTTTTATTGTTGAATCAGTTGTTCAGTCGAACACGACTTTGGGACTGAGGAGCTGTCGGTGCAGGTGACACAGAGGAAAGTTAAACATTGCTCATTTGCATGTACTACCCACATTGTAACGATACAAAGCTGGTTGAAAATCTTCTTAAGTTCTCTGTAGTGCTTGTAGTATTCAGCTAATTGTCAGGAATAAGTTGAAACCTGCTTTAACCAGAGGTGTAAATTGATTTTTATTTTTTATCTCTACGTTAATCTTGTCTCAGGTGCTGTTAGTGAGTGTTCATTTCACTGCTTTCTGTCCACAGGGACCTCCTGGTTTCCCAGGTCCTCAGGGCTCATCTGGTTTACCCGTAAGTTTTGTTCACACTTTCAACTTCAGTTCCCTTTTTCTCCTCTACTCTCTCCCTCTTTTTTTTTTTTTCATCAGTGATGGTCCTCAGTACTCAGGTCCTTAGTTAAACAAAATTTCATATTATGATGTAAATATTCTTAATTACAAGTAAAAATCTAAAACAGTTCATCAGTAAAATGGCAAAAATTATTTATTTAGCAGTTTAAATAATCAATACATATGCATCATTTTACTTTTGTAGCTATATTGAGTAGGTAGATTTATCTAATTTATATACGGTTAACTGGGAATGAAAGAAGAAGAAGAAGTTCTGCTGCGCACATTTGTATGTAAAGTCTTTGCTTTTCTGTGAAATTGTGTATAATTTTTGCTTTTTGGGCTTCAGACTGTTAGTTAAATGAAACCACCTGAAATGGTTAGACGAGAAATCAGTCCTTGATAACTCCTACCTCAGAAGATCTCAGAAGTCAAGAATATTTTCCCTGAAACATAATTGAGTGGAAGTATAAAGTAGCAAATAACATGAGCAATAGAAATGATTAAGTACAGTTATGATGTAATGTCTGATATTCTGTTCTTAACTTACTTTAATTGTACTTAGGTACTTTCCACTTCTGATTGTAATATTAATCTAATCTGTACTTTAATCAAGTAGCCCTTGATTATGCCTTCTTTGCTATCTCTCCGTCCTCCCTTCCTCTCTCTCCGTAGCTTTGTAATGGGAGTTATTTCAGATGAGGAAATGGTTTGGTTGTCTCTTTTCTCCAGTTGTTCAATTATTCCCCCCGTCTAAGTGATGGAGAGTGGGGCCGCTGTGCAGACACAGCCCTCCCCCTCCTCATACAGATTTATTGTTTTAGGAGAATAGGGATGCTAAATGGATGTGTTGTGTGAGCGCTGCGTGGAATCCATTTGCAGCGTAGTAGCACTTTGCAGCAGGTGTTAGCCACTGCTGCTACTGTTTGCGAGGGAGAGAGAGAGGTGTGACCCTGCTGCTGAATATATTACTCATATTCAGTGGTGAGGATGTTACTCACAATGATCAGCTACTAATTAGTTTCTCCTCAGTGATCAATTAGTAATCACTTTCTCTAAATTACAGCCCTCAATAAGCACTTTAATAACCCATCATGCTGCTGGATCTTATATCTCACAGTAATATTCTTAGCATTTTTTTTAATTTCAGTTTTACCATTTATTCTAAAGGGACAATAAATATTAATAAACAGCTTAACAGCTAATTATCATCCTCAGTTGCCACCATTTAAAAACAATCTTTTAAACTCGCCCAGCTTCCATTGACATGAAAATTTCTCTCTTTATTTCCTTTCAGCACTCATCTGTCTTCCACTTACAGCAGTTGTTGCTAGGCAACAGATCACACTCGCACATGCATATTAATTTTTTACGTCAAAACAACATTCGGTATTCGGTTAATAGACTGTGAAATATAGGTTTTCAGTCCATCATGGAATCAGTCTGAACATTATATGTTAATCCCCATATACTTTTTACGTTCATATGTTTCTTTGATTTAAAGTCTACAGCTTTGTGTAAATTTGTTTCTCGAAAGGAAGGGCTAGAGAACGACGAGTCAATCCTCTGGATATCACCATCACAGACCTAAATCGCTGTCCTGAAGCCTCACAGAGGTGTAGAGCAGAGGACAAAATCAACTGTAGGCAGCCCCATCGGGAGGCGGTACAAGCCAGTTAGCTGTTTCCTCCCTTTGATATTGACTTGCCCCCTTCTTGTCTCATATCCACCAAGGGACTGTCTCTTTCTGACATACATATTACATCGTCTCCTTCACTTTCTAATCATTCCCCTCTCCCGTCATACTCAGGGTCAGCAGGGTGAGAGAGGGTCACCTGGCATCCAAGGAATGAAGGGTGAGCAGGTAAGTATCTGCCAATCACATTCACTAAAATTATAACATTAAAATAATTGCTTTCCCCGTTTGACTGATCATATGATTTTTACCACAGGGCCCTACGGGAACGTCCGGGTATCCAGGAGCTATGGGAGCGCCTGGGCTGCCTGTAAGTTACCATCACTATATTGGAAAGACATTGTTGCCTTTGATAGGGGGTTAGATTGGCATGTGAACTGACGCTGATTATATGACTATTCGCCAGGGAATGAAGGGCGAACGTGGGAGCCCAGGAAGCAGTGGCCAGAAAGGAGAATCAGTAAGCCATTACGCCATCACTGTTATGTAAGACACAATGCTTCTGTAACTCGCACTGTAAAACTCCGGCTAATTTTACTGCCCTTCTGCAGGGCCCCCCTGGTAGCCCTGGGTACCAAGGACTGGCTGGCACACCGGTCAGTCTCTCATCATAAATTTTGCTCAGCAATATTTAGAACCTGGCTTCTTTATTTATCGTTGCAAACTTTAATAACTGAGAATGACAGGAGCCATCCTGTGTCTGTAGGGCATTAAAGGAGACACAGGACCAGCAGGGCCCGCTGGTGCCAAGGGGGACCAGGTAGGTAAAACACACATGTAATAGAACATTTTCACTTTTAGAAACAAATGAAACGCATATTAATATGTTACTTCTTTCATTTCAAGGGTTTCCAAGGACAACCAGGTTTCCCAGGACCACCAGTATGTAAATTAACTCCTTTATTGCAAACTGTTGTCTTTAAGGTGGTTGTACTGACTTTGTGTATTATTGTATGTATTCTTAGGGTCCACCAGGTCCCGCCGGCAAAACTGGAAGGGAAGGGCTTTCTGGGCTCAAAGGTGAAAAAGTGAGTACAAATCAGTCATTTGGCTGTTTTCTGCTTTGCATTCAGAATCATCATTTGCACTGAAAATCTGCATTTCCAAAGGGCAACGATGGCACCCAAGGCCCTCAGGGACCAACTGGACCTCCGGGCTCATCAGGCTCACCAGGGTTGATGGTATATGAATGTTATTTTACTGTGTGTTATCCAACTTTGATTCATTCCAGCACATCTATGAACTGTGTACTATTCAGAATGTGTCTGTTTTTGCCATGAAAGGGCCCCCCTGGCATTGAGGGAATGGATGGAAAAGATGGGAAACCAGGGCTGCGGGTGAGTTGCACGCATGCTGATACATGGCCGCTGTGCCCACACACAAGCCACACACCAACTACACACTGAAGTCATACTATAGCTGCTTTTAGTTGTTTAGTTGACCTTTGACACTGGCTATATTTTCGTTGTCAGGGAGAAGCAGGCCCTCCAGGCCCAGCAGGACCACGAGGAATCCCAGTGAGTAGAACCTCTAACACCTTTAACATGACCGATGCGATTTTCAGTCCATCCAGTGCAGAAAACAACATGAATTAGGCATCAAGTGTATTTCTGCATATCCTTAAAATGAAATGCCGTCCAAATCAGAGTTAACAATGCATTTTGTGTACCGATCATTACGAATTGGTTGATGTTGGGTTTTTTTGTTGAGATCAATCTAATAGATATTCTGAAAGCAAAGCAGTCATATATACTGAGATTTTTTTTCCAATACCATCAACATGGCTTGATGGATTGGTGCAAAATCACCATTCATAGTCCCTTATTGCTTTGACAGTTCCCCTGACTTTTCCTGGTACTCTTCCTTGGTAAAGATACTTACGTGATCCCCAAGTTAAATGTGGTGCCAACAGCAGATCACAAGTTTTCACTTATTCGGTTGAATATCTAAACGTCAAATGGATGGATTCACAGACATAAATGGTGCCCACAGGATGAATCCTGCTTACTCTGATGATCCTGAGTTTTCCTGTTGCACCACCGTGAGGTTCATATTTGTGATTTTGAGTAAATTATCTCAACAACTATCAGATGGATTACCATAACATTCATGTTAATTCAGGATACATTTTAACACCTGCAAAACCTATGGCATTTCCATCATCCTCAGCTGTACTTTGTGTTTAGTGCTCATTAGCAAATGTTAGCATGCAACATCTTACATTAAGTACAGCCTCCCAGAAAACCTGCTTGTTAAAATAGTGATTTAGAGATAAATGTAAATGTTGCGTTCCTCCAAACGATCACATCAGCTGTGTCTTCGTTATTTTTCACATATAGTAGCGTGTTTCGGTACATACAGATTTGCAGACATTGCCATGGCTCACCTTCAGTTTTACAAACAGCAAACTGGTATGCAAATCAGTCTCCATGACTAAACCTTTTTGGCTGAAAGCCTATCAAAAGCTCTTTGTGGGGAGATGGATTTACAACGATGGGTTCTCACTCATTGCTGTGCATTTTGCATTTGGATTTAGAATTAATACATATGTGTAGGAAGGTTTCAAGACAGATACAATCATGATCATTCTTGATGTTTGTGCAGTTTCACCAACAGCATCCTTGTGAAATTTGGCCTGTGCCTCATGATATTTGCATGTGTAATCCTGATTACTGATTCTTGTTAATATTGCAGATGTCATTTGAAACTTCTATGATCCCTCTCGTCTTCTGACTTTCTGTGTTGTATATCGACGCAGCAGAGATAGTGATATTCGCACACTGTAGTCCGTGAAGTAGCTGCCTCCCTCCCTCTCTTTTATTTCTCTCACTCACTCTCTGTTTGTGTTCTGCCCAAGAGCAGGTGTTCAGGATTTCAAAGACACGTCTGCCTGTTCTTTGGCAGCCTCGGACTTTGTGAATTTTGATGCTGTACCAATCTCATTCTCTTTGATGTCTCTCCTCAGGGATTCAAAGGGAAAACTGGCCATGTTGGCTTCCCTGGACAGAAGGTTAGCCAACAACTCATTGCTTTACCATCACACTACGTCTGCCCGTTTGTCTACTTACAGTTGCTGTTTGCTGCTTGTGCATTAGGCCAAGTTGTCTTATCAAACTGATAATTATGAAAACTGTCACTGTGCTATGTTGTTGTGTACTAGAGTCCCCACTAGTCCCCACTCGTGCTTCCTGGATTACATTTTCATTTTTTCTCTCATTAATCAGGGTGAACCTGGACCCACAGGTCCACCTGGATCATCAGGCAGACCAGGGCATGATGTGAGTTTTTTATTTTAATCTTTTGCTTTCTCTCATTAGAGAGCACATGATAGGCTAGAGTAAACACGTCATAGTCTCTGTAACCCTAGTGATCTCTGGTTAATCTGTGACCTTTCTAGGGTGATCCCGGAGTCCCAGGAGCTCTGGGACGACCTGGACCCCCCGGCCACGTTGTGAGTTCACTGCTCTTTTAACCTCATACATCTGTTGATATCGTAATGTGTTAAGCGTGAATATCATATGTTTACTTACCCCATTAGGGTTCTGCCGGCCCAGCTGGACCACCAGGACCTCCTGGTCCATCAGGAATGGTAATAAACATGTGACCGTCACACTTTGAATAAACAAGAAATGGATGATAACGTTAAATTAGCTTAATCTTTAACGCTCCCGAAATGGGGTGGGTTGTTTAATGAGAGTAAAATCCAGAAAATAGTCAGCACTGAACATGATTATATATACTATATATAAAATACTATACTATATTAAGATTAATCAGGGCTATAGTAATTAGCTACAGAAGTTACACATACAGAAAAAAGAAAAATAGAAAAAGAAAATAAAGAGAGATACAGACGTGTTATTTTAATTTAAAGATTTACAAGTTAAAATTAATGTGCCCTAAAAAGGTGTTACAATTATACACAAGAAGGTGAAACATGAAATTCATCAAACAATAGCAGAGATTCTGACTCCTTTATCTTCCCTCTGTAGGGTATAAAAGGAGATAAGGGCCAGGCTGGTGAGAGGGGTCTTGCAGGGATGGTAGGGCCACCAGGACCACCCGGGCACCCAGGATCCATGGTTAGTACCTTTCAGCTTGAGTCTATTTTCCAATTTGTCCCCGGAAACAAAGTAAATTTACTAAAACACCATCCAAGCTGCTGCCATGTCAAATATATCTCACTTGACCTTTTTTCTCTTGCTTTGACTTTGTCTTGTAGGGAGAGCCAGGCAGTGACGGCGCTGCTGGTAAAGATGTGAGTAATGTCTGGGTGTGGTGTTTGTCCCCATTAGAGCATAATGGAGAGAGATAGATGTTGTGATGTGTATATTTCATTCCTTTCTGTCTTTGCTTTGACAGGGAGCGGCAGGTCTACCTGGTGACAGTGGGCAGTCAGGTCAAAAGGTAAGCGCACACTCAGGGCGGTGCAGTATATTATGTGAGCCTGTATTGTCAAGCCAAGCATCTCTGCAGATTCCTCTGAATTCAGCCAGATGCACCCTTTTTCTGTTCCTTTTAGCTCAGGGAGACTTGGGCCTGTGCACTCCGGTGCTGAACACGCTTGCTCTATTCATTTGTGCCCGCTCAGCACCTGCACTTAACGCAGTCATCAGTTCACTAACCCTTCGACCCACCCACCGACACCCTCTTTCCTCCTCACCTCATTTCACCCCTCTCCAAACTGGCAGCCGGCCACCTGCTAGCCCTCTGTAGCTACAGAGCCTGTCGGATCTCTCGTAGACGCAGGCTTACAGCACCGTAGGTGGATACAGTGATAAAGTTATTCTCTGCCTCTGGGATAATGCCATTAAGCATGAGGGGAGATGCTAGATGAGACTATTTGTCACACTGACAGGATGGCATTGTCAGGGTTTTAGCTGCACAGAAGAGGAGAACAGAGAACGGACTCCTCTATTCTTCTCCTTCCTCTCTATTTCAAGAGGCACTTGTCTGTCGCTGACGTGTAAACATTAGACGTCCATTATGGGCTGCTTTGTTCTCAATAAATCACTGTCACTAATGTAGCAGGGCTGTTTTTTTGAGTGTATTTAAGCAACCTGAATGGTGGGCTCTATTGTGGGGAAGTGATATAGATGTAGCCATAAGCTGTCTTAAAGGGCCTGCTTCTTCCTCTCTGAACATGATCATCTTCATACTCAGAACATGCAAAACAGGTAAAAGTAGAAAAAAGCTATCTAATGAAGAACAGCTTAGAGCTAACTCAGATTGACACCACCTTCACATCTCCCTGTTAAATATAAAGCTACAGCTCAGCATAGCTTATTTTATCTTAGCTTAGCCCCAAGAATAGCAGTAGTGGGAAAGTGAGAAAATATATGGCTATTGTGATGAATTGTGATGAAGCCATTTTTATCCACAAGCTACAAGCAACATGACTGACATTGTCTCTTACCTGCTAACCATCACCTGTCCATGTTCCGCCCTGTCACCCAGGGTGAGCCAGGAGCCCCCGGCCAGAGGGGTCCCCCAGGAGAGAGAGGTAGACCGGGGCCCCCTGGTGGTGGTGGTGGTTACCACTCCAAGGATGCGCAGCCCATGATTGGCCCAATTGGACCCAGAGGAGAGAGGGGAAGCGCAGGTTCAGAGGGCCCCCCAGGGCCTCCTGGATCTCCGGGGTCACCTGGAAATGATGTGAGCTACACTTTCATTACACATACAGCACTGTAGCTGTAATATTAATCATGAAACATCCAGCTTGGTTGCGACAAAAGCCCAGAAGTGCTCCTAGCTCCGTCTGCTCTTGTAAATAATGGATTCTTTAATTATCTACCATGATTAATGTTTGCCCTTTTGTTTTTCTCTGCGCCCCTCTATTCTTTAACAGGCCGTTGTCAATTATGATGAAATCAAGAATTTCATCCGCCAGCAGGTCATCAAGATCTTTGATGGTGAGGGCATGTGCTACTTCTGGAAATGCACATTGTTCTGTGCATACACATATTTAGAGCTTTAGTTTCTATACTAGTACAGCATTTTCTCTTCAAAGAGTTATTCTATGTCTCCTCTGGGATGCCACTGTGGAGCCATGGTTTGTTATTGCATGTTTCCCCTTCCCCAGAGAGAATGGCGTACTACATGTCTCGCATGCAGATGCCAGTAGAAATGGTGGCATCCCCAGGTCGGCCCGGCCCCCCAGGGAAAAATGGAGCGCCAGGTAATCCCGGGGCCTCAGGTGCACCTGGACTCCCAGGACAGATCGGCAGACAAGGCAGGCCAGGAAGCCAAGGACCCCCAGGTGATCCCCATCAGTTATACCATTGCATCATCTTTAGTTATCTGTAAGCTGTCATGTGGTCAAAATGCGTCTCTCCTTGTGTAGGACCACGAGGACCAAATGGAGAAAAAGGAGATAAGGGTGTTGGAGAGATGGGAGATATAGGACCTCCAGGAGCACCAGGTAATGTACCCAACTGGTCCACAGACAATACAATAATAATGATAATAATAATAAGCCATTATAAGCCCCGTTTTCAAAAAAGGGGACCGGAGGGTGAGCTCCAATTATTGGGGACTGGTCAGCCTCCCTGGCAAAGTCTACTCCAGGGTGCTAGAGCTTCCTGACCCCGCCTGATTGTCGAACCTCACATTCAAGAGGAAAAATGCAGATTCCAGCTCTTTACCCTTGCAGGGTTGTTGGAGGGGTCATGGGAGTTTGCCCATCCAGTCTACATGTGCTGTGTGGACTTGGAAAAGTCCCTCTCTAAATCCTGTGGGTAGTACTGCAGGAGTATGGGGTACCGAGTTCGTTGCTACGAGCCATCCAGTCCCTGTGTAACCAAAGTGAGAGCAATGTCTGCATTCTCGACACAAAGTCAAGCATGTTCTCTTTGGGTGTTGGACTCCACCAAGGCTGCCCCTTGTCACCAATCCTGTTTGTGATATTCAACACAGCCGAGGAGGAGAGCGTCCGCTTTGGGGACCTATGAATCGCATCTCTGCTTTTCCGGACGACTTTCCAGACCGGTGACATCAGCATGATGGCGCTGGACTGCGCCGTCCGTTGTGGTGAAAGGGGTGAAGAGCTGAGGGTGAAACTCTCGATTTACCAGTCGACCAGTCCATGACCATAGATCAGTACCTATGGTCATGATGACGGAAAGAACGAGACCGTGGATACAAGTAGCCAAAATGAGTGTCCTCCGCATGGATGGATGTAGAGTGTCTGTCCTCACCCCATCTCTAGGGCCGAGCTTGAATATCCGGGAGGGGAGTAGAGCCACTGCTCCTTCACATCGAAAGGAGCCAGTTGAGGTGGTTCAGTCAGGATGCTTCCTGGCCCTTTGGCACATCCCACTGGGAGTAGACCCCAGAGCAGACTCAGAACTGGCTGGAGGGATTATATATCTCATCCGGCCTGGGAACACCTTGGGGTTCCCCAAGAGGAGCTGGAAAGCGTTGCTCGGGAAAAGGACGTCTGGAGTGTCCTGCTTGACCTGTTGATAAGCAGAAGATAATGGATGGATGCGCTTTGTGAAAATTGCAGCTGGTTTCACTCTTTGAACCCTGTAATTTAAATGGTCCGCCTGTGCCTACTTTGGTATTTCTGCTTATTGTGATGTAATTTCTTGGAATATCTTCAAATGTTTCATATCTCTAAAATCTGAGAAGCAAGCCTGATATGGTTGGTACCAATAGATTCCCGAGGTCATCTAGTTTAATATGATATTCATATCTTTACTTCTTTTTTGACTGGAAACATTCACTGTATCACAGATATGTCTGTCTGACAGGAAATATTCACTGCATCAGGAATATCTAAATATAAATATAAGTGAATCTAAAATAACTAAAATGGGAAAGTTACTAAAACAGTAACTGAATTGGGAAAGTAACTTAAAAAGTAACTTTTGGGGCAAAGTAACTAACAAAGTTAATTACAGTTGGATTAGAATAAAGTTTTTTTGCCAACTGACTGACATCATTGTTCTGTTACATTCCCTCTGTTTCCTTTGTTCTTCCAGGTGTCCCAGGCCCCCCAGGCTATGGCAAGATGGGACCCCCAGGACCTGTTGGCCAGCAGGGTGTTCCCGGGATCCCAGGCCCTCCTGGGCAGCAAGGTTCAAGGGGAAATGATGGTCGGTGTAATCCTGGAGACTGTATGAGCCATCAAGTGGAGTACAGCCCCAAAGGCCCACCTGTGAAAGGCCCCTGGTAGAGGAGAGACACAGAGGGGACTGAAGCAAAGACATGAAGCCAAACACCCAAAGTTCTCAAATCTGACCACAAAATGAAACAAAGGAGCTCCTTCGCTGTTGAAAAGTTTACATTTACCCACACAGATTTCTGCTGTAGCTGTGAGCAAAAATCCACCATGTCTTAATAAAGGCCCTGCTGGAGCGAGGCCTGCAGAGTCACAGCAGCAGCACATCTTTTATTGCATCATTCTTATTCCCCAGGAATAACAATTCGTAGCTACATTACCGCCTCTTATTTTGGCCTCACGTTTTTTTTTTTTCTCACTGTGTTTCATTGCTTTTGTACATTTTCAAACAACCCAGGGAAGGTGGCAAGAATCACAACCCATGTTTTCTTCTCCTTGATTAATTCAGGCCTGGTCTGTTTTTCTTTTTTAAACTGCTTCCTTCGCCAATCTGTAAGAAGAGCACACACACAATTACTGTTGCACTTTGTGACCACATCTCATATCTTTTTCCCTTCATCACAGAATCCCATTCGGTGGCCGTCCGTTTGCATTTCTGATGTTCTCTCCCAGTGTGATGCTTTTGAACATATTTGAATTTGACTTGATTTGAATATTCTGAGAAATGTATTTCACTTCTGTAAAAAAAAAAAAAGAAAACAGACGTCAAAAAGCTTTCATACCCTCTTTGATGGATTGACTGTTTTGTATATATTTATATTTATATATATCGTGGCTTTTATACTTTTTGGATTTTAAAAAAACATACGCATGGCTATCCACTTATTTTTCATTGTCAGGCAACAGAAAATGCCAAACAGATATTATTCTAGGGTCTGTGAGCTTTCAAAATGGAATCACATCAAGTAAATGTATAGAGGAAATCGTGTTTTCACACACACAAAACATTGGCTTTTTGGGAGGGGGCAATGCACATTCTTTCATTTTAACAAATAAAGCATCTCCTGTGGTTCTGTATCGTAAGGTTAATTCAGCCCATTCGTCACATGTACTGTATATGCAACACTCTGAGCAAAGAAAATATCACTAACGGCTTTTGTAATGTTACATTTTACTGTATTTTGGGGGTTGTTATCTGTTTTTTTTAAAATAATTTTTATATTTGGAAGTCTTTGGAGTTTTAAATCAGCACCGCCGTAGTTTAAATCCAGACCTTAAGCTCGGTGTCGAGGTCAGACTGTTGTTCCTCACAAGCGAACCCCTGGGAAATGTTCAACTGAATTAAATTGCTTTTCAAAGAGGCTCTTATTGCGTGCTCGTCATTGTCAACCTGCGTCCTGTCAGTATACTCTTCAGTTCTGATGTCGATCTATGGATCTATGATGATGGACCCCCGGCCCCCCCGCCTCTCAAACAGGCGGTCACACCCAGAGTGAAGCTGAAATTCTTTTGTGTCTCTTTGAGGTCGTTTTGCATGCATTAGTAGTAGTAGTAGTATTGTTTCTCCTTGAGGTGGGTTTGTGTCTCTTCGGAGAAATGTTGTTTCTCTTTGAGGTTCTTTTATGTTTTCGTCTCTGACTTTCCAACAAGAAATATTCAAACAGAGGTAGAAGGTTACTGTCATTGTCATAATCAAATATGCTCTACAACATTTGTAGAGGAAATAAAAACATAAATTTGAAAACATGAAGCCATTGTTGGTTGACAAAAGGAACTTGGAAGCACGGGAGTTTATTTACATGCATGAATTGATACTATCAAGGATTTAGAAGAATAAGAGCAAGAAACAGCTGTAGGAGGTGATCCAAGCTAAAGAGACTCATTTCCATTCCCCACATGATACAGAAGAACGTTAGGTTTTTATAAAAGGCTCCTCTTTATTGGTTTGGGTTGACCAGAAAAAAAAACCCTCTTTACAGATGATTATAGTAAGAACAATAAATAGCTTCTGTTGAAATAAATCAGTCATTAAATCACTGACGCCCTGTGGAAAGTTGACAGTGGCATAGGAGGCACATTCGGTCCGGTTTTGTGCGGAAAAAATGTCATTTAAATCTGTAGGAACTTTTTATTACTCACTGAATTCATTAACACAGGATATTTGTTGGTGCATATCGTAGCCCATTCCTTTTTCTCTACATAATAATCAACACACATTTACAAAGATTTACAGCACTGCATTGTGGGAGATGGGAGTTCCCATCGGGATATGCTGTTGCCAGGCAACAAGAGGAAGAGATAAAGCTAGTCGTTAGTTTCTAAAATGAGACTTGGGTAGAAAGTGGGGATTGGGAGGGGGCAAAGCACATATGAGGTAAATTGGGGATTTCTCTCTCTACAGGTGAAAATACTACATTTTACAATACAGTACAGTACTGAGTGTAAATTTAGGCTGCAATCATTTATTGGTCCTTTTTGTACACTTTTAAGGCATCAGGTGTGATGTTGCAAAAGAGGCAAAGCATTTACACTTCAAAAAATATCTCAAATTTTTTTTTTATATATATATATTGCATATGTAAAACCATTTCAAGTGACCACGGTGTAAAGGATGCTTTTCTTTGTTTTCTCGTCACCACAATTGGTTTTCAGCTCCTCTCGGCTCATAGACACTGTGGAGGCAAGGAGATGCAATATAAATCTGGTCCTCTTTCACTGCTCCAACAGGGCTGGGATATTCGGATGGGGCTGACGCTGACATCAGCCAAAAACACTAGAGAATTCAGACAGATGTGGGTGGCTGTGAGCTGCTGTTGTCATGGTGATGTGGGGGATTAAGATCAGTTATGTCCCACCGGTCAAAACTTCAGGTTGTCAGTTTCAGGAGGGGGCGCTATACACCCAGTCACTATTATTGTCCCCTACCCCTCGTTGTCGGTGTTGTCCTACTGAGAAGAGTGGTCTCTCTCTCTCTCTCTCTCTCTCTGTCGCTCTCCCTCTCTCTCCCCCTCTCTCCCAGGTGAAATGAGAGACAGGCCTCTAAACATTGGGTCCTTTGATTGTTCCCGCCTCCTGTAGTCTTGGGGAGGTGTACGCTGACGCCGCCAGACACATTGCCGCCTCGCAAAAGCCTGGGAGACCCGGCGCACCCGCCCTACCTGGGTGACCGGCCTCTCCGGCGGCCCCCTGAGGTCCTCTCTCGCCAGGCCTGCCATCCCTAGCCACACCATCAACACCGGCAGGACCTGTGGAGCCAGAAAATCTGCTTGAGAAAATCTCTCGCTGTGGATTTAGATTACACATGTGCATATACTTCAGATGTGTATGCGACTGCAAAGGCGAGTGTGAGTGTGTTTTCTTTGAATTAGTGTGTACTGCTGCAATCCCATTACATTCACATTCAAGAGCATCTGTTAAATGACTCGAGTTAATGATGCTTTTAAAATGCCTTTGAGCAGCCTCTCCTGTGGCAAGAGCTGGAATGCCAAGTCCTTCAGTTTCTTGTTGTACTCTCCCTCATCTTAACTTTTGCTCAGTATTAAACACTGTTTAACGTTCCTCGCTTATGCTCTTACCGGGTATTCCTGGGGGTCCCGGTAGTCCTGGATGGGGTTTACCAGGATCTCCTCTTTCACCCTTTGACCCTCTCTTTCCTGGGGAAGACAACAGACGATGGACTCAAATGGACTCTAAAAAAACTCTACTTTCAGCTGTCTGTTTATCACACATCTACCTTTAAGTCCCGTGTTTCCAATCTGTCCGGGTGCTCCAATCATGCCAGGAATGCCACGGGCACCGGGCAAGCCATGGGGCCCCTGAGGGCCGGGTGACCCTGGAGGTCCAGGTGGTCCGGGAGGTCCCATAACACCCGCTCCACCAAGCACAGCTCTCTTGGCGCTCACCGCCACCGCCGCCAGCCTCTCTGTAACAGAGGAGACGGCGTCATCGTTTTGATTGAGTTACCTTTGAGAGCAGGTTCGGGAAATGAGCTGATCCAATCTCCCCTGTGGACATCAGAGGTGAACATTCAGGCGCAGACGCTCACCCTGCAACATCTTCAGCACCACTTCAATTATATGCTGGTCAGATGCATCTCGTCCCTGGAGAGGAGAACAGAACTCTGAGCATCACGAAGCACCAATAGCATTCAGTGTCATCATCGGAAATGTTTCAACCCATCGTAAGAGTGAACTGGACTCACTGGAGTCCCCTGAATGCCTGGCATGCCAGGAACCCCTCGCTCTCCGTTGAGTCCCCTTGGACCAGGCAGTCCTGGTGGTCCCAGGTCTCCAGGTTTACCAGGGTCTCCAGTGGGCCCATTGTGTCCGCTTTCACCCCTTATTCCATGCTGCAGAGTATTAAGAGAGTGCATTGGTGAAGAGCAGAATAGAAGATAGACAGAATGAAAATAGATGATGGCGTTAAAGATGAAAAGAAAAAAACATCAAAGAAAGAAGGGAAACAAATGAAGGGAGGAAGCTAAAGTCCAGTGATTTTATGGGACGACAGTCACATTTCCTCACCTGTCCTTTGGGCCCTGGTTCACCAGACAAACCCTGTGACAGCGAGCACAGACACTTTGTCATTTTCACATTCATCACTTCCATCTATCATTTCTGCCTCAGAGACACTCATTGAGCAATAATTCAAGAATGAATCTTGTAAATGAATGTCTAAAAAGGCTGCTTCAAAGAGCCAACGTGCATCATTGCTTCACTGTCATGTAAATAGCTCATTTGCCATCTGGATTATTATGGGGATTTGTATGCAAATTCAAAAACAGACTTCCTCTTCTTCTTAACTTCAATGTGGTTATGACACTCTGTGCTATGTATCACTTTGCTTTGATGCCTTCAGAGCCCAATGTTTAAACTGTCTTTTCTCCAGCCTGCAAAGTTTGAGAGTTTGGTTGATTTCCGAGGCTTTTATGATTCTTTATAACAAAAAGTTTTTCACCAGCTTGTGGTCGTGCTTTAATGGTTTTTACCTTTTCACCTTTCTCGCCAGCCAATCCCTCAACGCCGGGGTCACCCTAAACGCGACAGAAAGGAAAGGATCAAGAGTGAGGGAGAGGGAAGGGGCGACTGTAGAAAACATGTGTCGGCACTGGAGGTGAAATTCAGCATGCGGCAATATAAGATAAATCCGACAAATCTGGTTTAAAAAGAGCACAATTGCTACTCACAACATCTCCCTTTGACCCAACTTTTCCTTGGAAGCCCTGGAAAGAAAAATGGTTTCAATGCATGTAAATGTGGTCAAATCTATTGTATATTATAATATCATGGAAAAAAATGAACTAAATATTGATTCAGGCGAGTGAGGAGTAAGAAATATGTTGTCTCATCTCTGAAACATGGAGGATGAGGATGCTAAGATTATCATTTATATTGCTTATATATATTTGCCTCATTCAGTGATTTACTGTGGATTTGGGACTTTTATTCATGGGTAAACACTGCCCTCAATGGACAAGTCTGGGTAACTGAATGATTATGAGGGGTGTTTGAATATAGACAGTGATGCACATGTTTGTTCTTACACACACACACACACACACACACACACCTTGTCTCCCTTGGTTCCACCGAGACCCTGGGCACCTGGAACACCCATCGGTCCTCTCTCTCCTTTGCTTCCCTGTTAGGAGACATCAGAGTTTAGACAGGAGAGTTCAGCTAAAATTTGTTTTTACACAACGAAATGCAAAGAGGCAACTCACAGGCTTGCCGACTATTCCCTGCGGCCCAACTTCTCCCCGCTGGCCTCTGTCACCCTGTGGAAATCAGATGCGGTGAGTATGTCTGGTTCACAGTTTTTTGGCGCTTTCGTGGAGCAATTCTGAATTTGTACCTTGGGTCCGGGAACTCCTTCCATGCCAGCCTCACCGGGAAGACCAGGCTCACCCTAGGAAAGATGCAGTTAAAGTACAATTATGCACACTGCTGTAAAATAGAATACTTGTAATAGCAGAAAAAAGGCCAGATTTCTTAAGTATATGTTCACGTGTTACCAGAGGTCCGGGGGCACCAGCCATGCCGACATGACCCCTTGGTCCGGGCTCGCCCTAGCAAGGGAAGAGAAATGATGGGTAGAGATTTAAGAGAATAAAACCAGGACAAAACAAGGTCATTATAATATGTTATATGATTTCTTTAAAAGGTTTACCTTAGATCCAGGTCCACCTTTAGACCCTGGGCTGCCAGGCAATCCCTACAGACAGAATGAACAAGACTGTAATCAAAGAACTGCAAATCAAAGAAGCATCCATATCTCAGGCGTCCTGGTTGTCTAGAGGTAAAAACAGAAACTACATAGTCCCCAATCCCATTCCATGTGGTCTCATGTTTCTCTCTGTATCCTGACTGTGTCCTGTGCAATAAAGGCCTAAACACAAATAATCTGTATCTTGTATCCTGACTGTAGGATGCACAGATTTTTTTCTTAGTGAGGTAAAGCAGGAAACGCTTGTGGTGATGAATGTAGATATTGGAATGTGGGTGGTAATAATGCTGATGCCTGATTTAATAACAGTAATAATAATGAAAATAGGCTGAGCTGCATTCCCAGCTACCAGGATGCAGCAGGATTCCTGGAAGTGATTTTGTGTGCGTGTGTGTGTGTGTGTGTGTGTGTGTGTGTGTGTGTGAGCATTCGATGGTATATCACAGCAGGGTGTAAAGCAGGGTAAGTTATGGTGTTTGAGTTTGCAGCAGTGTTAGTGTCACCCCAATGACCACACAGCAAAGTGTGCATCTCATGCTCCATTACCCCTTAGTCAGAATGACGCAGACACAAACATCACCCCCCCCCCCCCCCCTCCACACACACACATACACATACACACGAGTATTACCCACTGGTCTGATTGTGATAAATCACTCTCGGTGGGAGGGAGAATGCTATTTCAAGGTGGTTTAAATTCTAAAACAGCGTGGGTCACAGGGTCACCGTTAACCTGGATGTGTGCCCAGAAAACAAAACATACCAAGATTTACAGGCAGTTTCACACAGGTCCCCCCTGTCTGTGTTCTGGCTTTGTTGAAATGAGGTGTAGAACAGACTGACCCCCTACGTGGTCTGAGTAACAATGAGGCCTTATTTGCATATGCAGTCATTGGCATTTCCTGCCACTACACAGAAGGATCACCCACCGCTGCTCCCTGAGGACCAGGAGGACCGGGCATCCCATCCTGGCCGGGGCTGCCCTGGAGAAAAGAGAGCAGGAGAAGAATGAATTGCTACTTTTTTACACGGATTGAAGTCGCTCGTAATTATCATGGCTGGCAACCCTTACCTTGATTCCAGGAATGCCAGGTGTGCCATCTTTTCCATCAATACCCGGCAGACCCTGAAAAAGCAGGCAGATGAGTCAGTGGACTTGATTTGGCACGCTCTCTGTGCAGTGCACAAACAAAAGTGCGTTCACTCACATTCTCTCCCTTTTTGCCAACCGCACCCTGCGGACCCTGGATGCCTTGGCTGCCCTGCAGAAGATAACCCAACCGGCGTCAGTGTATTCGCAGCACACATCAGGATCACTGTCCTCATACAAGTTCGGAGGATTTTGTTTTGACAATAAACTTTACAGGAAAAACACCTACTTTGTCTCCCTTGTCTCCTGCCTCTCCAGGTGGTCCCTGAGGCCCCTCCTCACCCTGCGAACAACAGAGACTTAGAGTATCTAAAGTGAGCTGTGGGTACCTGTTCCCATTAGCCAAGTCTTGATGTGTGTATTGTGTGTGTGTGTGTGTGTGTGCACTTACAGGAGGCCCAGGAATTCCTACAGGTCCAGTGATGCCCTTGTAACCACGAGGCCCCTGAGGGAAAACAAAAAAGTGCCATCAATCACCTCATATCAGGGAGGATGTTAAGTCACAGTAGCCCGCTATTCATTGTGATAAAGGGGTAATTAGTGCTTAACTCACTTTGCTAATGGGAGCTACACAGAGAGCCAGCCACTCTCGCTTTGGCACCGGGGTGCTAACTTGGCTAACGCGGCTAATGTTAACAGTAAGACGGATGGCTACAGCGGATCATTAACTACAGATGGAGGCACCGTGGACCCAAACAACCCCAACTCATTAGAGGAGGGGAGAGATTTGTGTTAGCATCATTTCCATATGTCCCCATTGCTGGTAATGGATGATGTTTGTATAGTGGGGGCAGGTCTGGCTGTGCCTCCTTGGTGCTCATCTAAGAATGAGAACAGGCTAGTGCCCAAAGAGAAAGAGGACAAAAAAGTTATATGTGACTGTAAAAAAAAAAGAAAAAAAGAAACGGTGGTACTCACTGCCTCTCCTTTAGGGCCCATCATTCCTGGATAACCCCTCAGGCCCATCGGACCCTTAGAAGGGAAGCAGGGGAAAACAGTATGAGATCATGACCAGACATGGAGCAAATGCCACCACACTATGTTCTGTCAAAGTAAGGTAATACCAGGTGGGGAAAAAATTCGGCATAAGGCTTTCTAACTTCGCCAAGTGACTAAAAAAGTTGAATTCATAGCATACCGGAGGTCCTGGGATGCCCTGTTCCCCAGAGATTCCCACTTCTCCCTTGAGACCCTGGTGGAGGAGAGGAAGAAGATCAGGCTGATTAATTACTCTCATTCTGTGCTGCTCTCTGTAGCGCAGGTGCCTGCTACCAATCATGGCACATTCAAACATCTTCACAAAGATGTAGGAGGTCTTGATTTTGTGTATTATGTCAACAGAGTTTGACCTAAGAAACTCTGAGCTGTGGCCAGACGAGCAACTAAGACTCCAGGACGTTAGTGCACCCAGACACAGTTTGCCTGGAAATTGCATATGACTCTTTGTAAATCTATTACTGTAACTGTCTGTATGGTCTTTCTTCTTATGTTTGTGTGCAAATTTAACAAACAGGATACATGTCAGTGAGCTTTGGACATGCTGTAACAGATATTCTTAACTTTGGACAGAGCCAGGCTAGCTGTTTCCCCCTGATTCCAGTCTTTATGCTAAGCTACGCTAATTGCCTCCTGCCTCTCACTACACACTGAATGTACAGACAAGAGAGTCCCATCAATCTTTTCATCTAACTCTCAGCAAGAAAACTTACTGAAATATTCCTTCAGGAACAGATAAAAAAAAAAAGATACTTTGAATTAATCACAGCAACTGTGATCTCATTTACCACCCTCACCACGATCACGTCTGCCCAGTAAAATCCTAAAAGAACTCAAGCTTTGAACATCAAACAGTTTTAGCTGGTCTAGTTTTATTTTTCTAAAGATGAATGCACATTTTTCATAGATGTTCCTGTGTTTTAGGCTGAACAGCTTGCAGGGTGTAAACAGCTAGCGATGGCTGTCGTTAAGAAGAAGAGCAGCGACATAGTGCAATCTCGAGTCATGGCAGGTCTTCTAAAATGCTGGTCAGCCTGGGATGAGTGGTTTCTCGGTGCGTTGAGTGTTTTGAGCGTCTAAGGCTCCTTGTGTGGGAAGATCAGAGGCTAATTCCTGGGGTCTGGCTAGCCGCTCCCTTGGAGCCCAATATGTGCTCATTAGCTCTGCTTAATACAGCGAGGTTAGAGGGCTGCGCGAACCCTCACTCTCTCATCCTCCCCTTCATGTACCTGGCTCTTCACCACCCCTTTCATCTGGCTCACTGCATGCTGACTGCAGGGCCAGGGCCAGGCCTGACTAATCGCAGCCAGATTAGTGCCAGTCATGTGCCTCGGGGGGCTTCATTAGAGCTAATCCCTGCCTCTCCTGGTCCTGAATGGTGGTTGAGTGTGCAAGACTGTACAACGTGTACATGTGTGGGTGTCTGAGTGTATGTGTGTGTGTGTGTGTTGGCGCTAGCACCGATAGCGCAGCTCACCGTTTTTCCTATGCTCCCAGGCTCCCCGAGAACACCGGCACGTCCTTTGTGTCCCTGGAGGGCGACAAATAGTCAGTCCGGTGTCAAAACAATTTTGCAATCTAACATAATCACTGATGCTGAAGAAACTTTGCTTATTCCTTCAGGACGACTTTAAATAAAGAGGCAGGCTACTCACCTTGACGCCCTGCAGTCCCTGGGGGCCTTTAGGTCCTGCTGGACAGTTAAGAGGACACTGTTGTCGAGAGAAAGAAATAGAAGGATTACGAAAAGTGGAGTCGTGTCAAAAAAGATGTGTACCGAAGGGGATGTCGTTAGATCTTACCTGAAAGTCTGCGCTGCCCTCTTCCCCACCAATGAACTTTCCTGGGGGACCCTAGACAGACAGATAGACGGATGGAGAGACAGATAGCTGAAGGAAGTCACCTGGTCACAGTTGCCTGTACTCCCATGAGCTGAGCCAGCACTATCTTTCTCTATCCCTTTCTCCCTCCATCTTTCCTTCTCTCCGTTTATAGATTGAGTTAGAAAGTAAAGCATCTCTACAGGGGATGATGTATTCCTGCTACAGTCAGATGAGACAGCCCACTGATCTAATGGGGTTTTATTTACCCTAGGACAGCACTAAAGCTAAACAAATACACTTCCCTGGGCCGGGAACATCACTCTCAATGAAGACACGCCCCCCCCCCCCCCCCACCCCCACCCCCCCCCCACCCCACCCCCTCCTCCATGGAACCTCTCAGAGATGCACAAAGGAGAGCAGATACACCACTGGAAAATAAACTTGAAACTGTTTTGTGGTGTATGTACGTAAGAGCGGCAGTGAGCTCCAGCTGTTCCAGCTGCTTCGCTGTCATGCAGTACATATAGGAAACACATTAGCTGCCGATGCTTTTGCAGTGCAACAACACGGCAGTAGTAGATGCGATGTTGAGTCTGCCTTTGCTTTTACACTGTGCTCCCCTTCAGTGTGGTAAGTTAACTACACTTAAACTGATGTAAATACATGCTTGATTAAGCCTGATGAGCTTCTGGTAGCTCATTTCTCTCTCTCACTCTTTTCACAGCTGTTCTCACAAATCACGCTGGAAAGACCGTCGGCAGATATGAAATGATCTACCGTGACATCAATTAGAGCCACAGTGATAAATTTGCTGGGTGACATATCAGCTGATATTAGCTTATTGCAGATAAATTAGCATCAGTGTGTATGTCAGCCGACACAACATGAAATTAGCATTAGTATTAAAGTATTTTAGAAACAGTATCTCCATTGTCCACCAAGGAGAAATCACAAGTTTGAATTGGAAAATGTTCTGCAATAAAAATTAAAGATCCATATCAAAAATGTTTCTGTTATATATTTATGTTAGAAAAAGTCTTTCTATACCCTGAAAACATGGTGAGCTTTGATTTACAGAGGGTGGACAGAAGGAATAGTTGTGCTCTTCGAACATGTTGTCTGTCATTATTGTTATAGCACTCCAAACTCTTGTTTCCAAAAACATCATCTAAAGTGAAATAAGTAGGATGAGAGATGGGTATTTTCTTGGACAACAAGCCCAGGCAGGCACTTACTGGCTTGCCAGGAGGCCCAGGAAGTCCTGAAGGACCAGATGGTCCTGCGATACCCTAAATGAAGTGGAGGAACGAAATAAGATGGAATTATAAAAGCTGGAAATAGAACATTTCTGGTCTTTGTAAGTCATGAAGGAAGTAAAATAAGCTGAAGCTGGTGTCCTACCTTCAGTCCATTTGGTCCAATTTCACCTGGAAGACCAATTGGCCCTGGAGCGCCCTAGACGGAGAGACACAGACAGCAAGAAGGTACAATGTGTGCACATCCCACCATCCCCAAAATTATTTCTACACCTCAAAGCAAAGCCATTTAGTGATAAAGGCGTGACTGCATTATACCATGCAAGCTACTTACAGGCAGTCCTGGAAGGCCGATTCCCTGTGTGGACAGAAGGGACGAGGGTTTAAATGACTGTATAACAAGTGGAACCAATCTGTCAAAGTATCAATTAATGTTTGCGAAAGCCAATTAATAATGCTAGCAGTAATTCCGTAAAGCGTGTGTACAGTGTCAGAGCGCGGGGTAAACACTGCTCAAGAAGAACAAAGACACAGAGCGCAATCACTTTATGTTTGCTGTGTCTTTTGCCTGGAATTAATTATAAACAAAGTAATAAAGTGAGTAAGCCTTCTTTGAGGAAGAACGGCCCACAGGGCAGGTTGTCCTGTCTGTGCAGCGGGAGGCAGCTGGGTGTACACGCACAGCCCCCCCCAGACAGGACGCCTGTAAATGCTAAACAAAGGATTTCACTAATAGCGTTGCATTCAAGCATGACATTGGATGACTCTGGACTTAATATCTGAATATATTGGATGATGCCTGATAAATGGACACTGAGCACCACCCAGTGGTTTCTGACTGTGTTACAGGTGCGTGCACTGTTGAATCTATCGGCTTTGCAGTGGTGTCGTTTGATGATGAGACGTACTGATAACGCTTTCGTTTTTTCTGAAGGGCTGTGTGTAAGAATAAGGCTCATGTCAGCTGTAGGAGACATATGCCACATCTGGATAAACTAAACCAAAAAGGGGGCACAGCTGGTCGGGCATTCAGGCATGAAGACAAAGGGACTCGGGAGGTTGCCTTACGAGACCAGCTGGGTTACAATATGTTTGTTAGGAAATAGATTAGGCTTCAAACTATGCCTAATACAGCCTGTCATAACTAATTTTCATAAGTATCATGACAGCTTTGTGAGGTACAATATTGCCTAATTAGTCATACTATACCTTACATGAATACACAGTAAGTGCATTTACTCAAGTACTGTGCACTTAATCACAGATTTGAGGTACCTGTGATTATAAGTTTATTTTTTTAAAAAAGCATTGAAGATTAAGCCACTAGTTCCCAACCTTTCTGTGCTTGTGATCCCATGGCCTGTGAAGAGCAGCATCTCTTTGGGGTCCCTTGTCATGTTTTAGATGTCTATGAGTTCTTAACACTGACACCAAGAAGCAGCGTCTCAGATGGTTTAAATAACTGTTCATGGCCAAAAATGGCAAAATTATCTAATATTTCAAAGAGAGATCAGAAAATGATCAAAATGACTGTGGACTGTGGAAGACTTTAGTTTATTCTTCTTAAATAGCCAACAGATCATCTCATGACCCCTCAGATTTCTCTCTGACCCCCAGGTTAGGAACCACTGGGCTAAAATAACTAACTACTTACATCAGTAACAATCTAATAATCTAACATATAACGATAAACAACTATTTTTACCTTTGACAGTGTTTGAAACATTTTGCTGATAATACTTTACTGTACTTTTACAGAGTTCGAATCCAGAACTTTAACTTGTTCTGGATTATTTTTACATTGTTGCATTGTTATTTTTACTTGAGTAAAGAATCCAGAGTACAGCATGAAATTTGAATTAATATCATATCAATATATCTGATATATACTGATATATCATGAGATACTAAATCATTTACTTACAGGAGACCCGGGTTCACCACTTGGTCCAGGTTGACCCTGCAGGCAAAGAACAATATAACTATGTGAACAATATCCCCAGGGCTAACAACAAATTAGCTAACAACATCCAAAGTTATACTAAAGGTAAAATAATATTTTATTGCTTCTGAAATAACTGTTCAGTGAGAAATTCTTATTCGTTTCTAAGCGAGGGTTCAGTGTCAAGCTCAACATAATCTCAAGCTCATTTGATAAGATAATAAGAACATGACCCTGAGACTTACAAAATTGACCCTTGTGAAATATGAAAGCTGACGCTTGAGTCAGCATAATGGTGCATTTCTTCCAATTATTTTTTCGGGTGGAGGATTAGACACTTGCCTTAGGGCCAGGACTCCCAACAGGACCTCGATCACCCTTTGCTCCAATCAAACCCTGGAGACAGATAGAAAGACATGTGGGCAGGTTAGACGTGTATACAGATGTCAGAATAGTGAAGGAAAAACATTGCAGAGGATAAAAAGGAAATGATCAGTTATCACAATGCTTTTCACAGGCTTTATGTGACTTGAATTTGCTTCGAAACAGGGCTAATCACACATTTGATCGAAGCTGACACTGTTCTTGTAAGTAATTAGAAAACAAACCAGAGATTGAGATTCCAGGGCGGATTACTGGCTAAATCTCCGAGGAATGCACGTCAGTGTGTGTGTGTGTGTGTGTGTGTGTGTGTGTGTGTGTGTGCGCGCGCTTCTGTTAGCATGTGACAATTACGCACTGATGCTGAATCAAAAGTGAAGCAGCAACTTGCATTAGTACAACTGAGACCACAAAAGCTGCACCACAATTAATAAAAGCTAAATCAATAATTCAGATGCCCTGAAGCTAAAAACTCATTTTAAACTCATCAGCTTGTCTTTATCTCCAACCCCTCATTACCCATGATTACTAGAGATTGAATAGGTGTAATCAGAGAGAGATAATGGGTTTGACATTATGTATATTAACCTCATTTCTATGACTTGAACAGTGAAATGAGCTTAATTGCTAAAGCACTGTGTTGACAGTAAACCAATAATTAGGAGTTCAAGGGTCGCGGCAGCAGTGTCATGGCAATACTTGGGTCTGTTGGAAAATTAGGACCCAGAGGGAAATTCTGAATATTTTAATGTGAAAATAACTCTGCAAACCTACCGTAGCTTAATGACCTTGCTTTCATTAAAAATCTTGATTTGGAAAGAAGAGCTATGATGCATTACAGATAAATGGGAAGCATTAAAGAAGCTCTTAGTATTAGTTAAAACAAGAGTTTATCGCTGATGATTTGTCATTGTCAGCTGTTTTGTTTACATTCAAGTCATTAGAGGGTAAAATTTTAAAATGTTTTCTCTCACAAAGCATCTGCAAAGCTAGACCATGTCTAGGGACATATAGTTGAAATCCACTGGAAGAACCAAGTAAGTGGACTTTTACTTTTGAATGTTTTGACAAACTACAGTCCTATGGTTGATCTACAACCAGCCGGTAAGCTAACATGTAAAACAGTTCAATCTACGTAGCAAGTGACTGTGTGGTGTAATTGAAAGCTCAGGAAACATCTAGTACTGTAAGTACTTGTTAAATAGCCCTTTCCAATTAGCACAGTCACTCCAAACTCACACATGCATATATGTCTGTCCACATATTTGTTCTGGTGATACAAGTGATACAAACAACGCGTGGACCCGCTCATCAAAACATTGCTCTACAGCGCCGCTGGTGGCCAGAAGTACTACAAGGTACCTTTAAAATCAATAAAATCTTTAAACACAGGTCTCCTTGCTGGCAATTTTTTTCATTGTCATATTATTTATAATAACCTACACCTGCATGTAGTAGGTAGTATTGCATGTAGTATTCTCGCATGTCTCACTATTTTTTCTTACTCTAATGAAAACTTGTGGCCCAAAACACCCTTATAATCACTTGATGTGTTTTCTGTAAAAAATGACAGCTGGCAGTTCAATTTAGTTTGTTTTTCACTACTGCTCAGTCCAATTGTGTCATTCCTGCGGGATTTTTTCCCCACATTTGTCTCCTCAAAGTTGTTTTTTTTTTCTTTTCCTTATAAAGCTGTTTTCACATTAAGCTTCTTAAAATGTTTCATTTGGGAAGCGGTTTTTGTTATCATTTCATTAGCATTTGCAAAGCCACTCTTTGTCTCTTTCGCTCTCTCTGTCTCATTCTTCCTCTCAAATGCACACCGAGTAGCGACATCAGTCAGTTTACTTACATCAATGCCATTCTCTCCTGGTGCTCCATCAGGACCTGACTCTCCTGGCTCTCCCTTTTGTCCCTGCGATTAAAAAAAAAAAAAAAAAAACACTATTGTCATGGAAAAAACAAATCTGGATAAACAAAACATTAAAGTTCTGTCACATAAAATCACACAAACAGCATAGTGCAAACTTACTGGTGCACCAGGGGGCCCGGGAGGTCCTTTATCTCCCTGCAGAGAGACAGATCGGAGGGGTTGGTATTTGATAACTGAACAGTGTGTGTAAATTGGACATGACATGGTAAACAAAATGAGGTTTTTAAACTAAGTCATAAAATGGATTATAAATGTTGTTCCTGTCTATCTGTCACCACAATGTTCTTCATCACTGACAAATCTGACAGCAGACAGGTGCTTCCCTATGCAGGGTCTGATTGTTTGTTTGTCTGTTTGTCTACATTTTCATGCTGTTGTCCCACCTTTCCTGTGGCAGAGACCCAAAAGAGAAAAGCCTGAATGTAGAAGCTAGAGGGAAGGCTACACTTTCCAGCTGGAACCAACCAACAGATTGATAGATAAATACTTAATTCATCCCCTTGGGAAATTTGGGTATCCAGTTGCTCACACAGTCAACACTGCTCTTTTTCAATGAGAGATGTTAATGAACTAACCCTGGTGACATATCGGGGAGATGCTTAAAATGAAGGTGGCACAGTTGATTTTAGGATATTAGACTTTTGCTGAATGTTAAACACATTATCTAAACTAAACAAATCAAATATCTTTTCGCAGACACCAAAAGTCCCTTAGAGTTTTACAGGCAGTTTGATTCCTGCCCCACTACCCAGCAGCCTCCATTTGCAACATATTTAAACAACCGGTGTGTAGTTAACCTCTGAGAATATCTCAAATGTATCACATTACTGCGACACAAACTCAGGATTGAGGCAAGGGTCCCTTCTCAAAGACCCTTCTCTCTGCTGGGAACAGAGCTCTTTTGTGCCTGTGTGTTTTCATTTGCAGTGCCCTCTGCTGGTAAGACTCCAGTACCCCACTGCAGCACAGGATTGGTATTTTTCCAGTACAATGATGGTCTTTGTGACAAATCTGCTGGGCAAACCTGTGTGGATACTCACATCAATGCCGTCTGACCCAGGGGTGCCAGAGGGACCTGGTGGACCAGGCTGGCCCTGAGGTCCAGGTGGAGCCCTCTGAAACACAGGTACAAAGACTTGTAATGACAAACAACAGCATTCTTATAGTACTATATCTAAATAACCTGAACAGTAAAGTCCAGCAGTAACATTAATATTAACGTTGTGACAGCAAAAGGTGCAATTGCATTAAACAGGCTAAAAGTAATTCTGATAATTAATTACTAATTGGGAAATTTAGAGTTAATATTTGAAATACTAAGACATGCATGTCCTAACTTTATCATTAGACCCAAAATCAATGTTGTCAAAGCATTCAAATAGCATTAGATAGACTAGATGTAATGCAGTGGGACAAAAACAAAAAATGCAACAATAGTAAGTAACACATAAATAGTAAAATAATAGTTAGCTTGTAATGAGATGCAGGGTAGAACTAGGCTGAAATGATCAGTCCTGGGCTGGTTACTGCTTTGCGTCCATTAAGTTGATATCAACTTATATGAAAACATCCCCACAAAAACTAAAAAAATACAAAAAATGGGCTAACATTTTTTTGAATAATGTTGAATATATTTGGTGTAGGAGAGGAGTCAAAACAAAAGACTGAGGAGGAATGTGGAAGGAGGGGTCATGAGATCAGCACTGTTATCCCCCCCCCCCTCCATCCCCATGTCTCCTTGGATATCATCTCAGCAGGTCTGGCAGTCCATCAGGTGATTAAAAGCCATTTTTTTTCCATCCAACTTCAAATTCTTCTGTTCAAGAAAAATATGTAAGATATAAAAAAAACAAGAATAATCCTGAAGAGTGAAAAGTGTTTGACGTCTGGTGAATAACACGTAGGTGTCCGTTTGAATAGGGGCTTTCACACTCGGTGGACAAAGTTTGTGTACTTTTTATGTGTGTGTGTTTGTATGTGTGTCACTGCCCGCTGATTTCCATCTCTGTCATTGCTGCTGAGTTTGCCCATGAAAAATCACAAAAATGTTCAATGTTTTCCTCCATTCTTCAATTACTAAAAGTCTTCCTGGGCACAAAAAAGAACCCAGGTAATGGCAAATGCTTGCCCTCAATACGAACTCCTCAGTTAAATCTCCAAAGAGATAAGAGCCCATACACGACAAGAATGATAATCCACAGAAGATCCAGTTTCCAGTTTCTGTCTCCACAGCAGAAAACCCATTTCAAGCTCGCCTTTTTTGTACATGCATGCTATAAAGCCAGATGGTCACCATGAATACATCTGTGTTGCTTTAGCATTTTGATCACTTCAAGCAGCACCTCAACGGCGCACAACCTATAACACCGTCTCAAGACATCCAGTGGCCCCTTCCAGGGGCCCTTATCCCCACTGAACCCCAGAGTAAAGGAGCTAAGCCTGAACAGAGCAGGTCTCAACCTCCCCTGTCCACTCACCACTTGGGCCAGAGCCAGGCACAAGGTCTGCAGTACTACCCAGGTCTTCAGCAAGGCAGAGAGAGCAGCCATGGTCCCTCTCCCCTGTCTGTCTCTCCTCGGTTCACCAAATCCTCTCTTCTCGCTCCTCTTTCCGCTCCCTTACTCCTCTCCAGGCCGGCACAGTGCAGAACTGGTGGAGCAAAGCTGTCCGGGAGGAAAGAGTGGGGGGGGGGGATGGGAAGCTGTGTGCACTGCCCTGAAAAAAATCCACTCAGGAGGAAGGAGAGAGCTGAGGGTGGATGGGGAGCTGGAGGAGGTGGAGAGGGAGGAGGACAGAGAGAGAGGTGTAATCCTGCCCCACAGGCAGCCCCTGAAAACAGAAGAAAAATACACTGTGCACCCATCAACACTGTGAAACACACACACACACACACACACACACATCTATATATAGTTACATACACACAGCATCTTAAAACACCTCAGGTTTTCATATTAGTTTTGGGGCACTTTCTCAATATGCATTCAACAGGCAACTTCTGCTAATGTGATTGGATGGATTTCTGAATAATTAGCATATTATTACAAAGTTCTGCAGCCAGCTGAGTTGCTATCGCGCTCCTCCCAAAGCTGTGGAGAGTTGCCCAGTGAATGAAGCCTGGGTGTAAAGCCAACTGTGTACACAGCCGAAACACTGGCCTTTGAATGACTCTCCGCTGTCTGCGAATGAGTCTCAGCGTTGTTGTGTTTTTACTTACCCCGAGGCCATCATTTGCATGGCGGTGTAAATATCTCCAAAAATTCCGAGTGCTGTAGCCCGAACTGGAAAAGCTCCTTGGAGGATGTAGCACATAACTGAAAAAGAATTTGATCAGGGAGGAGAAGGAGACAAAAGAAACTAACTGGAGACATAAAGGGGCCGATTGATTACTTGAACTTCTTAACTGACAATATATCAAAAATAGCATATATATATATACATAAATAATAAATGCACAGCCTCACCTGAAGGCATACTATCTTTGCATAATATTTGTTAAAAGGATAAAACACGATAAAGCCCAAGAGCTTATTTCTATTGTGGTGTAGATGTGTAAAGAGTAAAAGGCCTTCTTTATGTTTGAAGATCCATTCAAACTGAGTCGTTTACTGACATCTAGTGGTCATTTTACTGAGAGCAGAAGAGTTCCCACAGTAATCCTAAGTGGCCTTTTGAGGCTCAATAAACAAAACTCGTGGAAATGTGAAAAAAGACCTTATAGTGACCCCTATTGTACAGATATTACATTACTGCAAACACAGTGGCTATCTCTTTTACCACTAGATGGCAGCAAATACACATTAACAGATGCTGGTCAGCAGAGCAGTTTGCTTACTGTGGGGGCCTCTGTTGCTACGCCCAGGGAATGAATATAGATTTGTTCTCCTCAGGGATGGTAAGGACAGTTCTCTGACGCTGAGAGGAGATGCATTTATTGGTAAATTGAGATTTATTGCATACAACAGGGAATCTCACCACACGCCATTAAATAAATTAGGAAACCAGCTCAGCGGTGGCTTCTGCACTATATTTGTTTAGCACACTTTCACTTAACGCATTTATCACACTCTAACTCAAAATTGTTATTGCCCTTTTCATACTTGCAAATAAATAAATATTAACTTCTGGTGAACACTTATTTTCCTATGGTGTATTTTTAAAAACAGGTAATGATTATTAATTTGAATAATTAGAATTAAATATATAGAAACATAGTTCATCTAATTTACAACTTCAACATCAGTTGTCTTGGCCAGGCGTCTTTGTAAACGCAACGAATAGAAGCTCTTGGTTTGGTCTTGATTGGAAGTAAAGAAATACAACAGGATTTGAAAAGTGCAACGTAAAGTACAACAGGTGATGTTACCTACAGGGATCACCTCAGAATATAAAGCAGCCTTGTAAATGTGTTGGAGAGTCATTGATTTAACTCTTTTCAGAATCCATAATTGTCCATCAATTGTATGTTTATACTGCACACTCGTGAAATCAGGTTGACCGCGTATGACAGGACCAGCGCTGTGGGTAGCAGCGTCCAAACAGGGTGCACCAAATCTACATTTTACAGGCGCCGTTAATGGTCTTCTAATTCATTATGCTCCAGTGAACTGTGAAGTGTTTGCCTCAATGCCACTTCTCCTACAAGAATGTTTGAAAAGTGACAATGTCAGCAAAGTTCTGCAAATCTCAATGAAGAAACATGAAGAAATCTTTTCTTCTAATCCTTATGAGTCACTTCCCATAAGCAGCTAAAAATTGCAACATCAAGGAAAAGCTTGGTTTAGACCCCATTAACTCTTTGATTCAGTATGTAATTGATCAAACGAGTATAAAAAGTGATATAAGAAAATTTATTTAATCTTAAATTTAACAGAGGCCGGCTGAGTGTTTCCCTCTGCATTCACTCTTTATGTTAAGCTAAGATAACCAGCTACCGCCTGGCTCTTGCTTCATATTGACAAATACATCAAAGTCTCAAGCAACCAAATAAGCATATTTCTCAAACTAGTGAACTAGCAGGTCACCTTTCAGCGATCGTACACTAACAAGTAGTACTTCATGCAGCTGTCTGATGCACATCTGCTCAGCCCGGATGACTAGTGCTGCTTTGCTTTTATGTGAAAACACGCTACATTGCACCAGTTCTATCTTATTTCATTTTGCATTTTCACATCAGAATCTCCGGCGCACAACTGCATAAAACACCGTGAGAGCACGAGCGCATCGAATTTCAGAAAATTGAGAGATCAAATGCATGGAAATGTGTCTACATCCAAAAACCTGCTGGGCTGATCTTCTCACGGGTGAGAACTGAACAGAATCATCATCCAGTTGTTGTCTTTCTCATTACGAACGAATCCCCAGCCTCCTCAAACTTCGAAAACAGACAAGGAAAACATTGGCCTCTCCCCGTTCCCTTAGTGCCTCTGAATCTTTCTCTCTTCATCTCTTTCTTGCTCTTGCTAAAATTGTCTGGGGAAAATGACTTAACTGTTATTTTTCTGAATGAAAGCAATCACATCTTGTTTCACGAGTGGACAGCGTGCTTATCACAGCTCACTGAGATGCATGAGACGACATGCCACCCAAATTCAACCAATGAGTGGTCATCAAACATCCTCACCTCATATAACCACCCGCTTATTATCTGGCCTCCACACGAATGCATAAAACAAGCAAGCACACACACACACACACACACACACACATGCACATACACACACGCACTCATGCTCATGCATTTAAGCAGCGCCTAATTGAAATAATATGAGTGGCCAGGGAGGTTTTGGTTCTGCTCTGGTATTCAGCTCTCTGCTCCCACTTTTCCTGAGAAAAATCAGTTTCACACAGACAGGCTGTGTCCATTCCCTCTCTAATAAGACGCCTGAGAGAAGGAGAGAGTGGAAGTCATCATTAAAGTCTGACGCAAAGACAGGAAGACACATACAAACACACACACACCCACCGCACCATGATGACAGACAGGGTAAATATTATTCTTGAGTGCAGGTGTGAGGAGTAGCAGCGAAGTGATAACAGAGGAGGTCATTAAAAACCCAGCAGGGTTTGCGGCCGACCCCGGGGTCCGCACTGTGTCAGGCCTTCCACTGGAAAGGCATAGTTTACAGTCAGAGCAGAGGGAGGAGAGGTACGCACTGACAGGATGATGATACACAGACTGAGGATATTAGTCTGTCTCATATGAAACATATTCATTAGGCTGTTTGGTGGTTATTTTCTCCGTGTGAAAATCGCTCCATTCAGTCGGAGGCTGGAGCTTCTTTGACGTGTGAAATTATTGGGGAATTTAGCAGATGAAGACACTTTGTGGGGTGATTTGATTGTCGATCATGAAGCTAACTGTGTAGCGGATGTGAGGTTGTGTGTGCGTGTGTGTGTGTGTGTGTGTGTGACGTAAGGACAGAGATAAATGCTAACACATGCCTTCAGACTCTCTCCCCTCTTTGTTCAATAACTTAAATCCTGGAAGATTCGAGGGAAAACGGACATCTATTTCTGCATTTCCCACCGCAGACGCAATTTCAAGGCACCAAACTTTGAAGTGCATTCACAAAGTCAGCGAGAGTCACATCCTCTCGGCTTCTCACCGAGCTCGCCACCTGAGCTGAACCCGATGTAGTGGCGAGACCCAGCTGTACGGTGTGAACTGGCCCAGAGTCACGGGGATGACAAAGCGATGACTGCTGCGGAGATGAAAAAACACACCGTTTAGCAGGCGCTGACCCCAGCCTGTGCGAGGTGAGGTGTTTCTAAGCAACAAAGCCCGGCACACACCAAAGGCCAGAGATGTGCTCCACCACCACTGGAAATAAGGGGCGAGGGAGAAGGGGCGGCAGATTATAACTCTTTCTTTAACATGTTTGCATTGGCTAGACCATACATATATTTCATGTTCTGACATTATTATGGTAGCAAGATCATAGTTGTTTCCTCCACAAGTTTTCCCAGCCTCCTCTGAATTTGATTTAATGTTTCAAGCGATTACATGCTTTTTACAGCCAACATAATTGGTTGAATATATTGGCTTGTGGAGATGGTCTGGCATGGTGGTATGTGGTCCTAAAATCCTATTTGAACTCTTAGTGTGAGACCTCCACACGTCAAAAATCATAAATGTCGAACAGTAAATCCAAGATGTGAGCAAGAAGGAAATTGCAAACAGACAGGTTATGTGGAAGTAATGTTTTTAGCCTGCTTGGGCAGCATGCTGCCATGTGTTAAACATTTTGCACTTCAAGTCATAGTTTGACATTTTGGGAAATACACTTAATACACACTCAAGAGTTCGATGAGATCAATAAAACTCTCATGTCTGTACACTAAATATGAAGCCAAAGCCAACAGATGGTTAGCTTAGCATTAAGACTGGAAGCAGAGCGTAGCAGCTACGTTGTTAATAACATGAACAAACATATTTAAATGTGCTGAATGTGCAGAGCTAAGATAGCCGCCTGCTGGCTTTAACTTCATATTTAGCATGTAGACATCAAAGTGGTATAAATCGTCTAACTCTGAAAAAACGTTGTATGTTTGAGGTCCTACTCCTAAGATGATTGTTATACGAACTATTTTATATTGGATAAAGTTTGAGGGATTTCAGTTAATCTGATTTTTGTTCTATCCTTGTACATCTAACATCTGCTACAGCACCTCCTATTCTTTAACGCCTTCGGATTTGATATGTGCAATAAAGCAGCAGGCAATTTCAGTTCCTTATAAATATGTGCTGTGGAGAAGCCAGTCCCAGTGAGCTAACATGAACTCCTCTCTGCCCCGCTCCAGCACAACAGAGCACTGACACCCTGCTGTTTTTTGTCTACACTGTCTTCTACATGCAGCCAAGAACAAGTCCGAGGATATAAGCCGGGGGTGTTTTGGACCTATGGTACCCTCTTCTTAAAAAATGAGTGAAAAATGTTGTGCTAGTCTGACAAGCATGCAGCATAGAAACTGTCAGCTTGCACTGATGGAATGCAAAATTAATCAAAATAAATCCATAATGGAGGGTTGGCCAATATCGCCTCCTGAAGCCCTGCACCCAGAATGAGCCATACTCTAATGAAAATTTCTTGGACCCAGTAATGTTGTTTCTTATGAACTTTTATGATTGAAATGTCATCTATAGGCGTAGCAGATGAGATGTAGCTTGCTTGCTCAGAGCTGCATGTTGATTGATTTGACATGATTTTAGTAAGTAGTATAGTGTACAAATATACGTCCACATCAAGGACCGCAGAGTGGTGGGAAGAAGAGGAAGGCCATAGAGTCAAATAATCCTGGGTGTGGGGTACTGAAATGACACACTAAATAATTTGTGTTTAAAAGGGACTGTCTGTTACATGGAGAAGAGTGCATGCCTTAGGATCCAGAGCACCCTGAGTGTCACATCAAAGTGGTTGAGTGCAGGACAGTCGATGACAGGAAAGGGAAGAGCACATTCTTAAAGTTATGTCACAACATGTCATGAAACATTCAGCATTGTGGGTAAATAAAAAAAATATATAAACGAAATAATATCTAATACCATGTCTCTTTAAAGCGGACGTGGATCCTGATTACGCTAATGAGGAAAGGTTGCATAACTTAGTTATGTAAGAAGAGGATTTTTGGGCATCAAAACATAGACTTGGACTCTAACGTCACATTTTCAAATTGCCAAAACGTGAAATTATAGCCATTTCCTGATGTTGACTTCTTTTTTACATAATTTATGCAAAGTATGCAGACAAGGTTTGCACCAAGGTAATAGATGTATTTATGGACATGACTTACAGTCTTAGATTACCTCGCTAAATTAACTTGAAGTAAAATTGTAGCCATTTCCAGTTTTAGGCACTTAATTAGTTTATTATGCTAATTACTCAAATCATTAAACATGTATATCTTAGCAGCAAAGCTTAATTCCATCTGCTAAACCTATGGATGACATTTTGATCATAAAAGTTCACAGGAAATATCATTGCTGGGTTTTATATAGGCCATGTAGAGGTTTCCAGTGGACAAACCTATTTAAATTCCGTAATCAATTAATCACTGTGTGTATGAAGATAAATGTCATGTTACTGAAGTGTTGCTGTGACATTAACAGGAGGCAGGACAATTTTATTCAGCTTTTCTGTAATCAACCTTGCCTCCTGCATTCATGTTTTCAGGGGGTCTTTGTACAGCAACAATACCTGTTTTTACAAAGGCACAAAAAAAAAAATGAGAACAAAAGAAAAAAAAAGAATACTGAAGTAACGGCAAATTCCATTTGCTTTGAAAAAATATTTCAAATTCGGGACCTCTAACACCAGATCTGACTAAAACTAAAAGTTCAAAAAGGACTGTACATGTTGCCACTCTTATGCATATGCATGGGAGTGTATCTTTGTCTCTACCACTTATGTTTCTCAGCCCACATAAAAAATGTATATTTGTATATTCTGTCAGAGAAAAAGAGAAAAAAAAAAAAAAACAGTGGAGAGACTTCTCTTAAAACAGCTCTATTTGTTGCAAACCCTTGGGCTGTTGTTAGTATGTTAGTATGTGTGTATTCGGGAAAGTGGGTGCCACACACAATAAATAAATCTGATTTGAGATGGGATTTCTTGTGAAAAAGCTCTTTGTTTTTATCAGTGCTTAAAATCTGTTTCATAACATGCCTTGAGGACCACTTACCAGTAAACTTAAGAGATCATTTCAGCATTACTGTTATAGAATACAAAGTTATTAAATAGCAAAACGTATCATAATTACTGTATTGAATCTGGATGGCAAACACAAATAGCTTTTTAACAATGCCATATTTAAACTGTTAAAAGAGAACTGTAATTAATTTTTTTTTGCCTGCTGTGACATTCCAACATCAGCTCTGAATTGGATTAAGCAAAGAATAAGGCAGAGCATGATTCATTTTTCAAAAGCAGAAGGCACAAGCTCTTATTCATGTTTTAACATTTATCCGGCGTTTTTAATATACGTACTTAAGAACAAATTAGTCCAAAATGGCCCAGGTAAATACTGAATAGTGCCAATGGACAATTATCCACAAGAGAAAAACATTCGGCTGGCTGCCTGAGCCTTTAGAGACAGATATAAGCCTATATACCATGAAGTACAGTAGATTAGAGAAAACACACAATGGTTGCCAAGAAAATATACACATAAACGGTTCAAATCCACCCCGACATAAAAAGAAAGCTAAATCTAAAACTGAAATGGTTCAAATTCAAACATTTTTGCTGTAAAAAGGGACGGCTCTCTCAGCTATATTCAGATAATCTTTAAAGCTGCACTGATCAATATTTTTACATGAAATGTTCATCTACTGACTATCTGTATTGTGAATGCGGTGCTCATAGTGACAAACACACAGAGATTTACCACCAGAATCGTATTTCTTCTCCGCTCTATTAAGCGGTTTAGCATCATTGTTTTGGTTTTATGCCCCAAAATCTTGCAATTTAATCTAGAAAAAAATGTAATCTATCATCTGGAACACCCACCATACAGCCAGGCATCAAACACCAGACAGACAACGTTAGTGCCTAGCTCGTTAACATGGGTGGAGCATTTAGCAGCTAGTCAGCCAGCTAATTCCCTCAGGTGTTGGTGGAGACCCAAAATAGAGCTAAAAGAAGAGTTAATAATTGACATATACAGGCCAGGGAGGCAGAAACACAATTCCAAATAAATGCTAATGTTTATGTGTCTCCTAGATGTGTTAACAGGCACTGTCTGCATTGCGTTTTGTAAGGTAATAAGTCAGTGCTGTTTCTGCATCTTATTGTACTGCCCCCAAGCATTCAATAAATCAGTGGATGCAGGTTCAAGTTAAATTTCACACTTAAATTGAATTTAACACATTTAGTAACAGTGTAGTGGATCATAACATAAAAAATAAAAAATGAAGTGACACCTCTGCATGTAATTACTTATGGCATCGACAGATGCCAAACTATCCCCCCAAGCCCAGAACAAAAAACAGATTAGACTACAGTTTTGGTCTAATTCAGTGAACATGTGTTGTACTTGGCTATATTTGGATCATATGGCACTGAAAATGTCAGCACTGTTTTTATTCCATGGGAAGTTATTGAGTTACAAACAGGGTTCTGTTTTTGTTATCTGTCTGAAACCAATAGGAAGAGATCAAATAATCTGGCCGCCTACATGTTTGTAGTCATATAAGTCAAGCCTGCCAATGGCCCACAGTCTCCATTACGCCAGAATAAGGACAGAAGGCTCTTATTTAGTCATCTGGACCTGCCTCAACTACTCTGATGTGTTCGATCCAACTTATAAATTAGAAATGATTACTTTGTAAATGCATGATATAAAGCACTCCTGACAAATAGGGCACAGTTGGAAATCATTGCATTTAAATATAAAATACTGTGTAAGTGTGTGTGGATAGCTGCTTTTAAGTTTGATAAGGACGCACATTGCACCCGGCTAAACACACATAAATTCACCTTCAGACTTGCAGTGAGTTGCCCAGGTCCACATTGCCATTTCATTTCTTAGCAGAAAGCATTAGCACCGGCTAATAAGAAACATTCCCAAAACAACACATTTGGATATGCATTCAGACATCTTGAGTAACACCAGATGCTACATGACTGGTTTATTATCAAGCAGTATTAAGTTTTGACTGTGGCTTTTCTTTCGGTGCATGCTAATAAAGCTCTCTACAAATTGAGCAATGGGTTAGCTCAGGCATGACATGCCTATGACTTTTTTCTTACTTAACATGACCACACTATATTGTTAAGTAATGAGAACAACAAGAGCTAGTGTTTACTTTTGAGAGCAGTGTTGGATGTTTCTCTTTAGGTGCTCGGGGAGGAACGTACTGAGCCAGGATGAGCTAAAGGCTTGCTGCTTCTCCTCTGTTTTCCATCTCTCTCCTCACAGGTTTCTGTGAAACAGACCAGCTGTAACATGCCCATATTGTCCTCCTCCTCTTCTTGTCCAGACTTTACTGTGGAGGACTCTCATCCCATCCCTCAGGCTGATCTTGTACGATAAGGCTTGTTAGTTTCAAGCTTTAACCCCAACCTATAGCTTTGTGTCCTCTTATACCACGGGTAACTTCTTCCTTCTTTGGACTCTGTGAACTCTTCCTCTCTACAGTCCTACTTGTCTTCATTTGCTTTATCTCTGACCATTCCCCTTTTTCTGTCTCCTGTTCGGCTTCATCCATCTCCTTATCTTCTATTCTTTCATTCCTTGTCATTCCTCCCTCTTCACCCAATAACATGCAACCTTCAGAGCTCTTGCACAGCACATTTATCACTGACATTTTGGTGAGAGCTGCCGTACCTTTTCCTCTAATGCTGCCTGGTTGAGTGGAACCCTCTGTGGCCAGTGTTCCTTAGTGCTGACAACATTTTACTTTAACGCCTCCATCCGAATTGATAGTTCCTCCACATAAAGACCTGAGTGGCCTGGCACGTCACGCACCAAATGGTTTCTGGCTCAGTGGAATATGGTTCATAAAGTGTACCTGTAATATTCGTTATTCAAACATCAGGCTGACATTTGCACAACAAAGTAAAAAAGACTTTCTAAATGCAAAAAGTGTGAAAAGATATAGGAAGAAAGGAAAAACTAGAGGGGCAGCTGCCATTCAAACACAATTTGATTGCCAGGCAAACAAACACGATTGTGTGATGTGTACTTCTCTTTAAACAAGAAAATTACAAGGTCTACAATCAAGTCTGTTTGAAAGTAAAAGCTGTTTGCAGAGGTAAATAATTTCATATGCCCTGATCTTACAAAACGGGAATTGGTCATGGCACAAAAATAGTCTTAGATAATGTATGCATGCAGTTAAAAAAGGCTTGAGCAAGTCAATATTCAATCAGTGCTGATAAGCAGCAAGCAGGTTAATAACATGTTTGATAGAGAGGCCAGGGACAATTTCATGGTACAAGTCAATATAATAAGCTTGCATTTATGTAATTGCGAGTTTCAGCCCTGATTTCTTGCATTCGTAGTACATTTTGTCCTCGCCACAGCTCTCTCTTGCCTTCACCTCCACCAAATGTGAACTGACTCAGAAAACAACCTGGGACCTACAATTGAATTCCAAGGCAGTGTTGAAATTGGTGCTTTGGTTCATGCAAGTCTAAACAGGCCAATGTTGTGTTTTAATATTGTTTGGATTCCACCTGATGTCAAGGCCACTTTTCAAGAGCGACTGTTGTACCATGGGAGCGTGCAATGAGTAAGTGAGAAAAAACTAAACGCACACACATGGAACCACACGCGGCCCATTTTCTGAGTCGGAGCAGTCGTGAGTAGTTATCAGTATTGGAGGGATCTCAAGCCCTCCCTCATCATCATCAGTCTGTCTAAATGACTTCTCTCTCTGCCCCATCTCCCCACTGCTGCTGTTGCTCGCCCATTTTTATCTCCCTCCAGGTCATATCAACATCTCTCTCCCTAGCTCTCTCCCTCTCTTTAATTCCTTCGTTTACAACCACTTAATTAATGCTTTGTTTCCCTTATTTTATTTATTTTTTTACTCCTTTCTCAACTCTTTGCTCTATCTCTCTCTTTCATGTGCATTTCACCCCCATCTCCCCTCTTTTTTCTCCCACATAGACGCAACTGAAAATGACTAAGCGAGCCCTATTGTGATGGATGGCCTAATGGGAACGGATGAAGCATTAAAACCATAATTCAGGGAGACATAATGTGCCAAAAGCTTCGATGTGATCCACTCTGGATGGTCCTGCATGTGTGTTTGTGTCAGATTATAAGATTGCCTACAGTATTTTTATGCACATGTCCATGAATGGAGTTTGGACGACATGTTTATGTGTGTATGTTGTGTGGGCATGCAATCACATGCTTACCCAGACGTTTTGTGTACAACATCCCATAAAAAAAAAAAAAAGACATATATTTCATTACATTTAGATACAAATGATAAAGTGTAATATATGTTTTGTTTTGTAGGAACTTTCTACTCCACTCTCTTGACTCTAGTGGAGTTCATGTAATTTGGTGTGGTTAAATTATCTTTAAACAACATTTTAAATAATGTATTTTATTGTTTATTATATTCATTTAAAAAAAAAAGTGATAATAATAATGATATGGATATTCATAGCCGATGGCCAAACAGACGCAACAAGAGAGATACATTTAATTCTGATGAACTAATAACTAAACAATAAAAAATACAAATCATCCAAAGCTTATTTTCTGAAACTAGTTTTAAAGGTCAAGAAAGCTGCAAGAAGAACCCGTTGTTTGCAGATACATATTACAAACAATAATAGTATATAATACTGTCTTTCCCTTGCATCGCCTGAACATTGTCTAAAGACACAACACTACTATCTATGGTATATACATAAATAATGAACAAAACTTAGGTAAAATTAGGTGATTACAACATTTCTATCTATTATGCAGTTTACCAGCCACCCCAAAACACACAAAACAGACTCCTTGACTTCAAAAAAACTCCTCTGAAAGGCTACACACTAATGAACTCCAATCAGTGGCCATGCTACCACCTCCAGAACCGGACACTAGGGGCCGAAAATGTGTGTGCACATGCCCACACAAACACACCCTTATACATGTGCACACCTACACACACACATACACACTCACAGAAAAAAAAAGAATACTCCCTAGGGTGAAAAGCTCAAAGTGGAAAACTGCACCCAGGTGCTGGTGCCAGGAAAAGGAAACTGACTAGTGAGTGTGTGAGGGGTCAGAGGTCATGCTGCATGTGTTCCACATGAAACCTAATGTAAGTACAGACATGCAAAGCCATATGCAGTGTGTACACAACTGTTACCATGTTTCTCTGGTCCTCCCTTAAACACACACAGACTTTTAAAAGCAACAGCAACAGTTTCGTGACACTGCAGGCATCCCAAAAGCGTTTAGTGGCGTTCAGTAAAAGAGCAGATTCAAGTCTGCATAACTACAAGTATATATTTTTCATCAGTTTGGAAGGTAGCAGTGGTTGGGGCTAGTAGACACCAGGGTGGACTTCCTGAACACACAAAGGCAATGCGAGTACAGCTGGAGAAGAGCAGCTGCTTCCAATATGCGTTTCATCCATAAAATGCTTTGTATTACCTAATCTCACTGCGCAACACGAGAGGTGCCTCCTAACTATGCGCACACACTCGCTCCCTCACACACTGCAGTTGGAAATCACATATGAAGCACATTACAGGTCTTTATAGTTAAATCACGTGTGGAGCCACTGAAAACCTTTTGTAACCAGAGGGGTGAAAAGAATGAAAACAGACATGTCGAAGGAGCAAAGGTGACGTGAACTGTGACTGTATGAAGCGGATGACTCTCCTGTTGGCTCACAGTTTAGCCTCAGTTGCTCTGTCATCGTTTAATGTGTGCGCGGTCGCCCACTCATTGCTATCGTTACAATCAATTCTGTTAAAATTCGGCAGAAGTCATAATTGGCAGGAAGCAACTGCGATAAAAAACACAACATTACAGTGTTCATCTGCTGATTTCTCTAATTAATTGTGCCCAGGCTTCGAACAGGTTCTTGTGGTGTTTTACAAGAGACAGCTTGCTATGAATAATGGTCTCTAGGCTGTGTAACAGGCAGCTCTCACGTAGCAGACTGTATGTGTCACAGACGGATCAGAATAGCAATTTAGATGGTGAAATCTGTAAAGGGAGAGCTGCAGCAGAGAGCAGGACATTTTTCATTCAAGAGAAGTGGATCAAATAGGGAACGGATGAGGAGGGTCGATAAGAGACAGACATGGGTCTGGACCTGCTTTGCTTAATGTTCCTGTTTTTATGAGCGCTGTTAAATTGTCTATGTAGAGTGGTTGGCAGGCCTTAATGTACATTGAGACTTACATTCTCACAACTCTTTGCCTGTCCACTTTCAACATTTGACTCAATGCTGGACTTGGAATCTGTTATTTACCAAGTGCACATTTGTCAACTCCAATACTTTTCTGCCTCAATCACTTACACACTGCTACATTTCTTTTTTTTTAATTGCAGTAAGCTTGGGTTTTATGGTCAATAACAGATTTTTTGTGCCAGTGCAGGAATTTCCTCTTTGGAATAGCTGGGTGTCTTTGATAGGCAGGTCAGAAGAGGTAAAGCTATCCTGTCTTGGGAAAGAGGAACACCAACTGTTCTATTTGTTTAGTCTCCATGGAAATGAATGCGTATCATTGTGTACACAATCAAAAGAATCCACGGGTAAATCACTCTCCATGGCATTTGAGTTACAATTCAGTCTCCTGCTCTGAATATGGACCTTTGTTGTTCTGGACCTGTCAGTTTGTGATTATGTCATCTTCAAGTACCTTTGCCCAAGTGACCCACAGGGGAGTGAACACAGTCGGAGTTTGATTTAGTTGCCCTGCATGTCTTTAGTGAACACTGACTAAAGCAGGACTTGTCCTACGCTTTGGATTGTCAGATGCGGTTCATTCAAGTTCATCTTCTAGTTCAAATTAGCGGACCTGAACTTTGTTTTCACTTCAGAAGAGCTCCCCTGGGCTTTCTGTTGCCTGGATGCCTTGTTCTCCCAGAAACAGCATGAGGGGAGGCAGTAAAACTATGCTAACATCATCATCATCATTGTTATCATAATTATTATTATTAACCCACTGTAGACAGCAACAGGCCGGCCTGAGCTGGGCACTTCTCACATTTCTCTCATTTATTAATCTGCACAAACAGATCTCAAACAGCTGGTCATTTGTGAGTGACAACCTGAGTAGATGAGAGTGGATGAGGGTGTTAAGTGTTTCAGAGGGAACTTTAAAGGGGGAACTTTTAAGGGGAATCTGGGGCAACTCTGCTCTCTCTCTCCGGTCTTTCCGCCCTGCCCAGGAGGAAGGTTTAGATTGCTGTGTGGAGTGATGGGTCCCACTGCGTGAGGCTACAGACGGGTCCAGCATAGTGAAAATTTGCAGTGAGTTTGGCTTCTAGAAATATAATAAAGTATAGACTTCGTGTTTTTCTCTTTTCTTAACCCTATTTAACACAAAAAAGATTGCTCTCAGTTTTTTAGAGTTTAGTTTCATAGTATAGTTCTCAGGGGACAGGGGTGGGTGACAAGTGGTGCAGACAAGGAAGAAACCCAGTTGCTAAACCCAGACCTGAGGGAAAGGAGGCTGAATGTCACCTTCAAATCCAGCAGGCGGATTGATTGAGGGCCTTCAGGGAGCAGCGGGAAATACCTCGGCCTGACAGGAGACACTAAACTAAACAACCAGTTTTCCCCTGGGATAACGTTAAACTGCAGCACACTATGAATTATGGGCCCAAGGCAATTTCTTTTTACATCATACTTTGTTTTATATGGCTGAAAATGTGTTTATCTTTGAAATGTACATTTCAATAAACAAGGCACTTAACCTTATATATGAGATGCTTCCTTCGTATTTCTGGGACAAACCTAAAAATAGTGCAGAGGACTGATGACTGAAAATATATCAAAACAGGTTTTTATTGTATCACCTTTACCAATGAAGGATATTTCAATGTGTTTGGTAATGTATATGTTATATTTTGATGATCGTATAGCTGAGTATCTAACAGTTAAGCAACAGCCTCTATTTTTTATTGTTAATCTCCTTCACTATTTACTTCCATCTATTTTTTAAGACATAGTTTTTAAGACTCGACAACCCTGACCGTGCTCAGTAGTAATAAACAAGAGTCTACAGAGTCTACAGACTGTCTGTCAGGCTGTACTTAGGCACAGCGGTGCTTTGAGCTAAACGCCAACATCAGCATGCCAATATGCTCACAAGGATCATACTAACAAGCTGCTGTTTAGCCAGTAAAATCTTTACTATGTTCACCTTCTTAGTCTATAGTGCTAACATTTGCTAGTCAGAGCTAAATATAAACTACAGCAGAAGGCTGATGGTGATGCAAGATAGCTTCGCAAGTATTTGGTCATAAACCAGACAATTAAGAAATTTTGACCTGCTGAAAAGTTAAAGGGACCACCAAAGCTATTTGAACGCATCTTGAGGGGCCTATGAAGGTCTGTACCAAATTTCATGGCAATCCATTTGATAGTTTGATAAATAGAAAACCTCATGGTAGCACTAAAGGAAAAGTCAGGGGAATCACCAAAGTCAGTGGAAATCATCCTTCTGTCTGTGCAAATCACAAATGTCTGCGCAAGATTTGGTGCCAATGCATCTGGTAGAAGTTGATATTTCAGTCTAAATCAAATTGGACTGAATGACTGGTGATCCTCCAGCACCAGGTCTAGGTTTTAGATGGCAATGGTCAAAGTCTTCAAGGTTTATCCTCAGCCCACCATGGGCATTAGTAACAAATTTCATTCCAGTGATTGTCATGTCACTTACTTATCCTCTGGGGACCATGAATATTTGTATAAAATTATTCTGCAATTCATCAAATGGTTGAGATAATTTAGTCTGACCAATATAGTGGACTGACTGGTCCAGTGCCATTCCTAGAGCCACGCTGCTATCTTGGCTAAATCTAAGCATGTACTGTACTGTATAAGTGAAATATGTGAGAAAGAGAAGAGAGTCTGCTTAAGTGTTTGTTCCACATGTAAAGCTTACCTACATGCATAAATACATATTATGTGAAAGGCTATATGGAGTGTTTTAGAATGGGATGTAGGCCTGGTTTATGAGCAGATATTTGTTTTACGAAAAAAAAAAATACTGGACAGCAGTCAAGATCCTCTCAGCACACAAGGACGACTACTTTTCACTTTTTGCTCGTATTCGGTTGTGTAACTGAAAGCAGACTCTGTTTAATATTAAAGATTTACTCTAATGTTGTGACAGAACACTGGAAACGGTCCGATGATACATTGTGTATTTCTGGACACACAACAGACCCTAGGCAGTTAGATTTTTTTCAAGCCATCCCCATAAATAATCATATCGATGCATCGCTCTTCAACGTGACTCGCTCAGTTTGCCACTTGGTTTATTTCTGCACAGTTCAGTCCTCTGCCAAAAAGATCTAATCCCATCTTCCTCTTTCAGGCCTCTCTTTATATGAAAAAGTAAGTGATGTGAAAGTGCTCTTTTTGTTCTCCAGAAAGAGGCCGCGAGGGGAGCAACTTTCAGAGTTCTCCCTCTGGATATTACAGTGTCAGTGAGTTTGCACGAGATCATTACTTAGTTGTGTCCTGTTACCCAATACACTTGCTATGGCCATCTTTCATTCCACCTAAAATCTCACATGTAAAAACAGCAGCATACTTGTGTTTGCGCATGAATCATCTCAGTGGGGAGACCTCTTTCTTTTCATGATTATCTTGTGTTGCTCATATCCAAGTTTCCAGATTTTCCAAAATGTGGGACAGCACTGCACATGAAGTGACATCTGATTATTATCCATGGCAAGAATAGATACTACAGGGAATTCTTCCTGCTGTGAACAGTAGTTGGAAATCATTTCATTTAATCAACATACAAGTCAATCTGATGTCTGACCACTGTCTACAGGGAGACACTGCGCAGAATAAAACAAAAAAGACACCATAGTTCAAGGCTAAAGGAAAACATTCTTTGTTTTTTTTTTGTTTTCCACAGGAGATCACACAGTGACAGCTCTGCTTGTGAAATCAGCATCAGGATCCGTGCAATGAAGCTAATTTACTAATGAAAATCAATCGTGCCGTGATCACAAGGTGGGTGCTGTATATACACCGCATGCATGACTGGGATGGATATGAGTTGATGCATATCGCTATAGATCCAAGTCATTGCTATGCTGACTGATGGGGCCACACAGTAGGTTTTAAAGCTGCTGGGTCATTAAGTGTCCACACAACAGTGGCAGTGTGGAATGCTCATCATGCTTGGGAGATAAGGGCTAAGGCTCCACGGTGCATGACAAGTATATGCAAGTTTAAGACTTTTATTCTCCGAACTTGACTTCTAATGCAACATAGACACGGGAAAGTGCCTATATTGGGGGAAAAAGTGAACAAAACTGAGGAAGAGAGAAAATGCTGAAATTTGAAAGTCTAATATTGGTGTGCTCCTCGGTGGGAGTATTGATCACAGGAAGCAAACAAGCAGCCTTCATGGAGGATGTGTGACAGGGCAACTTCCTCTGTCCATTGCTATCCTTGGAGAGTTTTTATTTTGCTTTGCTTGAGTTAGTGGTACTTGATCACTGTCACAGCGGAGTATTGAAAAGAAGCAGGATATATTGAAAGTGAGTTTAGTGCCCAGCTGTGACTGTGTCCATTCAGAGTATGATTAAGTGGACAATCTGTGCCCTAGTGTGGATTGAATCTTCTATAGCACATGCATCATAAACGCCTTTTCGGCCTTATCTCTTGTACATGGAAGAAATGGAAGGTGATGGAGAGGCAAGTATGGCTGCGAAATTTTGTTTTATAGACACAGAACAAACCCTGAATGCCAAGCTTATTTATACCAATTTCGATTTTGAATTTGTATGTAAAACAAACAATAAAATTCTATAATCACTGACCAAGCTCCTATAGACCTCTGTGTCACCAAAAGGAGAAGGTGGAAGAAATCCCCCTCATCCAGCTGGTCTTGGGGCTCATCTCTTCTGACTGTCTGGACCAACCAAAGCCTGAAGTTAAGGGAAAAGAAGCACATCAGCTACTGGGCATATATAACAAAAATTCAAGGTAAACATGCAAAATAATGCTATTAACTACCGAACAGGCAATAACAGGTGCCAGATTAACTGTCAAAGACATAAGATTGACTGAAATTAAAATGTACTTCTGCTATGAATCAGTACATAAAAACAGAACAAGCAAGCTCTTCACCAAAATAAAACTCCAATACCAAAAAATTAACACCCATTTTAAAGAAAATTCAATATTTATTTAGAGAAAAAACTTAAATATGTGCGTGTGTGTGTGTGTGCAAATATATGTATAGATAGAGAGAGAGTGAGAGAGCAAAAAGTTGTCAGAAAACGGTCCTAGTCGTTGCTCTTGCGGTGAGCAGCGTGGCAGAGTGTATTTTTGTAGCTTCCTCTTCTAACCCCCGCAAACAGGAGTACCGTAAGAGGGAGGGAGAAAGTGAAAGAGGGAAGGGTGGTTGAGTGATTATGTACTAAGGAGGTGCATGTGTGCGTCTGTGTGTGTGGAGAGGTGCGCCACTCTCTCTCTCTGCTTTAAGAGCTTTACCACTTCAGCCAACATCCTGAAGCGGGCTGCTTTCCACTCCACCCCTCCTCTCCCCTCTCCCCTCTCCGCCGGACCAACGCATGGACTCCAGCAGCTTGAAAAGAAGGCAGTGAGGAAAGCAACTTTTTTAGAAGAGAGATAAATGGTGGGAGGGAAGTCTGCTGCTTGTTTCCTGGACTGAGCAGCATGTGCTGGCTGAGTACTGGAGTTACAATAGGAGGCAATTCCCTTTTCCTGTAGGTGTTTTCTGTCTGCCCTCACAAGGAACAGCGGGAGCAGGAACTGGGAAGAAGAAGAGGACTTCTGGATGCAACAGCAAAGAGGAGATCCAGCCAGAAGGGGAAAAGACAAAGTGATAAAAGAGAGACAGGAGCAGTTGGACTGCGAAAAAAGAAGACAGAGTCAGAGTCTTGAGGGACACTTCAGAGACAAGAGACAGAAAAAGATATCGGAGAGATAGAGAACCAAAGGGGAAATTCACCTGACCTACTTCTCTGCTCTGCCAGGTGGAGCAACCTCCTCCTTCCCCTCTCCTCCCTCACCCCCTGCTCCCTCTCTTCCCCCTGAAATGGGCCGCCTGCTGGCCCTGACCCTTGCCTACCTGGCCTACCTGCTGGCCACTGCGATCGGCTCAGAGCGCCAACAGCACCACGTGCAGCACGGCCCCTGCAGCTACACCTTCATCCTCCCCGAGGTGGACCACTGCCACCCCCCCTTAAAGGACTTCCAGGTCACCAACACCCTCCAGAGGGACTCCCCGCCAGAGGCAGAGCCTGATACAAGCCAGTCCAAGCCAGGAAAGGCCCAAACGGAGAGGCCTTCCTGGCAGGAGACGAAGCTGGAGAGCCTGGAGAGTGCCATGGAGAATAACACTCAGTGGCTGCAGAAGGTAAAGTCTCTGATCTGACTAAAACAACCACTTTCTGATCTGTCACCTAACCATTTTTGCTTTACCTCTTTGCCTGTAGTCTGTAGACCAGACCCCTAAAAAAGCATGGGATGTCCACAAACTACACTAACATCTGTTGACAAGCCTTCATTACTGATACAGTCAGCGCTTAGCTGGGATTTCATGGATGCTTGTTGTATGCATATCTGGCTCCATGACAACGTCTGGTGTATGTGTGTGTGTCTGTTTTTAAGACCACTGGGATGCCAGAACTCCCCTTTGCATGCAAGAGGAGAAAGACAAAATGAAATAAGTTTGCTAATATCACACAGCGTCAAATATTTACAGTGTGTCTCACAGAGTTACCGTAAATGTGCCAGATTAGCATCCCCCCCCCCCCCCTCACACACACACCCCCACAGGTACAAGCACACAGAAACTTCACTTTTGACTCATGGTTTGGTTTATACGCCAAAATTCTATATCAAACTTAGCTGACATAAAATTATAACACATTCCTCAATAAAAAAAAAAAAAAGTTTATCTGCTGGAGACACATTTCAGCATGTCTTTTCTCCGGGCCGTTGGCCTTTGCAATTCCATTTAGCTCAGATTATGACTGACTAAAATGAAATGATGCGATTAAAAGTGGCTTCACAATAGTGTTTTCATTGCTAAGGTCATCAGGGTACAGAATCAGTGTTGGGCCATTGTCTAGGATAGACTGACTGACACGCCACCCCTCTCCACCCGTCTCTCTATTCTTGTCTGCATCACTCACAGAATATTTATGGTATACACTAATCCTCGGGCCGATTATAAGGGTTTGTGTCGAGTGTTTAGATTGGCTGACTGAGAGCAAACATGTTGATTATATTTCAGGATTTGAACATGGGGTATTATGACTGCCAAAGCTCTTCCTGTGCTCCTGTCACTTCCCACTCTCCCTCTAGCTCACCACATAATTGTCTGTTTTTCCTTCCTTTCCTTTCCCCAGTCTCCTTTTTTCTTTTGACACTCTGTTCCTCTCTATCCATCTCCTTCACTTCTATCTGGACCGTTCTGCACCTCTGGGATGATGAATGTGTCTCATCTCACACCTTGACTTGTCGACCATCAGATCTCAAACTCTTTTGTCTATCTTGCTCGCGCTCTTTCGACACTCACTCGGATACACACATGTGAAAACACACACCCCTGCTCAGTTCCCCCAGGCACACTCTGTCTGATGCTCAGTCTATGAACTGGAGACCTAGCTTCCATTGCGAGCATCCCACGAGGCCACACTGCACTGTATGTGTACGTGTGTTTCAGAAACAGAGCAAAGAGGAGATAATAACAGAGGCCACACACTCTCCCACATGTGCACAGTATATTATTCACGCTTACAGCCTGCACAGCACAGGCCAAAATTGTAGAAGACAAAAGCATCATATACTGCACATATCTTGGGCATATTCTGTGCAGCATGAAGTCTCTCTCTTTTGTTCCCAGAGCTGTGATGTGAGCGGCCATGAAGGAGATGAGGAAAAGCTCTGTTGACACATATCTTGCTCTGTTGCCAAATTTGCTCCACATAATGTCTGGAATGAACACAAAGATCCAACCTTTCAACAAGTTACCCCCACCAAGCCGGAGTGATGCATTAATGATCACACTGTAGGTGGGATTTCCACATAAACACAGCACGACCCTAGAGAGCTCTTTTAGATATGCACAAGGGTATACTGACCTTTGACCCCAGATGGCAAATCCCTTTCAGCACCTTGTGGAGCTCGTTAAGCCCATCTGCATAGGTTTGGGGAGAAAGTGGCGATATGCATGCGGAAGAGCTTGAGGCTAGTGTGTGCCGGTGTGTCTGTGAAACTTTATTCTATCTCGCTCAAACCTCCCCTGGGACGGTATGACTCTTTCTGTGAGCCTTCCACCCAAACCCCTTGAAAGAAAACACACACCCACACACACAAATTAAGGAGCAACGCTCCACAGAGGAATCTCCAAGCAGACATGTGCAACAGGACTGTATTAATGTTCCAGATTCCTTCTTTGGTGTTTTCCAAGAAGAAACTAGTGTTTGTTTTCCTTTCTTCTAACCCCATAATGCAACCCCCCGTCTAGTCCCTTCGCCTTCTGCTGCCCTGAGGGGTTGGCAAAGGGGATGTGAGCATGGTTTTGTTAGTGCTTTTAAGAGGCTGTGCGGATTATGCTAATGCAGAAATATTGCATAGAGATCAAGGTGGCTAGGCTACCCTTGGTGACCTGATTTCCTGGCCCAGTGATATTTTATTAGGCATCAATTATGCACATCACCAACATTACCCAATTGGCCTCCATTTTCTTTTGTTTCCTCAAATATACACCCCTTTTCTCTGTCTTGAACACTTTCAAACTATGGTGTTTGACTTAGCGACATCTGAAAACACAAGTTCGTTTAAGGTAAAAAAAACAAAAAAAACAACCATATTTTCTTACGCACCTTGAATGGTGTCTCAGCAAGACAAAGATATAGTTCTATCTGGTCAAGGTTTGTGGTATCTGCCTCTAATATTACAGAGGTAACTGAAATTTTGTTTGTGACACTAAAAGCATTAAAAAATGAAAGACTTTACTGAAGCACAGCAGTGCTTTGAGCTAAATGCTAATGTTCACATGCTTAAAAGTTCCTAATAAAATGCTAACATGCTGATGTTTAGCCAAATAATTGGACAGATTCAAAGTTCGACCCGATGGTTGCGCTGGATGACATTCTAAAAAGATCCTCAGGGGGGCATGAAAGACTTTATCAAATCTAAAGGCAATCCATCCAGATGTTTCACTCAAGCCCAAAAAATGTCAATCTCATGATAGCGCTAGAGGAACAAACAGTGGATCATCAAGTTGAGATATCTTGCTTAGATGTGTGAAAACTTGCTAGTGGCACGAGATGAAATATAGGATTTATTTCCGTGGAGACTAAAGGGATGATCAACCAACACTGCCAACTCTTCTGGAACTCCAGATGAAAAAATTCACTTGCAACATTTCGGTCCAGAAACAATGTCCTGGTTATTTTGGATTATCCCGAGAACACACTCATGCCAACTATTTTCATAGGGACAAATTCTTCAACAGAAAGTAGTTCCAATGAAAACTGTTCACATGGGATCCGTGGATCACCCAGAGTAAAGGGGAGAGTTTCTCTGCAAAGAGATTTTACAGTTGATTTCATTTTCATTTTAATACGATGTATATGGTATTGAATTTGGGTGGAGGCAGAGCTCCAAATATAACCACAGCTATCTGCATCTTTAGACGAGAGAGGGATAAGAGAGAAAGGATGTTTCTTTGTCATTTTGGTGAACTGACCCTTGAGGCCAAGACTGCATTTATCTCTGGTGAAGAGTGGATTTACATGGTGTTACACTGACACGTCATTAATCAAGTCACCTTTTTCGTGGACTTATTCATTCCTGTTCCTCATAATCACAGCTATCACGACGGGCCTCAGTCCATCATTATCATTTTCCAGAACACACAGCAGATATGGTCCCTCTCTCCTCTGTAATTGTAACTGAGAACAAATGTGTCTACTGGCTCAACAATTAAGATATTAAATGATACAACTCCTATGATGTTCTCAGAACTGATCCCTACTCTGTCCCTCTTAGACACAATAAGACAGAATTGTGCTACATCCCAAATGTGATTTATCTGGCTGCATAGTGCAGCATGTGACAGAGCTGCAATTAGTACAACTGGCAGTGGGAGATGGAGCGAATCAAGACCTCTGGATTGAGCTCTATCACATAAGGCTCTAATAGGAACACTTTGGGCAGACGGCTGATTGCAGCTTCAGTACATAAGACTGATTATGATGCAGGGATCTTTGGTTCTTCCTTTGGAGTTGGCTTTAATCCGCTTGGTAATCTCTTCATAACCTTTGTTATGGAGGGATTTTTTTTCTGTGTCTCACTTGTTCTTGTCATGAAATGTGAGAGATGGATTTGCTGAGTTAGAGGGAGGGAGAGTGAGTGTGACTGAAGAAAGGAGTTCGTGGAGAGGAGATCAAGAGGAAGTAGGAGACAAAGAGAGAAAGATTGCTTATAGTAGACGAATGATTTCATTGCAGATTCATTTCTATTTAGCCATTAAAATTAGTTTTTCATCCTATGTAAAAGAATAGAAACAGCCCTCTCCTGTGGCAATCTATTATCATAACCCCCCGTCTGTCTGATATGGATGTTTGTATTGAAAACAACAAGCAAATCGTAGTTTCATTTGAATTCCTTTGATTTTTTTGCGAATAGTCACTCATTAGTCACATAATTTTGAATGCTTTCTCCGTCGAGACTTCATTTTCCAGCCATGTGGTTTAACGAATAAAGTCTGATCTTTTCTCCCCAGAAAATTCATAAATATTATTGTTCAATATTTTACTTTGCTTGATTGCAAGGCACAGGCCATTGCCCGTAAAACATCAAACAAAATTCCATCGTTCGCAGCAGGAAAAAAACGAATTTGTCTTCCAGATGCAGTTTGGTCAAACTGACCACATTAATAAGAAAATCTATTTATTGGAGCAAGATGGATGTCATCCTATTTATGCTCTTCCTGCAACATATGATGGCTTTGGCCAATGCTTCTCTCTCTGAGCTTGTGATTGATCACAGAGTGTAAGCGATTTTCCTTGTAGTCCCGCATCGAATATCCTGTAAGGTGTATATCTTTAATGCTCTTTTTGAAGTCCCATTGAAATGCCTATACACTGCATAATTTGATTAATGTAAGGGCTCGTATTTGCCCGAGGTAGACCTGCAGATGGATAGATGGAAAGATGGGTGGCGAGACACTGCAAGTACCCTTCAGATACAAAATTCTATGACTCCATCAGAGTACATGAAAAGATTGAGGTGAAAAAGACAGATCACTCTGAGGTTGCTACTTTCACGCCGCCTCAAGCTGCCAGTGACATTACCATCTAATATATGATTATCCCCACAATCTGACATTCTGTATAATGTTCTCAGAGTCTGCTTGCTCTCCTTACAGCTGGAGAACTTCATCCAGGAGAATGTGCGCTCTGGGATGGAGGAAATGAAGAGAACTGCGGTTCACACCCAGACAGCTGCCATGCTAGAGATGGGAACCAACCTCCTCAGCCAATCAGCTGAACAGACTCGCAAACTGACAGACGTTGAGACCCAGGTGAGCTCATCAGGAAGCATTTGAGTGAGCCTGAGATAACTTGTTTGCAGCCAATCCAAATGAACAACTGTGGGGGTCACACCCATGGAAAAACAAATTGTGTCACTTGCAAAGCACTTGGTGAAGAGCTAATTAAATGTAAATCAGATGTAACCCTCTGAGAAGCCATGCCCAAAGGTGGCGGCAACTGCTTTAAAACAGCTGGTATTTGGTTCCACAGGCCTCTGATTGACACAATGAGTTGAGCTCGGCGTCTGAAAACAAGCCAATTAAAACATAAAACTCAGTAGCACAATACAGATGTGTCTTCAATCATGCCACAAAGCTGTTATTACAGATTGGGTTGTTTTGGACCTCGTGCTTTCTTTTTCTCTTATCAAAGTCGATATGAAACTGCAACCTGTACAAATATCTGAGCCGCTTTGTTCAAGTTTTTGTTTCATCTGCAATTTCAAAAACATGTCACAGGTGCATATGAGATAAATCTTGCACATGTTTTCATTGAAAGATCAAAGAGTGAGAATTATTAACCTTCTGATGTGCTGTGCAACATTGTTTATCCCCAAGGGTGCTTTTTTATTAATTCAGCTGGGGGACACCAACCCCCCCCTAATCAATCTTTTCATCAATACACATCATCACTGTCATCCATTCCTCAACCTTCCCATAGTTATTCTGTTTGTTTTTTTTAAATCAATCGATAGGTTTTAAACCAGACAAGTCGCCTGGAGATCCAGCTGCTTGAGTACTCGCTCTTCACTAACCGGCTGGAGAAACATATTCTCCTGCAGACTCAGGAGATCTCGCGCCTCAGTGATAAAAACAGGTGAGAGCACACTCACACTTCAAGAGATTGTTAAGGAAAGTGTCTGGAGTGGGTTTTTACGGTGTATAGGCACTTCATTTACACATCCATTATGTTCGTTTAAGCGATTCACAAGGCTCCTTTTCTCTCAATTTTGGACACACAAGGTCGTATTATGCAGTCATTTCTGTGGTTGGTTTGGCTTTTCACTTCCCAGAGGACACCTATCAGTCAAGGTCTTTGCTTACTACAATTTCATATTTTTTTTCTTGTATTTTCTGTTAGTGAGGCTTTAGATACTGTGAGTGACACTATTTTCTATGCCCAATTACCTGCCGCTTTTCCTTTACTGATTCCAAATAAGCTGGTGTGGCTGCTGTAGGAAAAATAAAATGCATCTCCTCCTCTGCAACAAAGAATGTTTTCTAAGGAAAAAGCTACTTGATGCTGGGTGGCAAAATAGAAAGGCCTTCAAAGGTATTATATACTGTGTGTATACGAAACTGGTCCTTTTCATACAACAGCTAAAAAGGAATAAGTTGAATAACTCCATCAAATTTGAAAAACAGGGCACTTAACAACAATATAATGTGTATTGTGTAGGCATGTGCGTGTGTTTGCCAGTGAATAGGCAGTGCAAGTTAGGAGGGGTTTCCCATTCTTCTCCCTAGGAACACAAGGTCAAATCAAGGCCAGCAGGGGTTAAGGAGAGGGTGCTGGGTGGTGTAAAAGGGAGCAGGAGTTTTTTTTCTCTTTGTATCTGACTGTTTATCACTCCATCCATCTGTACCAAGTGCGACTGGGAGAACACAATGCCTAAGCTCCAACACCTGTCACACATCTGGCCCTGCTTGGTCCTGCTCTGCCCTTTGGCCCATGTCCTTCAAGTCGGTGGCATGGCTTCAACATGTAAACAAATGAAAACATCTTCACAAGGATAAACTCCAATGCCGGGACACATGAAATTAGAAAGGTCATAGCAGATTTGCATGCAGGCAGCTGTGGAATAAAAGGAAAACAAGGACTGCAGTGGTTGTAGGGGGCTACTGCTGCTGATCCTTGAGGGCACAGAGCCAGCTGTTGAACTGCTGCCAACTAAAAAGAGCAGAGAGACATGTTTGTTTTCATAGGCATTGCATGTAAAATACAACTGGCAGGAACTGCAGCATTTTGCGGGTATGAGTGTGTTTGCGAGTATGAGAGCACTCTAATAGCAATATATTGTACATTACAATAATAACAAATAGCACAAGATCATAAGCATAACAGTTTAATTGCCCAGGAGGCAATGTGATCCAAAATGTGGTGTTTGTTCTGTCAAACCCTCTAACTGTTTAAACATCGCTGTGCTGGTTTACTGCTGCACTCCTCACTTTGACTGTTCCTCAAAGTAAAATACACATAATGGAGAACAATTTGTTAGCTTGCTTTGCCACTTTTATTGAGTGTTCTCCCACAAAGTAAATATAAAATGGAAGTGATGTTAAAAATGATTTGAATTGATCCAGCTTTCCTTCACAAGCCAAATACTGAATTGCTGCCTCAAGTGGGAGATTGAGGATACATGTTTAGAGCCGCGACTGTGTGTGTGTGTGTGTGTGTGTGTGTGTGTGTGTGTGTGTGTATGTGTGCACAGGGCTGAAAAGTAGCTTGTTCAATCTGGGTGGCTGGATTGTTTCAATAAATAACTGCTGCAGAGTCGTTAGTCAAAGCCATAAAGATCAGGCTGCAGGGATTTATGATCTTCATTTGGAGGTGGGGGTGTGGCACTTGTGGAGACACACACACACACACACACGTTGTCAGATTGTTGCTCCATGACTGTGATTGAGAGGCTTGGCATGCAGGCCCATCTGTGAATGCTGCTGCAGTACAGGTGTTTATATGATGTCAGCCCAATGAGACTGTCACGCTGATGTTTATTAGTCATCCTCATGTAAATGTGCACGTTTTTGCAACCCACACTGTGAAAGGCAAATCCTGAATGGATGAATTCTCCACTTAATCCACTCTCTTGTATCTTCAGTCCATTTTAACACTATATAAATGATTATAAAATGCCTTCAGATTTTTTTTACTCTTCTCCAATGCACTGTAAAGATGTTTTAACAAAAAAAATGTCAACACTGGGCTCAAAATTCCTTTTTGTCTTTGGTAGCTTTCTGGAACAGAGGCTTTTAGCACTGGAGGCTCGTTATGGGAGGGAGCTGCAGGGCTTGCAGAGTGAAAAACAGCAGCTTCAAGAGCTTCTGGAGAGGCAGAGTCGACTGGTGAGTCAGCTCCAGGGTGAACTGGGCAGCTCCACGCTCAACAGCACTCTACTACAGAGGCAGCAGGCCGTCCTCACTGACACCGTCCAGCAACTGCTGGCTTTGGTGAACCACTGCAATGGTAAGGCCGAGGGGGTTTACTGTTTTTACATGAGGAAACTCTACTGCCAACATTGGTCATTTTAAACAAAAGAGATTATTTTACTGAAGCAAAATGTTCTGTGGGTGTAAAAGAAATAAATGATAATCAATATGAGACACAGACAGATAGAGCACTCACCCTACTGTATGATTCATTACTTCCTGAGAGGAAGACTAATAGCCCCAATAAACAACAGAATTTCAATTAAGCACAAAGGGGGATCTACAGTATTTCAAGTACTGAGCATGGGATTTGTGGTTTAGGCTGAAAAAGCATGATTTTTCCAAGAAAAATATCACCTTGAGCAACTTGTAATTCAAATCTTAGACACACTACGTGCATGCATGTGCCAGAGACATTGCAGGCTTAAGCCAGAGCTTAACATTACAAGAGAACTCACACAGGGGGTTGGGATTTGTGTGCAAAACATAAGGTTGCCATCTGTAAATAAATGCCTGCATGTTTTTGCAGAAATCTCCAATATGCCCAAGGAGGAGCCACTTAGATTCAGGGACTGTGCAGAGATCCTGCGATCTGGAGTGACAGAGAGTGGAACATATAACATTCGCCTCCCCAACTCCACCCAGACTGTCAAGGTAGTAAGGCTGTAAAGGTTATTGGCCTTTTCTTGCAAATATCACCTAACTGACTGTGACATGAAACTTTTTAGCAAGACATTTCATCTATTTGTCTCATAGTATTTCACACTGGAGTCATTTCAGTTTGCCCAGCCTGGATATTGTAATGCTCACACACACTACTCAGTGGATTATCATTAGTTTCTGGAAGGACAAGCTAGTCTGATGTAATGGTTATTTGAAGGGGGTTTTGGTATAGAGGTTGATGGAAATGCCATGCTGGTTTACTGAGAGCTAAAATAATAAGCAACAAGAGCATTTTGCCCTGCAGGCTTCATGGCGGGTGAGTGTGCGCTGCTGAATGCAAAGTCAGAAAAGCTTATGAGGTACGTCCACTGACCTGGAGTAGCTAGCTCTTGCTAAGTCAACCATGACATCCACCAGCAGGCTATCTTTTCTTTGAATCACAGTTAGGACTCTTGGCATCAGAGTTTATCACAGAAAAATAAAAATAACAGCAAAACGTTTTTTTTTTTTTTTTTTTTGTTCATTACTTTCAGTCTAGTTTGCTGGTTGGCACCATCTCCTACCACCTCTGTTTTCCACTGTTCTTCCTTTTCATTTCCTTTGGGCAAGGCAGCCAGGTGTTAGGCACTGGTGCCATGTGTTTCCTGCCAACTGGGGCCAATATACATTTCCACTGAAGCAAGTTAGTGCTCCCCAAATCATTGCTGCTTTCAATCTATGCCATCTAATTCCAAAGTGGCTGCCAATCTGGGTGGCTGCATAAAAGTGGGGCAGATACAAATTGCCCTATTTCCAGAGCTGAGAGCGGATTTTCTCAGTTGGACATGAGACAAAAAGCATACACATGCCGTATGTGTGGAATGCAGATTCGACTATATGAGATCTATCCGTCTATTTAAGGATGTAAATAATGATGATGTTTACAAACCAAATAATTCATGGTCTCAATCAGTTCCTTTTTCAGTATTTCATAACTGTGTTGCACTTATATTTGAGAGCTACATATTCATAGGGCTTGTGAAATTAAACACAGGGCTTCTCTCTAAGTGCATATTGTGAAGCAACTGTTGTATCCCCTGAAAGCCCTTTACAAATAATAATCATAGCATGATCTTTTTTTAAAACAAATAATATTTTTTAAGTTGTCTGGATTTTATTGTAATGGGTTTGGCCCCATCTGACTCCTTGCCGGCTGATAACAATAAGTGAATTTGGAATATTAAATATGGATCTGGTCTAAATCAGAGTAACGACCACATTTGGGAAATTAATTTAATTGAGAATTCTATCTCAATACCCTGTTTTTGTATTCAGTGTGATGCCATTAAGGCCAGAGCATTGGCTTAATGTGCCAGGGGTATAATCGCAGCATATTGCCAGTCTGCTCTGTTTTCTGAGGTAAAAGACCTGAGTGTCTTTTGACCTTGATTTAGCTTTGCTATTCTGGGAAAGTGCTGGAAACTCTCATTTCATTTCTCGCAGCAAATAGAGAGAGACCCCTTGGGATGCTGTCCACATACCAACATCTATACTGCATGACTCTTGAGACAGGTCAGGCCGGTTGTTTGGTGGACAGCATTCAAGCAACTGGCGAAGCAAATCAATTTGGTTTCATCAGTAATCATCCACATTGCAGGTTGTAGAGGTTACCGAGCCAGAGGCGTCATTGACAATATATATAATTTTAGGTGACAATGTTGCCCAGAGATTCAAATATAGCGTCTCAGAAAAGTGACAAATCGCCACTCTGTAGCCATGAAGTATGCAGGCTGAGCAGACCTCAATTAAAAAGCATCTCAGTAACAAAAAGCATCTAATATTACCACCCCCGGATGAAGTGCAGTCATTTAATCAGCTGGAATATGCCCTGCTAAATTCCTTGAATATACAAAACAAGTCCCTGAACTAAGACTACATTTCATTTTCTCTCAATAGATGAATGAGTGAAATTCACTCCTATTTGTTCTTCCAAACGTGTCTACAAGTGGCAAAAAGTGCAGCCAAGTAAGAACAAAAACAATGTGTGTGTAACCGAAAACGCGGATGCCTCCTCCCCAACCCCCACTCAGGGGGATTAGAGAACATGCTGATATGTTAGTTTTTCCTTCCCACCTGGGTCATATCATTGCGTGACACCCTGAAATGTTGGGTCCCCGCCCCCCTATTCATGAGGCTTCCAAGGCATCCTTCAAATAACAGAAAGACTAAAGTGTGTTTTATGTCTTCATGTCATTTCATGCCACTTTTCTCTCGACTTTCCACTTGTTTGACACCTAGCTGCTGTATGGAAGATGTGATGTCTTCAAACTGATTTTAGTTTATTGACATACATAGACTTAGGACTGGTAATTCACATGGAAAAAAAGTTCAATATTGGTAAACAATATTATTTCTCTCTTTTATTACACGTAAAATAGTGAATAATAACATTTTTGAACAATCTTTAAACAAGTTTAAACCCTTGTTTTCATTAATTAAAAAAAATGCCAACCAGCTTTAAGTATCACTTGGAAGAAAATAACTGTCTCGATAAAATATAATTTAAAGCTGCACCAATCAATACTTTTATATCAGCAGTAGCTCAAATGATTATGTTTAATGTGAAAGGGGTCATTTGTAGTGATGTACCCAGCGAGAATTATCACCCAGCAGTCCTCCTCAGATTTACGGAGCATTTTAGCGCCTTTCTGTTTCCAGCAGCAGCATGCAGCTGTTTGCAGAGAGAAGGCCCTGATACACAAACTGTACAAAACCTTCCAAGCACCAAACAACTCTTATTGACTACCTGGTGAACACAGCGGGGCATTCAGCTGCTCAAGAGCCAGACACTTCCCTCAGCAGCTGGTGGAGACCAAAGGAGTGTGAATATTGGACTTGCGTTTGCCAGGACAACACACCTCCAAATGAATGTTCTATGCGTGGTGAACTATTGTGGTAAATTATTCAATTGCTCTAAGGTGATAATACGTCGATGTCGTCTTTACCGCTTGATCCACTGCCCCTGGTGGCTGATACAGACACATTTGTTCAGGACTCAAAATGCATACATTTTAGATACCCAGCACTAAGGAGTTTTTTTTTTTATTCCTCGCTGTAATTGCCACAGGTATTCTGTGATATGAAGACCAGAGGTGGTGGGTGGACGGTGCTGCAGCATCGGAGAAACGGCTCAGTGGACTTCTACCGTGGGTGGAAGGACTACAAAATGGTGAGTTCTGCAGATGCTAGGGTTAGGGTGCATCATTATCAGTATAGGTAGTATGGATCAGTGTTGAGGAACTGGACAGGAGGTTCCAATAACGATCCACGGGTAGTTTGGCATGGAGAGGCGTGGGATACCGGCTAGTCTGTGATCCCAGGTGACCTGCGGTTGTTGTATTTGGCCGCCCTCGTGTCCTCTACCACCCCCCATGTTATTGCACCTGCTCTCACTCCCTCTCCCTGTCATACTCCCACGCACTTATATATACACGCTCATGCACAAACACACACACACGTCATGTAATTCTTTGACCAACAGAGCAGTGCTGGTTGTATCCATCTTTATGATCCCAATAGCTTTCCAGCGTAGGGAAATGAGTTTGTGATGTGTGATGAAAGTGACAGCATTTCCAAATGCAAGTTCCAAAAAACAAACTGGATTTAATACAATCATACACAGGAGACTGTGAAGTTGCTCCAGTGCGCTGGCCGAATCAAGCATGTTTTAACACCTTTTGGCTTTTGTTTTGTTTGGACTTACATTTAGATAATGCTTTTTTGAATCCTACCTCAAGATTTCTCAATAGAATCAATACTCCATTTGCACAGTAGAGTAACACGTAGAAAAACATATGCTCATAAGCCCTTTCGGCTGGATTAAATTACACACACAGAACAAATGAGCGAGGCAAGTTTGGGATTGAGCAGAGTAGCAATTTGTCTCTCATCCTCACCATCAAATCAATTGCCACAGCTTTGAATGAAAATGCAATGCAGAGAGAGGAGTGTGACTCCAAACTAAAAGAGAGAGACCTAAAAAGCTTAAAAACCCCATTCAAGAACAATATTTTTATAAGTGGATGATAAATATTTGGTTCCAGTTGGGGAGCGTGGGAGCACAGGGGGCCCTGTAGATGGCAGATAACATATGTACTAAAATGCTTCACTGGCCCGGTCCACACTCCATATTCTCAGAAACGGTGCCAAATGTTGATCAAATGTTGCACTCGGGACTGCTGGTCAAATGATAAATGTTCCAACGCTCTCACTATATGCTCACTCTGACTTAAGACCAATAACAAACAGAGTGTGACAGCTGGACAAAGTGACTTAGAATTCAGAGGTACACAAGGAGAAAGCGTCCTTCTGTTACACTGAACAAAGCTCGCTTTATATGTGCAGGTGTCGCGTTTTGTTGCTCACAGTTATTCCTCACAAATGTTTCCAAGTTATCGGTCTGCGTATTGACTGTCAGTGAACATATGCTTTATCTAAGTCATTCAGCCTTCTACTGTCACTGTTTTTCCACATATTGTTATAAGCACATCTGGCAAATAATGCTAAAGGTATGAGACACAATCTAAATTCCCCCTGTTAACGGCTCCCAGTCTCTCTTTCTGATGCCGATCTTATGTAATCTTTGCTGTTAGCTAACGTTATAATTTCACACACAGAGAGAGCAAGTCTCTGCTCACCTCTGAATCTGTGAATGGAGATGATGGTGATTAAAACATTCTCTGTTTGTTTTGTTTCACCCGCCTGTGTGTTTAAGTACCATACCACTACATTTCCTCCTCAGAATATATTTCTGGAATACTTGCACGGTTTCCGTTCTGCATGAGTGTTCATTCAGTGGTGTTTTCCAATGCAAAGCTCATGTTCATGTCCAGCTGCAAAGTTCAAACAAACAGTGGATACGTCCACAAAGCCAGTTTTTATTTTACAGCAAGTGTTACAGGCACAGACGGATCATTGGTAGGATATTAAGGCAAATTAAAGTCTAATTTAACCGGCCCCTAGCTTTGGGAGTGGAGTATTTCACTTCATAAACTCAGTGGACTGTCTTAGACCATCAGAATGATAAATGTGTCTTCTTAAATTGAGGTCAATTTTCATATCAACTCCAAAAACACTTGGCAGGTCTGAGGTAAAATCACCCTCCCTTGTTCTATTGTTTCTGTCTTTGTGTGTAATCCAGGGCTTTGGAGAGCCGTCTGGGGAACACTGGCTGGGGAATGATATCATCCACAAGCTGACCAGCTCCCAGGAATACAGTCTGCATGTCCAGCTAAAAGACAGAGAGGGGAACGAAGCCTTCTCACATTACGACCGCTTCTACATAGACGGAGAGGACAAGAACTACAGGTAATCTTTTAATTTATAACTCATCAATGCAGGCTTTTATCCTGACTTGTAATGATGTAATGCTCAGATCAAAACTCACTTTAAAATTCAATTATTAAATCATCCACCAAAAGTGTTAAGTAATTAGTACATGATAGCACAAGGTATGACAAAGTGCTGAACTAAAACACCCAATTAAGTTCTTTATTTCACTTTGGCAGAAATCAGACATGAACAGAACTATAATAAAGGTGCTTAGTTTCAGTAAAGTGTTTTATTAGGAGCCGTCTATTGTAACAGGCATAATTGCAATGCAGTAATACCCTTTCAATGTTTGCCTTTGCTCTGGGTGTAATACTCTTAATATCAGACAGATTACAAACAGTTCAGATTCTTTCCTATGTTCTCGCTCTCTAAGCTTTTGTTATCCCTGAGCACTGACTTTAAGGAACCAATTGGACCACTTGAAGAATGCCATTGAGAATGATGAGCTCAGTGGAGGGCACGCAGCCACGTTCGTCTACCTCTACATTTTTCATCACCGCAGCGACCACAAGCTTCCCGATAACCCTGCAATCACTAACAAGATTATGTGTGGGTGTGCTAAAGCCGTGCTTCCTCCAAAACAGACAGAAATGAAGTACAAACCAAAATAGTTCTGTTTAGATTCAATTTAAATTCACAGGAATTTGCCCTTGTTTTGAGGAAGTTTATGGAGACTGATGCTCTGAGAGATGACAAATCATAATCATATGTGGGTGTATGCTTTCCAACATCCCTAATAGTGCAGCAAATTGCATTTGCCTGAGTTTTTTCCACATAATTAGCTCGATGAAACTGAGTGTTCCTCAACTTCGCTGTAGGCCACTCTGTGTGAGGTGAAGCACCTGAATGAATATAATCACCTCTGTAGCTTGCTACCTCTGAGATCATGCTCTGTGTAACTAGTTCAGTATGTACCAGCTTTACTAGCATGAAGACGATGCTGGCTTCGTCTGTGGGTTTATGTTATAACTCCCAAGCCGGAGCTGTGGTGCTACGCAGCTAGTCAGCCAAAGCAATCCGCCTCCTCCTCAGCTGCTCCCAGTAGAGTGCTCCCTAGAGCAATAAGGAGGTCTTCACCTAAAACTAAGTAACATTATTCAAACATTAATCATCAGCTTGACAGACCACTTTCCCCTTTGAGGTAGCCAAGAACAGCCATTCTTAAAGTAAAACCATTGGTAGGCATTCGTTTTATTGTAATAGTATATTTGTCATTAATGGATCCAATAACAATATAAAAAGACAGTTGCCTTTAAAAGGATTAGCCTGTGGTCTGCGGTATTGGCAGAATAACTGAACTAATACGTCTGGAAGTCATGCCTAATGCAAATGTTTTGGTGAACAGAAAGAGCTGGCACAGTCCACAGACTCCTATCCAGTAGGATATCCTGTAGCTTGCGGTTGCCATTCTGTCCAACATGATAGTTTTTGTAATTGTCTCCACATCACTGATCCATCATGTGGAGAAAAGTTTAGGCGTCTAAAAAAAAAAAAAAAACATCCCCTCATGTATTATTCCAGTCTCTCTGCTATGCCATCATAGCATCGTCTCCAGCACTGCCATTTCAAACTCCTCTCTTGCTGCCCCTCTGATGTGTCTGCCCTGCCCTGTGAACTTACAAATTCAAGAGGAGGATTCTTCATTTAGTCATCACAGACAGCGTGCCCCGGGCTTCGGAGGGGGGTCGCATAACTCAGGGGAGAATCCAGTGCTAACTAGACAGAATGACAGGGCAGAGGAGAGGCCAGACAGCAGGGCTGACCTCCCCGTCCACTCTCTCCAAAGCAGAACTGACAGACACAGCGACGGACAAATAGACACAGGAACACACATGCATGCTCACAGACCAAATTGCTGGGCCGCAGTATGAAAATAATTGTGCCAATCAATTTAACTTGGGCAGTCTCAGACTGTTTGGCTTGTTTCACAAAGCACAGCATGGAGGAGAAATAATGAGTAGTTCTTTAGGTTAGTTTTTGTATTGATGTTTGGCAACAATGGGAACCTGGGGGAGATGATACCTCGCATGATAAAGTATTGTACATATACTAAAAAGACTATTCAACAGCGCTTTACAGTTTACAGGTGTTTGTAACTTTCTATTCTTTGATTCTTTTTGATTCATCATTATCTTTGATTGTGAAATCATTTTAATACTGCACTTGGCAAGAGTTTTATCCAAATATTCACCCCTCTAAATTGACTCTAAGTGACAAGGTGGAGCTGCAGTAGAGAAGAGCACTGGATCTTTGGCCCTACTTAAGATTAAGGATGTGCATTTCAAGCAAAAATGCTATTCCATAGTGACTGTGAACTATTTGAAGATTATTCGAATAGTAGCCTTTATTGCTGAAACACAAATTACTCGTGGCTGAATTACACGTTTGAATTATTTTGGACTAAAGCAGATGCTGATTCATCACTGCTCACAACATCTTCAGTCCACCCAGACCATGCTCCGCAGCAGGGGGTGCAATCGGGATATGAGCTGACGTAACCCGGCTGTCCGGTTGTGGGAAGATCAGCTGGAAAAATCAGAGTGTTTGTGCCCACATCTTTACACACTGTATCGAAGATACTTGAGTTTCTGTGTATTTGTGCTGTTTGACAAAATTTAATTCTAATATCAGATATGCCCAGAGGCAAATGAGACAGAGTAAAAAAATGAACTGCAAATCGTCTCTTACCAAACTCCAACCAAAGAAAGTTGGACTCCTAAAGTTTGCCTCTCTCATCCCTATGGTATCCAGTGGTATTAAGGACTCACAGGCCAGCCAATTTGGTTAACATGATTGTGCTGTGTTCGGTTTACAAACATAACAGTTTTGCAGGGAGTAACCAATCATTGCCAAGTGGAGCCGCCGACAAGCAAAGTTGCCCAGCACAGCTTTAAATAATGAGTAGAAAGACCTGCAGCTGAGCTTTTATTTTGCTGAAATTCTTTTTCTACTCTCCCAAATTCAGCCTTCATGCCGAAGGTTTCGGTGGTACAGCTGGCCGGACTAGCAGCCTCACCCACACTGGCACCCAGTTCAGCACCAAGGACAGAGACAACGACCGCTGCACCTGCAAGTGCGCCCAGCTGGCATCTGGAGGTACACAGCTACCATCAACTTCTGCTACTCATCTACCCCCGTCTCAATCTGTCTCTCCTTATAACCCATCTTGTTAAACATTTGGATCCACCCACCTTGTAAACGTCCCGAAGTGCATTTCATTTTCCCTCTGCGCCAATATAAAGTTACTGCTGCCTTACAGCTACACATTTGGGTGTTACATTTCACGAGCTCGAATTTAATTAATTCTGAGTTTTTCTTTGAACTCTGCGGCACATTTCTCCTCCAGGTTGGTGGTTTGAAGCTTGCGGTCCATCCAACCTGAATGGCATATATTACCCCAGCTCATCCACCGTGGTTCGCTACAATGGCATTAAGTGGTACTATTGGAAGGGTCCAAATCTGATGGCTACCATGACAAGCATGATGGTGCGCCCAGCAAACTTCTGATGGCCACGGCTCGCTCATAATGTCAGATCCAATTAATAAAATGGACAATATCCAGGAGATGGTCAATTTTGGGAGGAGCAGATTGTTGGTGATGTCAGCTTCAGGACATCTTACAGGTTTGCTTAAGCAACTGGCCGGACACGTGCAGATTCTCAGCAAATGACTGTGGTTTTTTTGTGAATTCTTGAGTCAAAATATTTGCACAATATCTATTCACAGAGGTGCCCTGACTGTGTTTTTTGTTCAGCTGAGAGAGAAAGGAGATAAAGGCTACGAGCTTCGCTAAAGATAGCAATAACACCTGATCACATCAAATTATTCAGTTACTCTAACCAAGATTAAATTCAAATAATAAACGGATAAATCTTTAGAGCCGCTTTCTCACCATATCTATTTTTTATATTAAAGTATGAAAACTTGTGTGTTTGTCTGTTTGCTGTAAAATCATCTTTCAATCAATGTGAACAAACTGCAATGATCCACAGACACAGCCCTTTGTGTAGTTTACAGAAAGTCAACTAATTAAAAAAAGATATACATATAAATACTTTATTAACTTGGATCTTGGTATTTGTGAAATATCATGATATATATTATTATATTATTAATGCCTGGTATTAAGTTGTAATTCTCCACTTCAACGCTCCGATTGTAACTTTATTCCAGCAGCGTCACTGGACTGTAAAACATCAGTACCAGTTTAAGACTATAGTTCAATACATACACAATACAACATAACATAAGCTACAGTGACTTCAATGGTTTACCACTGTTCATAAAACAACACCATAAAGAAGAGCAACAATAACAGGCTTTGCCCTTCGCTGTATCTTCCAAAGGGCTTTTCAGAATGAAATATCCCCAATTCCTTCCAGGCACACCTCTCATAAAACTTTATTTGTGAGAGATTTTGCTCATAAAAGTACATCATACGCTTTCACTGGTGTGATTTACTTTAAAAAATGAAACATTTGTAATAACATCTGGGAACATAGCTGTAAATTCATTTTTTACTTTGTTAAAACAATAAAATAAATAGTCTTTGGTGCCTATAAGTGCCAGGTGCTTGTTACCATGTAAAGCTACATAAACTCCACCATGCTGGTCTCAGGAAGTCAGATGAGAACTCCCCACCACTGATCTGATGAATCATCCAATAACACTGGGTCCCTGCGGTGCCCATTAGAGAGCGGAAGGGTTTCACCTCGACTAACTGTGACCTGGACGCCCCGGTGTAAGCTGGGGACGGCGGCCCTTGCTAACTGGAAGACGGCGCACAAGGACGCGGCCCGGCCGTGTCTGCGACGTCTGCTAATTGTTGTGCTTCATTCACCGAGGGAGAGCCAGACTGAACACTTACTGATCTCATCTCTTTTGCCGAACGCGGCTCCAGCGTGTGATTCATTTCTGGCGGCTGCAAATTTAATTCAGCTGCAGAAATGACACATTAAGCGTAATGAATTGTGAGCCAGATCCTGGGGTTTTGACATTTCCTACTTATTCAAGTCAGTCTCAGAGGGACTTAAGAAAGAGAAAAAAATATTTGCTTTCTGATTATAGAGAAATATATACTAAACAAAACAGGAAATCATTCATTTTACAAATAAATAGCTTTTCTGTGTACGGCTTCACTGAGCCTTTGAAGGTCTTCCACAGGCTCAAATGCCTTTGATTTAATACTCTATTAGGAAATATGCAAGAGCTGCACATGACAGTAAAACTACTCAAAAGGATAACTGCGCTGCTACTGTGCCTGACCATAGCTTAAACGTGTGTGTATGAATATATGATGCAATCATGCAAGAAACTACAGATATCATCACAAGCAGATCCAGTGCCGGCACCTACGGATATACAACGCACCGGTCATGGCGATACATCTGAGCCACATAACGCACTGTACAGGCGGAAAGACACACACACATACACCCTCACATGCTCTGCTTGCATGCAGTGACCCCATTGCTAAACAAGTTTATTACGACCTCCAAGGGCTGGACAGGCGATAGATCACGGCGGGGGAGGCCAGGGGTGAATCCATCAAAGAGACTTTAATAAAGACCACTTGATTTGGCCTGCTGGCTCAACAGATGAAACGCTTGTGTTCAGGTCCAGTGAAGCGAGTCTGAGGCCACATTGCTTCTCTACTTGTCCCCACTCCCTGTTTATTAGATGGCTTATTTGTAGGCAAAGATGCAAAAATAAGTGGAGGAGATGTCGACTTTTGAACTGTGTCACAATATTAGCAATATTGTTGACAGTGGTTTGTTTTGCTGTTTTTACAAATAAGGCAGGTCTAAAATAACTATTATAACTAAAGGTTGGACTTATATCTTTACTAGCTCCTGCATAAACAGTTGTAAATCAAATAATTAAGCTCTTCTTTAACAGGTCCATATTACAAATCCATGTTGCTGGGAAAAGCATTACTCAAACCAAACTCAAATGTACCAATACAAGTACAGGAACTGCTTATAAAATGATGTAAAACACAAAACGCTTTCATTTCTTTACTGTGTCTTAATGACTTAAATGGACCAATGGAACAAGCAGACGCAGAATAAAGTGCATGTTGTAGTGTCAAACAATGGTGGAATTGCATTTGTCGACTTTAAAGCTACCTAAAGGAATAGTCTGACATTTTGTGAAATAGGCTCTTTTACGTTCTTATTGAGAGTCACATAAAAAGATCACTACCATTCTCATGTGTGTATAATGAGTGCATAGGGTGGCTAGGGCCAGTGGACTATTACATTAGATTAGCATGGCTAACATGGCTAACCTGGCTATGATGTTACTTATTTATTCAATCCATACAATAAGTGTGGTGCAACTGTATGTTCAGACAGAAAAGGGAATGTGTTATGAATTTGACTACTGGACTGTTTTATTTATATATATTTATTCACCTTGTATACCTGAACTGTAGAGATGTTAGCGGTAAGCTCACTATCAATCGTGCATGTGGGAGTGTGAAGCAGTTGAGCCTCTAACTGATCTCAGAGCTCACCAGGAACTTGGATTCTTTCTATTTTTCTTTGCTCAAGTTAAACAATTTCAACTCGTCCTCACTCACTCATTTCACATCACGCTCTGCGTAAACACACAGTGAAAATGACATGTTGCAATTTTGCGCTGGACTGTTTCTTGGCTGAGTGCAAGTAACTTCCTGAAGTCTCTGCTGGTTGTCTGTCAGCTTGATGACAAGACTCCAGGAAGTCAGAGCGCCCTGCCAAGATACATTCTAACACATAACCACCTGTATGTGGAGGACTTGTCGTTCATACACTACAGCTTTTGTCTCTGATTAAAGAAATGAGATGTTGAGATGCTTTAGAGGTGCTTGTAAGTGTATTTTGTTAACTTTGGACAGAGTCAAGCTAGCAGTTTCATTCACTTCAGTCTTTATGCTCAGCTAAGATAGCTCACAGCTGGACATCATATGTCTAACATCATATATTTGATTATTAAATATCTGCAATATTTAGCAGACAGAAATGAGAGTATTGTTCTCAAGAAAGCGAATAAGTGAATTTCTTAAAATGTCTAGAATTCAAAACCAATTTTGGCAATTTGGGGAATTAGGATTCAGAATGTCCTCAAATTATTTTCAATCCCAAGAACATGATGGAAATAGTCAGTGCGAGCTATTGTTTTGCTGCCTTTTTTGGCAAGCTGTGTCATGTTTTTCCTAACAAATGGGTACAGTCATGTCAAGCAACTCAATTCAACTAAATGGAAAGAGACACGGAGAAAGAGGGATGTGTTTGTGTGTGGGTGGAAGGGCGGGAGTGTGGGGTTGGGTGTGCGCGCGAATGCATGCATCCTCATATATGCTGACCCGCTGATGTATATTAACTGATGTGAACGGAGTGTAACCTGGGCAGTTTCTGCTCCGCTGGTGCTTTAAACCTCGCCCGAGGATTTATCATCCAACCCAGCAAGACAGATAAATGCAGAAGAGGGGGAGAAAAATGTACAGACTGCAGGAGAGAGAGAGAGAGAGAGAGAGAGCGAGAGAAAGAAGAAATCAGGGAGGCAGAGCCAAGCGCTCATAAGTCCTTGTCTCTCCCTACTTCTGCTCCAGTGTCTGTGATTCATAAGGGGTATGATGGCTGGCCAGGGCAAGGGCCAGGTATGGTGTTTTGGCAGGAGGAGCAAAAGAGGGAGGGCTGGGGACTGATTTGTAATAGTCGTCCTTGCTTTGTGGTTTACTGTGTCAGCATGCAGCCCATTTAACAGTGGTCATCGAAAAAGCAATACCATCCGTTTATCAGCCTGTCACGTGCAATACATCAGCCCCTGTGTCTCTTGAGTTTTTCTTTATAGAAAGAGAAAAGGCAAAGCAGCAGTTGTCATGTCATGTTTGAAAAGGTGAGGAAAGGAAGGGGTAAGGGAGGGACTGCCACCTCAGGCCACTTGGGGGCACTAGTGGCCCAAAGAATCTCCTAACCTTTCTCTCTTGTACTTTGTCAAGAGATCACGTCTCTCTGTCCCCCCCCCCCACCACCACCCCCACCACCACCACAGGTCTGGGTTATATAACTATGCATTCATTAAATTCATTAACACATCTTCTGCCATGTGCTCCCTTCCCAGCAGATGGTTAACTGAAGGCTACGGACACCTTTAAAGGAGCACTAGAATCTCTCTTTAACTTTAAATCAATCTGCAACTCACGTGAAAAGGGTGAAAATATATGTTCGATAAGGGGTTTTGTTCACTTTGATGCCGCTCTAAAAGAAGGGAAACAAGCATTTGCTCTCAAAAAACTTAAATGTAGTCAAAATTACAGCTGCCTGCCACATAACGAGGTATGCACTAAGTCGTATTGAGGGTGGGATCCAATTATCAGTAAATAAAAAGACCCGACTCTGGTGAAATCCAGCATTTCTGTTGTTATATCAGCTTGCCAGCTATCCCTCCCTCTGCTTTGCTCTCTCTTCATCTCTTTCTTTCTCAAGAAATACTCTCACTTCATACCTCCTTTTTTATGCAAACAGCATGCCTTCCCAGACTGAGTGATGTGTAAACAAGACATAAGGCAGGCAGACAGAGTTGAAAAGCTCAGTTGCTGTTTAACTAAATGCTGGAATGGGCAAGACATGAGATTATAGTTGCTTTGAATATGGTGCGATCATTACAGACACGCTGGTTCCAGCATCTGACAAACAGGCATCACACTGGGGTATTTATGCACTACAGAGTTTACCGAGGATAGCAGCACAAACAAAACAAAAAGAAGAAAACATTCTGACAGCAGCAGCAATTCTGGGGGTAAAAATGCACCATAAACAAAAGAGGTCAGAGGAGAGTTGCAAGATGTGTTCATGCTAGCTGACAGGCCAAAAAAGGAAACTTAGTGCACCAGAGATGGTGCAGAGGTACGTCTAAAAAACACCCTACTTGGGTAAATCAGACGAACTAACTACAAAGATAAAGCTACGTGGTCAAGTAATCTCCAAAAACTGCACACTGATAATAAGAATAATGTCACACTGCACCAAGTGAACATCGGTTGAACCCCACAGTTTGCTGTGGATTGTTGCTGACCAAGTTCAGCCATTTATCACCGCAGTGTACTCTTTTTCAAATGGATGTTTCCAGCAGGATAATGTGCCATCAGATGCATTAATGTGCCCCCGAAAATATTTGCAGGAACCGCGTGATGCTATCATATCAGCATGGGCCAAGATCCCCGTGGAAAGTTTCCAGTATCTAGTCGAGCCGGTGTTTCAAGGAATTCAAGGTTGTTTAAGAAGCAAAAAGCAGCTCTGTCCTTTAAAAGGGAAAGTCTAGTGATATTATATAGTTTTCATAAGGTCAACAAATCTCATGTAAAGACCAAAACCAAAAATAAATTGATCTTGTTAACAAGAACTGTCTGCGTAGGCACAGCTTGATATAGTTTTAACACTATGCCATACAGATTCCAAAGTATTAGCATTAAAATATACTGAGAGCTTCTCTATTCGGTTTCTCAGCATCTCAGACCAAAGCAAATGAGTGCCTCAAGAACTGGATATCACTAAATTCTCTGCAACTTAACTAACTGAAATTGTCTCTAATTGGGTCCCAGCACATAGCAAAAACATATCCCACCATTTGTTGGTTCCCTGTTGGAACACATCAAGCCTGCTGCAAAGATTCTTGGTGTTTGGTTTGCCATAAAGTTAAAGGCTCTCTATTTGATTTCTCAGCACCTCAAAACACAGCCAGCCCCCACCGCCGCGGCTCCTCGGCCAGGTCTCTTGTCCTTTCTGTACACTACTGCTGACAGCCTCATGCAGCTTTCGTGCTACTGCATTAGCTCAGGAGGTTACCTACGTTTGTCGCTGTGTTGTGGCTGTGAATCATTTTCAGCTCATTGAACAATGCACTAGCTTACAACATGTATATGTGTCTGTCCCGAACAAATGAGCCTAATCTATCCCACCGCACACCAAGAGCTGGATATTTAACTCAAAAGCTGTTTGACATCCTTGCTAATATAAACTCCTGCACATCTCCATAAATGCGCATATAATCAGACCACATAGTAGATGTATATATCTGTGTATGGGGCTGTGCAGACTATTCTATGTGGGTGCATTTGCACGCACCTCAGTGCTCAAGTTTGTGGAAATGGCAGCTTGTCTCTCGGGCAGTGTGTCTGGTCAGGTCCTCTAGTATGTGGGCAGAAAACAGAGAAGCTGCTTTCTGGAGCCATCACCGCTCTGACAGTGAGAAGAGTCACTGTAGGAAACATTGCACTGTGAGACAATTGTTTGCAAAAGGATATAAGCTTACCTATAGCAGAAGTTAGCAAGCATTGTATACCAAAGGCAGCCAGCAACTTTTTCATGTTTCAATCATGTTTTATTTAGATTTAAGTGGTTTGTAATCATTTAATTAGGTACAGAGTTATTATGTAATCACGGAAGATTTGAATAAGATGATTGTTAATTTTGTTCCTGAGTAGAAACTGTTCAAATGTGACTTTTGAGATAGAGCCAGTGCCTGAAACACAAATGGATATCTGCCAAATGGGTTTATTTCTGTCCCTCTGTTCTATGTGACCAGGCCAATCAGAACAGGTTCTCCCTTCATGAGCCCAAATGCCAAGAGCTCTGCAATTACTGTAATTGGCTTAAATTGGCCATTAGTACTCAACTTGAGTCAGAGTCCAAAACACACATCAACAGACAGATGTGAATTCAATCAAACAGCCCCAGTCCCTCACTAATGCACTCACTGGACCTTTTTTTTTTTTTTTTTTCGTAACTTCACAGGGGTTAGAACCGTGTTTTTTTTATGTTCTTCTGATTAGTGACAAACACTGGCATGAGTTTCAAAAGCACAGGAGGTTTTGTTAGAAATGTTGTCAGAAAATGTCCAAATGAAGTAATGGGCTTATCTATAATCGTGGAGGTGTGTGTCAAGATGACATGTTGGCAATGGGATGAATGAATGTGACACTGAATGAGACATAATGCACAGTAATGACAGAGAACTTTTATAGTCATATTAGCATTTTAAACTGTTATTTGGCACTGTCATCTTCGCTAGGGTTAATAGTTTTCTTTTATTCTAGCCATGTCCACCGCCAATTGTCATTATGAGTCCCTGACACTCTTCATAACATCTGATACTTGTAATGAGTGTTGTTGTTTATGGTGGTCTGAGTAACGGTCTGAGTCCGAGTTTAGAACTGCCAGTCATAATTGAACAGGTTAGGAGCTAATAATCACTCTCTGCTGGAAAGACCCGACTGCTCTGATTTCATTATGTGTGGCAAACGCACCGCTCTGCTCTAGATTTATACAATAAAGCCTTGTGCTGCTATTTAAAACCATATCTAAGTGTTGTTAAGATGTTTCTATGCTCACTTCAATGTTTAATTCTTGGTATCTAATTTTGCCCCTGCAGGTTTCAAGGAAATTCGAGTGGAGCTGGCTGAGCTGTTGCCCGTGGTTGCTCGCGTTAATGCATCATCAACTTGTAAACAAGGGCTGTTCTTAGCAAGCTACAGTCAGGCGTCCACGACAATAAAAATACTGACATGGTAAAGCAGTGGAAAAACGAAAAATATAAACCCTTGTCAGAGTCAAAGGGACAACACCAATTTTTCAGTCTGTACAATGCAAGCAATTTGCAGCTCTTGGGTGAACCTCCCCTCAACACTCCCCCAATTCGCTTGACTCTCCCTAGCTTTCCTAGGTGACACCTCCATAGATCTGCAAGAGGCAAATAGCTGCAAGAGGCATTAAGTTCACAGCACAAAGTGTTGTGAAAAAAAGCATCCGAATGAAGGAGGACTATTTCTATGAGCAGCTTTTAGAGGTTGCCTAATGTGTACTGACAAATTGCAAAATACATGCCACTCACAGCATACCTACTTAGCACAATATAAAAGAGTCGATGCCATACAGTGACTTTTTATAGAACACCATGAAACAAGGACACAATTCCACTCATGCACTCACTCAAAACCATGAACAGCTGATATCATTCAACTGCGGAGCTGCAGTCCCACCGGTTTGAGGCCTTGGGCCAAATGCATAGAAGCAAAACGCATAAATGAATCGGACAATCAGTGAAACTGGCCAATAACCTATGCATGGGTTTTGTGCTTACACATTTATACATCTGGTCCCCGCGGTTCCGGACCTGTAGTTTGAGTCAAACCTGTGCTGCCTAACAGCTTTTAAAACGGCAGGAGTAGACACGCTGATGAGCTCCATCTGCAGGGGAGGAAAGTAACAGTTTCTGCAACTATGCCACCTGCGTTATTTGTCTCTCGTTGGACTCTTTCGGTACGCGTCTCGTATTTCTGGGTCTACGCCATACAGATACCAAAGTATTTGCATCAAAACCTATCCAGATAATGCAAAGCAAACATGTTCATGAATTTAATGTAATAAATCTAATTAATATAAACTTAAATGAAGTTTGTCATTAACTCACATGTAAGCTGCTGCTATCAAGGCAACTCTTAGATTTTCTTAGATGAGTGTTAGCTTGACACCAAACATTTGCATATTCAAGAAATTGCATGGCACTTCCATGTTCAACATTGAGAGAAATATGTTGTAAATCAGACCATATCCATGAGGTAAATTCTAGTGACCAAAAAAATTGTTTAGAAAAAACAGAGTGTCGACTGTATCTTCCTAAATCATCTCCAAGTGCTCTGTTTAACCTGTTGCTTCATTGCTGATCGTCCTGCTAATCTGTGTTAGGATTGTGTTGGTTTTTGCCACTGTTCATTACCACTACTTACTGTCAGTTTCCTAGTAAATTAAAACTCTGCCTTTCAAAAAGAAATACATAGTTCCATAATACCTAGCACTTCATTTGTCAATTTGAACTTGACTAAATCTGCTTAAACTGGCCAGCAGAGAGACGAGACTGCAGTATATGATTTACAATTCTTGGAGCTGCTCCATAGTCAGTTAATAATAGAACAAATCCTACGACAGTGTGGCAGCGGCCACTGTGATTTACTGGGATAGATCTGATTCAGCTCTACATTCAAATAAAACTCTTTTGGTTGTAATAAGTTTGAGGGGAAAAAAATGTTGAGGCCAAGGAGTTGGTCACAAAGTCTGGACCAATGCCAAAAAAAAAGAGTCACCTGATGAAATTATCAATACGATTCTTGCTAAGATTTTTGGTTTTGGGTGACAGTAAACTGTGAGCTCATAGGTGTTAGTTGGCAGTAAATGTTGCGAAAAAATAAAGAAAATGGAAAAGTTAGAAAATGTTTCCCGTAAGAACCCATGCACTTCCCTCATATCTGAAAATACCTTAAAATAGCTTGAATATATCTCATTTTAGTCTGTGAGGCCATATGTACCTCACCTCCTTCTTTCCTTTAGATCTACCTTTCTTCTTCATCTTTTTTCCCCTCCCTATTTGTATGCCCCTCCATTTCTACCACTCCCTTTCTCATGCCACGCAAACAGAAACACACTCCCATATACACGGGCACCATGAATCACTCCACACTTGGAAAATTTTTGCAGGGCTTTGTAATGGCTTTGATCAATAATTGATCAAGGGAATCTTCAGACTGTTCAAAGAGTGTAAGGAGCGTGCGGAGGCAACCATTTTCACTTTCTCCCAAGATTCAGCGCAAAGAGGAGCCCTGTCAGGCAGAGCTCCACAGCCAACACACAAACTGGTCCCACAATAAGAAAACACAGCTTCTCTACATGTCTGACATTACCTGAAGCTCTAGGACCTGCCAAATCACGTACATTCACAGACAGCAGACCAAGGTAACATGTCACCTACTGAGATCTTAAATGTCTTGGGAGCTGAGATCTAAAATGTCATGGCCTCAGGGTTCAACTGCTTCCCGATAGGCAATTTTGCTTGAGAAATCTGTCCGGGTTCAGTGGCTTGGCTGTGCCACTGCCACTTGACAGCTTTATATTCTAGCCCCTGAAAAGGACATGTCAGGTTGTCTTGCGCAGTCATTGTGTCCCTCTTGCAGGAATGCAGGAGTGATGCGAAAAGCAGATGACAGAAGTGAAGACCTTTTAATTCTTTCCGTCTTGTTTACTTTTTCCACATGCCCATCTTGTCTGTGTACCTTAGATAGGGTATGATCACTAACTCTTTGCAGGCTTTTTCTATTTAATTATCAGCCCGTTCAAATGTCAACAAAGTAACCACAAAGAGCGACGAGGGGAGGGGATTTGCAAGTGTTGGCCGGGTTAGGCCGCGGGTCGGTCGATGCAGTGGTGCTGAGTGTTCACTCTGCTCTGTGGTGCCCTGTGTGTGAAAGCGTGCGCTCCTGTTGTACTCTCCTGCAGAAAGGATTCCTCTGCATTCCCCTGCCCTCTCCCCACATGACCAGCCTCAGGGACCCCGAGAAGAAGGAGAGGATGGAGAAAAAGGAAAAAAAAAAAAAAGAACACTGAAAAGTAGAATACCAAGCGCTGTTGTCTAGGAGCTGTTTACTCTGACTGCAGGCTACATGCTGTGTTTGAGCAAATGCGAATGTGTGCGTCTATCTCTGTATGTGTCTTTGTGGGTGTGTGGGTGCGTGTGCTTTTGTGTTTACTCCCCGTGCCTGTTCGGGTACCAGGTGTGCTATTGCAGACTGAGCAAGAGACAATACTTGTCAGTGAGAGAGGTAGAGGACTAGTGAGAGAAAGAGAAAAGGGGGGGGGGGGGTGTTGGCAGAGGGAAGTGAATGAAAAATTCATACGGCTGCAGGTCCCAAAAGCCCTTCTGTCTTTGCCAGGAATCCTCAGCTTCAAACTGCTGGGCAGGAGTGGTGGCAAAGAGATGGGAGGCACACACACACAGACAGACAAATACTGTATGAGAAGTAAAGGGAGGAACACGACCAGAGGAGGTGCTATCTAGGAATCAGGAGTAAGCTGAAAGGAGAGTCAACAGCACAACAGCATCCCTTAACATCAACAAGGTGCTCAGGACAGTATCCTAATAGTCCTCTGGATCCTGTTCTAGTCGCAGCCATCACAAGCAACCCACTCCAGCAAGTCAATGTGTTTGTCTCCTGAAACAATTTGTGTTTGCTGAAATAAAGTTTTACCCACGGCCCTAATAATACCCCCCCACCCCCCCACCCCCCCACTGAAATAGTGTGGAAAAGTGATTTGATGCAAATTAGGCTAAATGAGACGCTCACTGCTGAGAGAAATCCCAATGCAGGCATGCTAAATAAATCAGAAGATAGGGATCTTTGTCATTATAAAGACAACATCTAGATGCATACCCGTGACACAGCCTTGAGCTGACAAAGACAGAAAAAGGGAAAAAAAAAACCCCACAAAAGATAGAGAGAAAAGGGAAAAAAGAAGCAAGTGAGAAGAAGAAGCCTACTCTTTTTCGCTCACTACTGCAGCGTTGCCATAGCCACCACTGCATCCTGAGGATGCCAGGGCAGAGCGAGTTAGAGAAGGGAGAGCAGAGGAAGGAAGGAGGGAAAAGTTTTACAGCTCTACCTCTTTCTCACTGCGTGAAAGTGGGTCAACAAACACACACTGACTCTCTCTCTCCCTCTCGCACACACATACAAACACACACACACACACAGAGTACCCATCATTTTCCAAACTGCTAAGTTCTACTTGTGTGTGCGTGTGCTGGATCAAGCACTTGGTGAGGTGGGGTCTTGAAGAAATCTGCCTTTTCTCCGAGGGCACATGAAGGCGAGCAGAGAAGCAAAGACAAACATGGTGTGTTTGACATGGATTTCCTGACGCCTCTGAGATGTGCATCAACAGTAAATCCAATCAGGCTTGTCAACACAATCTGCATGAGAATATTTGATGAATTTAATTCTGCCACAATGCTCTGTACATCCATTTTGAAAAAAAAACAGAAATGAATATTTAAAGGTCCTCATTGGATGTCTTGAAATAAGACATTTTACACTGTGTTAAGTAAGTTGTATTGTGTTTTTATAAACCAAGGTCTTAGATGGACCTTAATTTGTTGTCTTAATCTGTGTCAACCACACAGTAAATGCATTTTCTGCTGAACTGTATGAGGCAGTCTTCTCGGCAAATCCACAAAATGTATATGCTGCATGTGCAGTATCTAACACATTAAAGAACCTATCAGGGTTCTTATCAGAATTCATTATAAGTGAGAGAAATGGCTTCTTGAGTGTATGCTTTTCTCAGTAATCTGACAATACATTTACATGCAGTCAAAGCTCTTACTTCAGAATGCAGAATAAATAGGAGCCCTGGGTCGGACCTGCTTTATACAGTCTATGGGTCTGACCAACAGCTTGTATTGAATTGTTCCCATATTTTATTGTTTGCTTTCCTTTGCTACGCTCCAATCCAAAGAAATTTTGTTTGCAACAATTGCATTCTGCTGTCTGTTCAGTCACTGTAAGAACTAGAGGCTTTAGTGGTTTATTTTAGAATACATAATATTTACTTGCTGTCTCTTACCAAAATTGAGTTCTATGTTCTAGTGTGTGACATTTATGTGAACGGTACTTCCAGCAAAAACAAGGGCAGCCTCCTATGGAATTGTAAGTATGTTTATTGTGCTAATTGACGTGGCTGGCGCCATCGCTGCATGATCTGCTGCATGACATGGAATGTTCTTTATGCAAATCAAATAAGGTTACAATGAAGTGAAGAATTAGGGAGGCGGAGGGGAAAATTCCGTATGTGACTTTCAGATAATGGGCCTCATTAAAGAAGCATTGCGCTTATGCATAAATTTGAAAGATTGCGGGATAATACGACCAAACTGAATAAGTTTAGCTTTAAAGAATATCTTTTGAGAAACATATAAAAACAACTCTTTAGCTACATCATTCAGGGTAAAGTCAATGATCAATACCCTATTCTATATAGAGATACTATTTCAAGTTAAAGAATACAATTACAGACAGATGAATCCAGAAGTACCATTTTCGGTAATTCTTCTCCATCATTCAGGAGCCAGACTGGGTCAAACATAAACACGTTCGGCTGGCTGATTGTTTCGAGTGCAGGCGGTTTTAAAGAAGAAAATTGGCTGAAACAGCGTGGCGGTTTTATTTTAACATCAGGTATTTATAAGACTCACATACACTCACACAAAAACACAATTTAAACATCTGCAGTTTTATAGGTTTGTAATCTAAATCACGAGGACGTTCCTTAATGGTATAAAACATTAATGGCGGCCTGACATGGAAACAGTTCCAAGGGAATAAGATGCATGGTCTTAATTCTGCTTATCAATTCCCGGTAGTAAAGATCGGACAGATTCAGAGGTGAATCGGCTTAAGGCAACGTGGTATAAGAATGAAGGATTTGTGTTGCGTTGTCTGTCATATGTACATATCTAAACTGTACATTACACGGCAAGATACTTTAAGAATATCTGTAAACCAATCACAAAAATGAATTCAGTCACTTCAGTGGTCAAATGGTTTAAGACTTCTAATCAATGTCTGACATTTTTTTGTTTGGCTGTCACACTTGAGGGTCTTAGGGTTCGAGGTGTATTTGTAATTGTGAGGATATCACAGCTATGTGAAAGGGAACAAAACCCTCTTCACATAGCGTTGACTCCCCCACCCCCCCCAATTCCACTGTTGGCTTAGATGTAGGTCATGAAGTCCGTTCATCACCAAGAGTGCGGACATTCATCTGTAAGGACTATTGGTTTATCCTCACGGTCAGGATGGTCGTTTCTCTGTCAGAGTGGAATCAGACCCTGGAGGGCTGCTGGGGCCATTTTACCAGCATTGTAAGACATATGGCACATAAACACATAACTACTCACATGTGCGCACACATACACAGGCACACGAGCCATTTACCAACATGACACAAACACAAGAGTGATGAGAACAGACCCAGATGTCAAGGAAAATCACAAAGCAGCACAGGAACTGTGCATGTACGTGTGTGTGTGTGTCTGTGTGTGTGTGTGTGTGTGTGTGTGTGTGGATGTGTTTCCATGTAAGTGCTCCTCCCTGGCGCCCACATCTCTCTCAGTGACATGATGAGCATGCGACGGGAGCAGGGGAGCACTGAACTGAGTCATACTCTCCAGGGGGCAAGTGTGATGATCAAGAGGACCTTTGGGAGAGCAACTGAGGCTTTACCTAAACAGCCTTCCACTCATTCCCAGAGTCATCTCCTTTACCACTCACTAACCTGGCCCCATAAATTGACCGGCCAGGTCCTCGTGGGCCCATGCCGCCGATGGTCTTCAAAGAGTAAAAGTTATCACAGACTATTACTGTGGTGGGACTGGTAGCAGATGTGTGTGACTTTGAGACGTGAGACAAAGCCTTTATAGGGACAGTACATGGTATTCTTTTGTGTCACTTGCTCAGGATGTTCTTTCTTTCCTATTCTCTTTTTTCCATCATTCTGTGGCCTTATGCTCTCATGGCATCACTCTGTTCTGTACCATCACCCTCACAGAATACTTGCCTTCCCTCCTACCCTGACCCCCTCTGGATCACGGTGTCCACAGTTGAGGCCTAAAGCCGGAAGCATTGCCGGCAGGCACCAGGACAGCAGCTGTGCATGACACATGTTCACCAAAAACTCCTCTCTTTGCTTCATTTCACTCCTCCTCACCCTTCATTTCACTCCAACCCACCCTTTCCTTACTCCTTTGGCTCCCACCACTCCAGTCGGAACAGGTGATCCCCCCAGAGGGCCAGTTTAAACCCTTCACTTCACTCTCCACGCTGCTTCCTCCTCCAGCTCGCCCAACCCCCACTGAAACCCCGTCGTGAGTGACAACCAGAGACATCTGTCCTAAGAGCCGGCAGCACAAGCTGAGGAGGACGCCTCAAAGAAAGGGTCCAAACTCTGTGAAAGACAGAGAAAAGAAGCCAAGGGGCAGCTGCTGAGGAAGACTTTTCAAATCTTATTCATCAAATGAGTTTGACAGCACTGTAGAGCATGCTACAAAATATAAAAACTGCATTGCACTGAAAACGCAAACTCTGGACCTAGACTTGTGAATTTTCCCCTCTTGGATTTTAAAACGTTATATGGTGGTTTTTCCCCGGGTCATATTCAGGTTAGTAGCAAGCTTAAAAAAAACTCTTTCAGAGCAGTAGTTCAACTCTTTGACTGGTCTGCTTAGTGCAGCTGTCCAGATAAGGCTGGGGCCCCATCTCTAAGACCAAGGTGGTATGAGACAGCTGCATTATGCCTCAGACTCCACACAGATTGGCCGCGTCCTCTTAATAATATGCTGATTGTGACCTGGGGGGACACACAATGTGGCTTAAGTTAACTTCCGTAAGCATAGTTTGTTGTTTAGAAACCATCACCCAATAGTGTATTCACACATGTAAAGCTGGGTAAGGAATAACTTTATTTTTAATAAATTAATAAATCTTGGGTTCCCAGCGAAGGGTTAAAAAAACGTAAACTACAGAATTGATTGTGGCCACAGTGTTCACTTGTACTGTCATCTCTGACTCTCCTTGATCAAGCTTCTTTAATTGCTTCGGCTGTTAAGACACGACAGTCTCCTGAAATTTCTTTAATGGCAAGTTAACCAGCTCCACAGATTTCAAAACAATACTCACCTCAATCAACCTAATCTTCCAAACTGGCACCTTATGCAAAATGTCAATCTTACACAAGCAGCCTTCTACATGCATAGTTTTGCCAAATACATTTTGGATTAAACCCATTCCCTACTGGATTACTTTCAAGGATGTTATTTTATGATCCTAGAAGTGTGACACTGTTGCACTGCACAGAATTCAAGGGGAAGAGGTCGGGAAAGCTCAGGGCTTTGACTCTGGAGGGTTGGTTTCTTGCAGACCAAATGTTGTAGATTTAAGCTTGATTTATATTGTAGTTGTGCCTTACGGGGTTACAGTCTGGCTATGGACTGATGATCAATGTTTGAAATCCCACACTGAGCAATAAATCAAGGCTTATGTCATAGGTATCTTTGCTGGGACTATATATCTAATATTTGGCTACTAATACTCTTAGTTAAAACTTGGGAAAGTCATGACTGTGGATAAACCCTGAAAAACTCAATGCTTCACATATCTGGTGCTTCAACTATAATCTTCCCCTAACATTAAACTGCTCTAATTGGATTTAACATAACCATAACACATTAACAATGCTTTAGCTGCCAGGAAGAGAGAAAAACAAATGGGATAATTTTAAGTGTAAACATGTCGTAAATATGTCCAGTATGAGCATTTTATATTGAAAGTCACTGCTTACCAAAAGTTATGTTTAAGTTTGATTTATAGTTGCTTTTCATCTATAAACATTTCCTTGTTGATTTAAGTGGTGTAGGTTTCCTACACAACTAATTAACATTAACTAGTTGTTCTGAACATTAATGTCATTTTTAGTTTGCCAAAGGCAGAAAAGTGCAACTTTTGCTGAGGCAAAAATATGTCCTCATGACTAATCAACAATGAAAAAAAAACAAACATCCATTATGTACACAGTTACAAATGTGTACAGCTTGGTAAAGTAGAAAATTCCATTAGTAATCTATATTACACATTATTCATGATTGATACCCAACAACTTTACACTTGAGCTGCATAAAAGTATAAGGAAAGATGACTGTAATGCAGTATCATCCTAAGGTGCGCAGAAATTAAATCCATCAGGTCTAAATCTAGCATCGATATCTCTCAACACTGGGCCCTGACTCCAGCAGTTTGTTCCATTACCACTCCAGCGGGTTTATCTAGAATATGCCTTTTCCAGCTCATTATGCCCACTTTAGGCTCCCATAAGGTCATTAATCCCAATCACTGTGTTCATTTTCACACATGCCAAACCATTATTCCACACTTGGCATATCTTTTTACCCTTCTGTAATGCTCTGCCGCACGTACGCGTGCACACACAGACACATGTGCATCGCCACAGCTTCTGTACTTAGTCATTCTGTTTGTGTCACACTGTCTGTGATTGCATAATAACATAAAATACTGAGAGGGGAATCATAAGATGATAATGATCAGAGAAAATCTTGCCAAATATAGGCTTATGGACTTGAAATGTATCTGTGATGACACATTTCAGCACTCTTCAATACTATGAGTTAGATTTGTGAAGCAGCTTGCTCGTGTATAGATGATTTGCCTTCATCCAGAATATTTGTCAGGCTGGAGAGCTTTCCGGCATCAGCGCCTCATAGAGATTACTGCTGTTTTGAGAATATACTTAAAAATCTGCTGAGGTGCCCCTTGGCACTGGAAACTCACACGTGAGGGAAACAGAAAACAATACAAAAACAGACTTCTGTTTCTCTGTTATTTGCTATTCATTCAGTTGTCCAGTAATTGATCCTGAAACAATGAGGTACTAGAGGAAGAGGAATACTGGGTTCATTGACATTCCTAAATTTACGTCTGTATCCCTCCAGACAACAAATAAAATGTAATATGGTATGCCGAGGGGTGTATGTGAGCATGCTTGTGAGGCTGAGACATGGGTCGATCTGTGCATATGATAATGCCCATTTCAAAGTCTGTGTGTTTGCAAATGGGGACCTATGATCAATGCCAGGGTGCTGGCCAGGGTGCTGAGCAGGGTGCCGAGGAGGGTGCTGAGCAGGGTGCACTGCGTCAGATTGCTGGGTTGCAGAGATGCTAATGAGCAGAGCAACAGGACGGGGATCAGAACACACTATCAGAGAAGGAAGATAAAGAGGGAAGATGATCAATGAGTGTGATTTGTGCCAGAGTTCTGTGCAAGAGGGATTCATCTCTCTTCGTCAGGGGGCGTTCCAGCTTGATTGTTAGATAGAAGAAGTTGTAACAAGAGCGGTAAAGGATGCATAGTCCTGGAGAACAAAAGAACCTACGGTATCAAATTATTTGCTTTATAGTAACATGCAAGCCTTTAGCAAACCTCATTCTCTTTCTCTCTCACACAGAATCACACACACACACATAGTGATACTCACTGCTGGTAGCTTAGTATTCACACGCAACCGCATGGCTGTAAGGGAACAGCCACAGAGTGGATGGAGAGGAGAGGCATAATAGAAAAACTCATTTGAAGGGAACTCAGGAGTCCAAGACCACATTAAGCTCAGCCGCCGGCCTGTAGGAAAGATCATGTCGAACTCGTCACAGTGAGTATGTTTGTGTGTGTGTGTGTGTGTGTGTGTGTGTGTGTGTGAGTAGGAGAGAAGATGAGGCAGAGAGAGAGAGACAGAATGAAAACAGTAAAAATATGACAAGAGAAAATGAAAAAGATCCGAAAATCGAACAAAGAAGCCTGAGTGTGCAGAAAGGAGTAACATATTCAACACTGTCCACAAACTCTGAAGACTATGAAATTTCCTGGGTCTGTTTCCATCCTTCATTCAATGGATTTCACAGTCTGCAATTTTAACAGACAAACTGTTTTCCTGCAGTTTACTCCACAGTTCGAACAGTTATTGATTCTTCTGGACCAAAGCGTTGTGTATTCAGTCCTGAATATAAAAAGTGCCCCACACTTAACAGCAACTTGCTTACTTCACTTTTACTTGGCCGACAGCAAGTTTATGCATCACAGTATCTCAGATCATGATCCCGTTTTTTACCAGACAATCCCCCGCGTGAACGTCTGTGTCTTCCAAAGCCCTCCGTCAGGGGAGCGCTGCCTCTAATTCCAAGGAGGGCACTAGCCTCCTTTTTCCCCCTTCTGCTCTCTGTCTCCGACTTGAATTTCCTACAGGCACCAAGACGGGTTTAGCCCATTTTCTTTCATTTTGTCGAGGTCAGACAGGAGGAACACCTGTGGGACTCGCTCTTTGAAAAAAAATAAATCCTTTTTAACTTTTTTTATTCTTCACTTCCTTTATCCCTCCTTTCTACCCCCGTTTAGCCAAGGTCAAGGAGATTTTCGCCGGCCCTCCCCTTTCCCAGTTACTCCTGTCGGCCGTGGTCTTGTGTCTCAAACCGAATGGTCGTGCAGACATTGAAAGTATGGACATCCTGGGAAGGTCCATCACTGCATTTATGCTGCTTCATACATCCACACTTCCCTACTGTTTCGAAAATGTCAGAGCGGGGGGTCTCTGAATAAAACATCATCTGTCTCTCACTCTGGAAGGATTTACCTTGGACTGAACTCCATAAACTGAAATTCTCATGACATATCAGCTTGAAGAGTGACTGACCCTTCCAGTGACTTCTCAAATATATTCAATCACAGACGCCCTCGGCGGAGTGCAACAATGCAGCTAAGAGATGCATTTTACAGATCACACACCTCAAAGGTGCCTGTGGTCTCCTAAGCCGTTGGGTAGAGCACATTTTGAGCGGTGATATCTTTTTGAAGATGCTTGACTCAAACCGACTTGTAGCATCCCGAGCACTCAGTTTAAGCATGTTAGACCGAAAAAACTTCCGAGGGGCAACTGCAAGTTTTCAGAGGAAGTGAGCATCAGAAAATCCCTGTGGGTGACTTGTTTTTAAGTTTTCATAACCAATTCTATAGTTTTAGTTTGGTTTTACACAGCAACTCTATCATAATGATTTAAGGTAATACCCCTAAAAGGTCAACATTTTTTGATGCATTTTTAAAAACATGCTCTACTGATCATTGCATATGGAAATTAATGGAAAACATTACAAACAACATACGGTTGTGGACACTGAGATGACCACTTCACTCTCACCTCGTTTACACCAGGTGTTAAAATGTGATCTGCAGCTAGATACATTATCCGCATAAGGAAAAACACATGTTAATGCAAGGTGTAAATATATTATGACTGGAATGTGATCTAACCTGCCTGACCACATCTGGAGGTAGTCTGGACACTGTGTTCAGATCTTAGGTGTATGTAAACGTAACCCCTACAGCATGCTGGACTGTGTCTACGTCGTCATTCCACTGGGACTCCCGCCCCAGGCAGAGGCGCCCCACCGCCACTGTTGGCAATAGGCCTCAGCCCTTTCCTGCTCAGCATCCTCCACCTCGGCCTCCTCCAGTGGCCACTGCTCAGCCTGCTTCACAGCCGGGAACCGATGTCCAACCTGCACTTGGTCCAACCCGCCCGCTGAAGCCTCTCACAAGCAGCGGCAGCAATGACGTGATGCGGGGAGCGTGTTTTTTTTTTTTTTTTTATCTGAAACTACCAACGCAACAGTTCTTTTCAGAGCCCTCCACCTGTCAATAAAGAGCCGTCTCCTAACATTCAGCTCACACAGTGGCGGACAGGACTCTTCACTGGCTGTCAGGCATGTCCACAGAGGCTCCTCAGATGTTTGTTCACCCTGCTCAGTGTGGCAAAGTCTGCTTAATAAACAAGGGTTACACTCTCCAGTTCTGCCCTGGAGGAGATGGATTTGATCTCAATAAGGATAACAAGAACACATTAAAAATACCAGGTTTGAACACGAAGGCAAGATCCGATCGTTTATTATCTAGATAATGTGTTCGAATACAGTACGCATTTTAATATCAGGTGTAAATAGGGTGTCTAATCAGCGGATGCAGTGATACAAGAGGACTGGGTAATAAGCAATCCAACAGGATCCATTACCCAAAAAACTACTCTTTAAGCACATCGCAGATGTTAAAGTCTATAGATGATTTCATTTTTGTAGCGTTTTTTTTGGTCCATGCCTCTCTCAGCTGCTGCTCAAACTACAATTAGGTCTTACAGTGTCTAACCTCCCACATGACTTCGAATGAGCTTAAACAATCAATTCCAGTAGTGAGTTCCTATTGAGCTTTAATCAAGATTTCTACTTTGTTCGTCTTCTCTCACGGTTGCCTGGCCGGCAGATTTCACAGGTCAAGGAACCATTCAGAAAGCTTTAATTAGCTTTCTCAAGCTAATGAGTTCTCAGGCATCATACAAATTGTTCTGTCAAACCCTGACTTTGAGCCAGTTCTTGTCAGCTTGGATTGTTTGGGTGTGAGCTCAACAGAATAGAGGACTTTTAATCATGTTCAAATTCATTACCCCCCAAATGAGTAATGCTTCATTCTTCTCAGTCATTTTGCCCCTTATTTGCAGTTAAAGCTGCCCCCCTGCCTGTGACAGAGACCGCCGACCTGTTTAGTGCAACTTCCATCATCATTACACCGGATAGATCCATCCCTGGCACATTTTGAGGGGAAATCGTAATAACAAGTCCAGGCTGATGGACTGGTAGCGGGAGAAGGAGGCGACACAGAAGAAAGGCAATTTCGGACTTGGAGTAAATTCGAGCATCGAATGCCTTCATGAAGACAGCAGGGCAGCGAGGAAGCTCAGCAAAAATATGAGCTTTGGTTTAAGGATGAAATATGGCAGTCTGACCCCATTCCCTTTTCCCCAGATCTAATTCAGCCCAGCCTAAATGGGGACGGGTATTGCTTAAACCGATAACTTGCCGGACCTGAAGTGTCTTTTTAGAACCAGTTTCCGGGGAATTGAATTTCAATCGTGTGAGCAGTAAATGAGGAGGAGATTTATGTGGCTGTGCGTGGGAAAAGGGTATAACAAGGCAGCAGCAGCAGTCGCTTTACACTTTGTCACATCCACAAAGAAGGCATTAGGGCTCTGACCCACTTCAAGTAGGGCCAGAATAATGCTGCTGGTCTCTAATGCTGCCATAACGGTCCTTGTCATCAACCTTGTCAACTTTATTCTCACTGTCATGAGGGAAATTTTGCCCCGAGATTATTAGACTACTATTAATCTTATGACTGTTTATGCATACTGTTGATTGCTCTGTCATGCCGTATCATGCTGTTTGATACTGTTATCGCTTGGGGAGGAGGGCTTTAAACAAGAGGGGTAACGGACAAGCCAATATTTATTTACCTCTACCGGACTCTTTCTCCCTATTTCTCCATCTCTTACTCTCACTGGCTTCTGATGTGAGACAGATAGAGCTCGGAGCACAGCCCCTCGCTCTCAGGTCCCAGCTAATGGAATCAACATGGTTGACGGATAAACCCACCGAAAATAAGTTGTCAGAGAGCCGCGGGCCCTTCATCAACCTCCCTGCTGTGTGTGCCACTGCCTTGACTCCTCCCAATGCCATATCAGGGGGGTGTTTCATCTTCAGCATGCTGAAATGATGTTTCGAGTTTTTATGTATGTATGCCTTTTGTTCGTGTAGCGTAAATAATCAGGTTATAATTGTTCTTGGGGTCAGAAAGATGCTCTGAGGGACAGGTTTACTGTCCAGACTCTTGACTTTAGTTATGTAGTTGCACAGACCCATGCTAGGGAATAGTTAGGCAAGTATGCACGTTGACTTTCTTACCAGGAGTTAGAGGAGAAGGCTGATACCACTCTCATGTCTGTAAGTTAAATATGTAGCCACGGGCTGTGATATTTTTATCATCCAGACAGAAACTGAGACATAAAAACATCTTAATGCGGAGTTATGAGGGGTTTTGTTATGGATAATTTTTGGTTGGGCACAGTAGCGTTCTGGACATCTTAATTATTGAGCTTTAGACGTTGTGGTAGATGGATTTTGTTGTTTTTGGACAGATGCAGGCAAGCTGTTTCTCCTTGTTTACAGTCCTTATGTTAAGCCAAGCTAACTGGCACAGACATGAGAGTGGCAATGCAAAAGCTCATAAAAGCAAATAAGGTTATTACCAAAAAAAAAGTCAAACTTCCTTTCAACATCAGCAGCATGCATGCATTGAGTCGGTAAGTTTCTAAAATCCTTACTGTAAATACTGACTACAGAGGAAGAGATACGCATTTAACAATAGGAACTGAAGAAGCTACATTGAATTTATGCTAATTCACGCGAGGGCAAATTTATATGGAACGCCAGCAGAAAAACAGAGGTCGGGAAAGACAAGTAAGGCCAGGGTAAAAACCGGAGTACAAACACTGGGCCAAATACCAAGAGCATAAACAATGGCCGTATGTTTGTCCAGTTAAATAATTCTCAGACTATGTGATGTGTACCTTCGTCCGGACAGAGCAAAATTCCCCAAACCACCTCTGGCCGGCAGAGATAGAGGGAAAAGGAGAAAATGAAGAGAGAGAAGTGCTTCTGAGCTTGAGAAAGATGATGACTTTCTGTGCCCTCTCTCCCTAGAATGTAGCAAAAGCTTTACTTACTTTATGCCTTAAAGGACCTAATGTTCTGTGCAGGATTTTTGCCCATATACTAATTTAATCGATACTGTATTTGAGAAAAAGAAATCCCTCACCACGCTTGCATTCACCATAGACTTATTATATGAACAATACATCTACCACATTTTTCCCCATGAGATTGAACGCAAGAAAACCTGGAGTCTATGGTATTTGTTTCATGTACGCCTGGCTACAAGGATAGATCTTTTTTGAAAAAAAAAATCTCTTTTTTTCCCGCATCTACAGCGCAGAATGTTCGAGTTTTTCTCATGTGACGTAAACCACACTCAGTTGCCAGAATCCATGAAAGCAATTGTGCGTTGTGCCAGCCAGCTGCTATATTCTCCAACTCAGAATCAATGGATCTGGGCTAATCTGTCAAACCGAGGAGGCTGCTCTAGTCTGCTTCATCCGCTATTCATTTTGAGAAAGGTCTACCAGTTCTCCAAACATTGATTTGATTAACAAGAGACATCCAATGTAGACTGGTGGAAGAACTAGGTCAAGGATTTCACGTATACAGTATAATGCATCTCTGATCTTTCTGCACAGTACCTCACAGCTCCACCAGGAGCCACTGTAGATCCATCTGCGCTACACAGAGACAGACAGACAGAGAAAGAGTGGGGGGCATGTGGGGAGGTAAAAAGAGCTCAATGTATTAGATCAGCTACCCCACTGGTTTTGTATACTGACAGCTGTGCTCTATAACCCACTTGACAAGATTAAAAGTCCAAACATATAAACAAATAGACAATCTGCATCCTGGCTTGCAGAGGCTTAGTCATTGAGCCCAGCTCCCTCCCTCCGTCTTCTTCCGCACCTTGTGAACTACAGATGAGACGGGGAAGAGTGTTGGAGCATAATGTAGGGCTGCTTATAAGATCACAAAATGTGACCCACTTCAATGTTGCGCTGACTAAAAGATGCAAGATTCTAATAATATTTCAGGAGACACTTTCATGAATCTTGGATAATAATCCCTGCATGTGGATAGACAGAATCCCTAACCTCCCTGTGTTTGGCTTGTGGGTGCTGGTGCATGGCTGTGCCATTGTTTGCAGACAGAAAGAGAAAAAGAAAGCGGGACAGAGAGAAATGACTGATGACAGATCCACAATGCTCAGCAGTACATCTCTCACTACAGAGTCATACAGCCGGTCCTCCTCCAAGCTAAGGCATCCATCCATCCGTCCTCTTGCTCACTGGTGCTTTGTGTGTTTTGTTTAGTTTGTTTGTTCTGACATGTTAATGGGACAGCTGATGGACTGGCAGTCTGATCCAGCTAGAGGGGAAGGGGCTGCTGGGTTTATTTTATTCTGACAGCAAGGGGGAAGGTCAGCAAGCTCATAGCTCACCTCCTTCTCTCTTTCTCTCTGTCTCACTTTCTGCTCTCTCTCATCCTTCTAACCTGATTTCTGCCTTTGTCTCGTTTGCTTCCATCTCCCACGGTGTGTTTTTGGGCACATCCGACTCGGCTCATTTCCTCTCTCATGTTTAGAGCTCTTCTGAAACATTTCCCCAATGATTGACCAACGGCTGCGAGGGAAATTGGGACAACAAATTAGATGAACTTTGATGCAATACCAAAAGTAATACCCTGTAAGAAAAGTAAGAGGAGCTCAAATAACACCTTCTGCAAGGGGGGAAAAAGGCTAAAGGCAACAAAAGCATTATGAAACTCACAAGACTAATGTCTAGAAGAGTTCCTACCGCCTGCAGACAGCTAGGAGGGAAAATGATTTTAAAGTAAGTACACTAAAAGAAAATACAATACAAACTAAACATAGACAGAGGAAGAGACACATGTATTTGCATGTGCATACATCTGTACCATTGACTTTAAAGCAGAAATCTTTCAAGTATTATCCTAAACAAGGCGCGCAAATGGAAAATTAACTGTGAAACTTAGATTATGCTGCAGCTTCAAAACGAATGCAAAATCACTTTGAAAAGAACAGCTTGTTTGCATATGACGTCACATCACTGCGTTGCTATGGCACCAACTGCAGAAGGAGGGCAGGAAGTGATTTTTTACATTGGAAGGCTTGCGTCTAAGGATTGCGCTGTTTACGGTTGCTTAAATAGATCAAACAGGGAAACCACAAGGAGCTTTTATCGAGTAACGGAAGTTGTTCGTAAGGCTGAAAATTACTAGATACTGACAAAAATGACTTGTGAACCTTCGCCTGCTGTCAGATAATGCTCAAGTGTCTAGAGACCACTTTGTCAAAGGTAACGTAACGTATGTGGCTAGGTTTATGTAGCTTACTAGTTTCCTTGCTATGTAATGTTAAAGTTAGTCCAACAAATGTTGTGAATTTTCATTTTCTAATTCTTTTTATACCTTCCTCTCATAATATCATCTCAGCTAGCAGAGTACAGGCATGCCGTCTATTGTGCTTTTCACTGCTTGCCCTATGTCTGAATGTTGCGCTTCATTGGAATTACGAGACGTACTCGCAACGTGTTTTTCCATCTCTTAATTCAAGAATGCTGCCTGGAAATGGGTTGGTATTAATGGCTGACCAGTCAGGCCGGTGTGCTGCATGCAACAACAAGCCCAGACCACATTAGGCTGCTGAGACACAGGGTGACGGAGGAGGTGGATAACTCACTGTGAGCAGGGGGGGAGCCACAGCATAGCCATGCACCATTAATGGTGCTGAGGAGTGCAGCAACAGTCCACAAGTCCCCTTTTCCAACACTTTCATCGGACTCAGACCTGAGAGCAAGCGGCAACAGGGAGTGGTGACCCGTGACACGTACAGGTCAGGTGTGTTCCTGTGTGTTTGGCAAACTGCAAATAAATCTGACTGTAGAACATCTCTGCCTTCACCTATGCATGTAAAAGCAGAAATTTGGAGATTTACTCATCAATACTTACTGACATTTTGCTGATGTCATCTTAGAGGAGAGCCTGCTCAGCTTGTTCTCTTGCTATGTTCTATGTGATGGCCGAAAGTTGTAATTAAACTGTCCATTGATTTTTCAATAAAGGCAATATACATTCTGCAAGTGCCAAATATCTAAAATAAATGAATGATTGAAAGTATCGCTATGTAGATTTTGAACTTTTCCACTTCATCAGTTCTTAATTTTTCGGTGTAGTTGCCCTCGTAATATTTTTTATAAATTTAGAATAAGGTGGAAACAAATAAAACTAAATGTGAGCAAAAAGACAGCCAGTATTTTGGAGTGGCTAATATTTCATTATTTGATCATCACAACAGCTGAACTATAAGATGCTCTATACAGCACTGCTAGACACAGGAAATCATTTTCTTTTGTTGAGTCAATGCCTTTTAGACAGCGTTCCTTTGCCAGAAGATTTCATTATGTTTTGCATATAATGCATTGCTGATGATTCGTGATGCATGTTGTGTTTTTTTATCTTTATTGTGTCATGTTTATTGTTTTTACTGTGTTTGTGGTTTTATTTGTTGAGATAAAGACAAAGTTCAGATCTAAGAGACCAATTCAACCAAACTAAACAACCCTTGGAAGTTGGGTCTTGCTCCACTTCCATCCAGACTCTAGTGCAGTTAGTATGTGATTTGAAAGCAAAACAGACCAACCACAGAACCTGACCGAAACTAAAAGGCCAAGTGAACCACACTAAAATGCTAATTAAGCAAATAACCAAACATTATAGATGGTTAATGGATGGCGATAAAGCTAGCTGTTCTAACATTTAGGTTTGTGTGCATACTGAATAAGGGCATATGTTGCAGACCGTTTTGGACAGCCAATGATAAATGACTGAAATATCTCCCCAGTCGATATAATTCTGGGAATCATGAGGAATAAAGTTTCTAAAATTGTGCAAGGAGTCCATAAAAATGCTAAGAAGATAAATGGTGCTCTAATGTAGCCATCAACCAGTCCATTAGCAATAGCCAGTAAACTCTAAACGGATGATTTTCAGCTCTCAATCACTGGAAAGGAACAAAAAAAAAATAGCACAATAAAAAAAACAGCATGTACTATCTCTCGAGAAAATGCCAGAAAACAAATAAACCATTACTGAAGAGGGAGAGAGAAGGAGGGAAATCATGAAAAAAAGAGAGGGGTTGAAAGAATGAGAGAAAACGACAAAGAAAAACGAGGTAGAGAAAATAAAGCCTGTTGTTTTCTGCCAATCCTTAATTATCTCTCTCCGTTTATTTACTCTCTATCCATCCCTTTAAAGCTGCAGGGGCCTTTAACACCCTTAATCAACCTCTCTCCCCAGCAGGGCCTGTAGCAGGCATCTTCACTCGCCTACGTAATTGACTCTTCGTGTTTGAGAGGCAATAAAAGTTTATGACTATTAAACATAACATCAAGCGAGCTGTCTTTTTACCAAACTATTAGCGGGGGGAAGGCACGTTGTGAACCGATAATTAATTGCTTACTCTGGGGACGCCTAATTACCAATTGTTGGTGTTATTAGCTGATTAGCGGGTGGATTTGACAGCCCTGAAAGGCTGTCAGTTGACAGAATAGAGGTGGGGCATCCATTGGCGCTTGGAGGTGCTGACATAATTGGTCTTTATTTTTTGAAGTACACAGCTTGCACAGTCTCATGGCGAGCAGGAAGTGACAGAGCTCTTGTGTGAATCCCAAGGCTCCTTGTTGATTTAATAGTGGTGGACTGGAAATAAAAGCTGGCTTAAGGATAATTGACTGCTTGTTTAAGCGCCATCGACATGACTCACTTGTTGGATTCTTATGTGAATTACACAATATGTTGGACGTAGGGTTGCAAGTGACATTTAATCAAGTTTTCCGCGCGTCTTCCAGCCTTTCAGGACATTCTATATTCAACGCAATCTCATCTAGGTGTCACCTTGGGGTCAGAACATATAGGAAATGGCAATAGCCACGTTCTCCTCCTCTGTATAATTGGGTATATTTTTAGGGTTCGGTTTGAAATTGATATGGGAGACAGGGGCGCTGCTCAGCGATCCATCCTTTGGTGCCAACCTTGGTGGCCGAAGTGACAAATTTAGACATAGAGTGTTCTCTTCCGCCAAATTAGATCAGGCCAATGGGCCATGAAAAACTTGTCTCCGTGTCCCTGGGAACAAGGGAAAGCCAAACTGCTAAAGAAATTAACTTCAGCAATTCTATCAACACTCCTACAGTCTAACACATTTTTCCATTCTGTATCAAGTTGCGATAGCATGGTTATCAAGCGAGCAAATGTGGATAATTATAACACAGGAATTAATTATGCCATTTAAATGTATATATTCTTTCAATTACTTTGCTTGTTTTTGAGCCATTCAATATAAATAAATGAAGAAAATGCTATTAGAAATTTTGGATTTCAATCACTTTAAAACATAATGTTACAGAATCTATTTTGCGTCCCTGCCCTCAAAATGTTTATTCCGTTACATATTATATTAGGGAATTTTCATGACCATGGCCAAAGACTGAGCTGAACACCAACAAATTGTCTGTATCACTGCATAAATGCATTACATTGTTTTCCTTTGCCCTAAAAAAGTAAGCACTCCCTGACATTCTGCTAGAATCCTCACTCCCAGCATATCTAAAAAAAAAAAATTCAGCACAGCAGTGGAGGAGGGTGGGGGTAAACGACTGAATGGCTACGTAGTGCGTGACGATGCATGGAGTGTGGGGACACATGGGGCGTTGCACCACACAGTGTACATTCCCACGGTGGTGCTGGTTGGAGATAACCATCCTTGAGCGGCTACTGTCGGGGTCTCAGTCTCTCCACTGACAACACGGGGAAACATATGGCACGAGACGGTCAGTCACTAGAAGCATATTTATGCCCTTGCAAGAGAGTGGCTAAGTGGGAGAAACAACAGACTTGAAGTAACTCATCAAGAAACAAAGAGAACCGAACATGGATTAAATAGATCAATTAGCACTTGTCTATTCAACATTCAAGTCTCCATCCTGTTCTCCATCACATGTTGATATTAAATATAGATTTTTTTTCTCTCTTTAAAGTGGTTGGAAACATGTTTCTGATTAAGGAACTTAGAAATAAATGCAATCAAATTTAGAGCAAAATCCATAAATAACTCTCTTGGATCGCCGCCTAAACAGTACATGAGTAGGCATGGTGGCACAGGTGAAGAAAAACAAGCCTCTAAGGCATACTCAAGGCAAGATGTCTGGGAACAAAGCAATACCAGAGAAAAACACAGGAGACAGAAAATAATAATAGGGCAAGTTACATTATTTTGTCCTCCTCTGAGCACGGGCCGAAATTCCAAAGCAGATTACTTCGCTAAGTGCCTAATAAGAGGAAGTGCAGAGGCTTGAGAGAACTTGTTGCATTATTGAAAGGCAGAATGAGAAGTCCAGTCTCTACTACCCTGCTACTTCAGAATGCATAGTGGAACACAGTTAACTGATAAAAATTGTCCTTGTATGTGAGAGTGTGTGTGTGTGTACAGACGTGAACAGATTTTAGTTGGCAGAAAAAGGGTGGTGAGTCATCCTATTTCTAAATTCAGGGATGGAGTGAGAGAAGGAATTACTTTTGACAGAGGGATTGGGATCCGAATGAAGTTGCCTTTTTATCAGTTAGTTAAACGGGGCCAAATCCTATCATTTTACAGTTGCTAATTTGGCATGGTGGCAGCCGTATTTGATCAAAGTTTGGCACGATTCAGAATACATTTTGATCATCTATGTCGAAGCAGGAGCTAGGTGAAGGAAAAATGTGGGCCAATACATAATAAATGAGGGAACGGGAAGTGCGGATTAGAAACATGTCAAAATTGGCAGTGGAAGCCATGACATACCAATCAATATTTCAATGTAATGAACTAAAATGACAAACACCTTTGTCGTTTGTAGCTCTGAGCACAAACAGCCTCCTGACACCGAACGCTCCCCCGTCTAAAAATCAAGACAGAACGAGAGGTCAGTATCATTGAGACAAATTGGAAAACTGTTTGCAGTATGGTACACGCACAATGACAGGGAAATGCCCCTGAGTAGTCTACTGTCCGGTGAGGCTGAAGAGCACGTCACACATGGCATGTTTTGATAGCCAGGACAACACTGTCTTCTGCCTAAGCACCATAATAGACTGAGCATCACAGTAGTCAGGTGTCCATTAAAATATAGCCCAGAATTTCACCATATTTCAAGAAAATCAGCAGTTTGAAATTATGTGCATAATAAAAGTTAACAGTACTTTTTTTTTATGCATCAATTAATAAATGCGCATAAAAAGCAGGTGATTAAAGCTCACGGTCATTCTTATCCTAAAAATGTTCAGTAAGGATCATAAGTTCTGTTCCTGCCTGACAACAACGCTTGTTTTGCTGTTGCTAAGTCAGTAAAAATGTAGTAGCTAAAGGAAGTGGAAAATTATAGATTCTTGTTTTGCATTTGCTGTGTGTGTGTTGAAATTTATGGTAATACAGAAATATGAAAATGTGCAAAAATTACAAGAGAAAAAAGATTTTAGTGAAGAGTTCAGGGGCTGCCTGGATCCTCGCAGATTTTTTTTTCTTCCTCACAACACATGGTCAAATAATTAGTTCATTTAAGCATTGCAGGTTGAAAGTGTTCTTGATGATCAAGGCTTATCTGACTGGAAAACTTGTTTTTATGAAAGTAACACAGCCTGCCCTCAGGCAGGGTTAAAGACTTTAAATAGGGTCGCTGGTGATCAGTTTGCTAAATATTGTCTGCTTGTTGAAAAAGAAAATGAGGACACATAGTTAAAAGAAAAATCAGCTGAGAGCGCAGATAGAGAGAGAAAGAGAGAGAGAGAGAGAGAGAGAGAGAGAGAGAGAGGTGATTAGGGCCGGCATTGGATAGAAATAAGTTTTGATTTTTGTAGCACTGATGGCCATAAACCAGCAGAGCAGGACTACCTGCGGGACGGGCGAGCCATAGACCTAAGGGCCATGTGTCTTCTTAAGAACAGAGCGCAGTCTCGTTCAATTACCGTTAACTTACAATCAATAAGATGACCTACAACACATGAGTGGAACTTGGCTGCCTTCTCTGATGCCTCCATTTTGGAGAAAAAGAAAATCTTCTTCCACTATAGATTTTTCCGTTGTCCTTAGGCTGGTCAATTACATCAATAACTCCCAACAACAACACCAACAGAAGAAAATAAGGTGAAGTAGCTCCTCTGTGAGTTCAGTCCCCTTTCTTTCTTGACGTTCTGCCAGGCAGGTTGTAATTTTTTTTTGTTCTCCTTACCCCCCCCCCCCTTTCACAGCCTTCCTGCAATTTTGTAGCCGTCAGAGCCTGGCAGCATGGCAGTTTTACTGCACTCCCTCACTGCGTATCACGACATGATGGAATCACTGCCTAAAGGTTGGCAGTCAGTGAGACATGGCCTGTATGCTAATGACAGCACAGGGGGGGCACTATATCCCAGCAGAGCGGGTGCCAAGCCTCCATGCCAGTGAGTTACAGAAGCAGCAGTTTGCTGAGAGCAGTGGGAGGTCTCCATGTAATCACTTCACTTTGTATTCAGCAGGCAGCAAAGTAAAGAAAAAAAAAAAAAAAACTTTTTTAGAGTTGAGAGTTGATGCATCTGAAGGAAGCGGGAAGTGGGTGGGGTACTGTTGGAGGTTAGAGATGGTGTCTCAGCATACACATTTATGAGTGCACATGTACAGCAACAATCAATCACAGGGAGCAGTGCTGCTGCAAAACCGCCATTCCTATTTTTATTAAACCACATGCTGTGAGAACGTGATATGCACCCTTTGTATTACGTGGAAGTTATGCTAAAGAGTGGGATTAATAAAATCGCACCCATAATCAAGTACTGTAGAGGTCACATATCACAATGGAAGAGCTTCTGGGTCGTGCATCATTAGCATCCCTTGTTACTAATCCCTCTATCC